>NC_091482.1:50147212-50492425 GCF_036971445.1 Narcine bancroftii | reverse complement strand
GGACGAAAACAGGCCATCTCGGCCCTTCTAGTCTGCACCGAACCAAGTCCTCTCCTCTAGTCCCACCTACCTGCACTTTGCCCATAACCCTCCATTCCCCTCCCATCCATATACCTATCCAATTTTTCCTTAAATGACAATTTGAGAGATATTCTTGACTTCTTGAGCACCATGTGATGCAGGGCTCAACTCTGAACTAGTTGGTAAGTGCAAAATGGGTTTGCTTGAGGGGGTAAGAGTTCCTTTGCTTCTTTGCTTTCCATAATCTCAAGCTTTGCACATTTGTTGTGAAGCATCTTCCAAGTCAACTGATTCCAATACTTGGGCGGGGAAGACGTGAACGTTTCTAACCTCTGGAAAGTACAATGTTGACCTTCTGGCTTTGTATACATTTACTGTATGTGGTGACTTTCACCATCTCAAAATGTCCCAGAATGCTTTACACCCTGTGAAGTGTTTATGAAATGTAGTCATATTGTAATATAAAAAATAAAGCAGCCAAGATCCCTCAAACAGGGCTGTGGTGATGATCTGTTTTAATCTTGATGGTTATGGAGTAAGTATTGGCCAGACCTTTCCTCAACAACTTTAAATAGTGCCACGAGATGTTTTGCATCAACCTGAAAAGTTTAAACAATGTCATCACACAATGAAAATAAACAAGAAATTTGTGTCTTCTACTTTTACACACTGGGTCAGTTCATTTCGTCTTCTCCTTCTATCATTTTAGCTGGTGGAGGTCCACGGTAGGACTTCTCTGTTGTGTTCCATGTACGGTTCCCAAATTTGTTCGACTACTGTGATGTTATTTCTTAAATTATATGTTATTTTTTTCCAATGGAATACATTTATTCATTTCTATGTACCATTGTTGTATTCTCAGGCTCTCTTCTGATTTCCAGGTTGACATTATACATTTTTTTGCTACAGCTAAGGCTATCATAATAAATCTTTTTTGTGCTCCATCCAAATCGAATCCAAGTTCTTTACTTCATATATTACTTAGAAGAAAGATCTCTGGATTTTTTGGTATGTTGCTTTTTGTGATTTTATTTAATACCTGGTTTAGATCTTCCCAAAACTTTTCCACTTTCTCACATGCCCAAATTGCATGTACTGTTGTTCCCGTTTCCTTCTTACAACAAAAACATCTGTCTGATACTGTTGAATGTATCATATAGGTTGAACGTTGAGTGGGTGAACGTTGTGGGGGGGGGGGGTTGAAGGAGGGAGGAAAGAGAGGGGGGGGAAAAGGGGAGAAAATGACACTGTGTATATTCAAGACGGAAATCTTTGTGTGTATTTTGGTTAGTATGGTTCATAGTGTGAAAAATTAAAAATAAAAAAAACCTGAAAAGTTTTAGAGATAATAACATAAAGGATGGAGAGAATTGAGATGAAACAAAATTAGTTAATGGATCTGATGTTTTCTTGTTCCTGATCGTATTTTTTTACTGTAATGTTAAATTGATTAAAAAGAAATCTGTTTTGTGATCCCTTCAAGTCTTTGGTGCAAAGAAAATGGCTATTTTACATACTGTAATGTGTAGGGCAGTGGTGTAAATTTCTGCTGTTTTGGCTCGCATTAATGATTTGGATATGCTTGAGAGGGATAAAGTTTCACAGCTCGAGGTGTGGTAAACAACGAGGAGACCTTAATGCACAGCAAGAGAGCATAAGATGGTAGATTGGGCAGTTAAAAGGAAGATGAAATTTGAAGCATAAAAGTACAAAATGTTGGAGTTATTTCCATGCTGGTTTCCATGACTTGAGCTGTGTGCTTTGCATCCGACGATGCACCTGATGTGACAGGTTTGCAAGGATAAGACCAATGAAGGCATCCTATTTAATTTCTTCCCCAACATCAGAAGCCATTTAATGTACCCATTGACTTCAATGCTATTGTAATGGGATGCACGGGCCCATTTAGTTATCTAACATTTGGATGTGGCAAAAAATCGGAGGACTCAGTGAGTCGAGCACCACGAGTGGAGAGAAATACGGAGTTGATATTTCAGGTCAAGGAGTCTTCGTTGAGAGTGGAGGGGGGTGAATGTAAGGAATGTGTTGAAGATGCAAAGTCAACTATTAATTTAAAATGCTGCTGTCTGAGACAGAAAAAGGCAAAATAAACCAATCAAACCTGAAAGCTCAATATCTGTGAAGAAAAAAGACCTATTTAATTGAAATTATTGAATTCAATAACAAGTCTTGAGTGCCCTTACGGAAGATAAGATGCTGTTTCTCAGGAGTAAATTGGACCACAATTGAACAATGGAGAAGGCTGAAGGCAGAGAGGCCAGAATGGGAGAACTCAATAAATTAAAGTGACAAGTGACTGGAAGGCCAGGGCTGCCCTTGTGGATTGATTGCAGATGTTCTCCCATGTGATCATCCAATCTTTGTCTCTGTGATGCAGAAGACACCCCATTGTGAACAGCGAATGGAATAAACTCAAACTGGAAGAAGTGCAAGCTAATTGGAAGGATAATGGGTAGTAGTAAAATAGGAGACATTGATTCTTTTGGGTGGTGTGGAAAAGTGTCTTGAGAAGGTGAGTGGTTGTTGGATATGACAACAGAATGGTCAGAGTCGTGGAAGGAATGCTTCTTGTGGACTGTGAAAAGAGGAGGTGATATTGAAGAAGTTGGTGGAAACCTTTGGAGGTGGTGGAAATCGTGGAATTCATTGGATGCAAAGGCTGGTGGGTCAGAAGATGAGGGCAATTGAATCCTTTCCTTGTTTGACTTGGAGAAAATGGGGCGGCCATTGTTATGGAGAAAAAGATCTTTCCTGCCGATTCCACTGACTTTTTATTTCCTCTTTCAGGCAATGGCAGATATTGATCCAAATTCAAGTGATATAATTTGAAACCATGTTTGTATTCATTTACCCTTTGTCAAGTGTCACAACTGTGACACCTATCTTATTGTTGATTTAGGAAACTGATCCCACCAAATGTCACACCATAAAGGTCTTTCAAAGTCGGTTGAAAGAGTTATCTCTGTATAACAAACTACCAATACATCAGAATTTAATGAGTAAATATGGTCAAGACATGAGTGCCTTTTTTTTGAGAGGTTGCTGCTTCAAATTACAGTTTTTGGAACTCATTATGCTGAAGTAAGGTTATGGCAGGTATTATGTAAACCTAGAAATATTCAAGCAGAAAATTAATAATGAGAAGGTTTAGATGATTATTTTTTCACTAATTCTGCTCCCAATAGTGACGATCCATTTCCAAATGATTTTTTCCCTCCTGTGTTGAATTATCTTAGTAATTTTGTTTGATTGTATAATTTGCTAGTCTAAACTGCTGTTGAATTTTGAAATTAATTATTAATAATATTCTGAGAAATGGCTTTATTTTACTCAAATGTCTGGAACATTTGGACCACATCTAAAGTGCATTTTGGGGATTGATATGGAACCTTTGCATTATTTGAATTAATGACTGGATGTTGAGCCTTATCATTGCGATATTTTAAAATCATTCTGCAGTATTTTACAACATGTTGCCTTGGCCCAGAACTTTCTGGGAAATGCTAGGAGTTCCATCATTTTTGCCGCTTTCCTTTCCCATGAAGGTCAGCAACTTAATGGCTGCAGCGCGAGTTTTTCTAATTCCTGCCCATGCTTTGCTGTTGATATTATGAATGCACTTTTGTTTTGTATTGAGTGTACATCCACTCGGTACGGCTCACCTTTGGTGAATTGCCAAGCGCTCACACTGATGAAATTTGCCCATTGAACCAGCCTTTAATGAGCATTCAAAGTCCTAAGTGTCTGGTTTTGTTGGCTGTCTATTTATGTGGTAGTGCCTTGATGGTCAGGTTCTGAAACTAAAAAGCAACTCTGCTTATCACAATGTCATACAGACAGACTAGAATAGCTTGGAAAAAATAGTTGAAGCCCAGCTACCTCTTGTCTCTGGAGCAGAAGAAAATAGGAACAGCAGACGACCATCAGACCTCATGAAGCTCTGCCATTCAATATGATCAGGGTAGATTTACACTGGTCTCAACTCCTCTTCTGTGCCATTTACCCATACCCCTCAATTTCTCTATCTTTCAAATATTTATCTATCTTCCCCCCCCCCCCCCCTTAAATATATCTAATGGCCTCCACTGCTCTTGTGTTCAGAGAATTCCAGAGGTTCACTGCCATCTGAGAGAAGATGATTCTACACACTTAAAATGACTGGCCCCTTATTAGGCTATGTCCCCATATTCATGACTCTCCTGCTAATGAAGGTATCTCAACATCAACCCTGTGAATACCACTTAACATCTTGTGTGTTATAAGGTCACCTTGCATTCTTCTAAACACCAAGACACCACTTAACATCTCTTATGTTTGAGTAAGGTCACCTTGTATTTTTCTAAACTTCAGGGAATTCAGACATAAACTGCCTTGTCTTCCTTGACTAGAAAATACTCTTATTCTAAGAAATGGTGCGGCAAGTAGTGTAGCAGTTAGCGCAATGCTGTCACAGTGCCAGCGAGCCGGATTCAAATCTGGCATTGTCTGTGAGGAGTTTACGTGCTCACCCTATGTCTATGTGGATTTCCTCTGGGTTCAGAACGTACCCATGGTTGTACTGTTTCAAGCCCAGAGGACCCCAATACCCAGGAGCAATAGATATTCATCAATAAACAAAAGTTGCTTTTAATTATCTTTAAACATGAAAATAGAATCACACTTTAACTTATCTCTATTGACTTACTTAACCAACTTAACCCCCTTCTAATTCTAAGTGCATGTGTATGTAATGTGTGTGCAAGTTCAGAAAAGTTCTTTGGTTCACAGTCCAATCTCACTTCTCGTTCCTCCAAGTTCACTGGTTGCAGGCAATTCTTAAACTGTGCACAGTATTTAGCATTTATAAATTTCACCAGGCTTTGGGGCTTGAAAGGTAAATGGTTACCACTCAGGAAGGTTCTTGTCGGTTTTCAGAGAGAGATTTGTTGTTCTAGGACATCCAAAACTGATTTCTTTTTAATCAGCCACTCCAGTGTCCTGCTGACAAAACTTTCCCCCTTCAGTGTTCTCCAGATGATAACCTCTTTCTTTCAGGTCACCACAGAGTTCTTTTTTGTTTCTCTTATTTCAAGTGAAATATTAGACAGCCAGTCCTCTCCTCTTGCATGAACCACAGGGGCTTTGACCAGGCTGAACAAAGCACTTACAAATCCATCTTCCAAATGGGGTTTTCCACAAGATTTCAAGCTTGTCCTGTTTCAGTCCCAGCTGCTTCTGCCGGCTGTCACACTGTAGAAGTGATATTTCTCTCTCTCTCTCTCTCTCTCTCACACTGAGAGAAAGCCTGTTTGACTCTCTGTTTGAAAACCACATGACCTTCTTAGAGCAGCAAGTTCCCCTCCAGACTGTCTGTGGCTCTGACGAGATCTTTCATCTGTTGCCTTTTGTAAACAACAATCCATTAGTGAAGTCTCTTGGGCACTCTCCAAAGCTCTTGCAAAGGATGTGAGGCTCTGATATGTCTAGCATTAGCAGAGCTCCAGTATTTTAAATAAGATCTCTTTTAAAGTGTTTGTATGTGACCTACTCTAATAAACCTTTCCCAATTTATCTCCCAAAAACAAATCTATATACTCTGTCACAGTACGTTAATTGGGTGGCATAGGCTCGTGGGCCGAAAGTGTCTGTTATCATGCTGATTGTCAAAATTTAAATTAGCCTGATAGATCTCTTTGGATTGCCTCCAATGCCAATTTTATCTTTTTTAGGCAAGGCACCAAGACAGTGTATGATATTCCAGTTGTGTGTTCACCCTGCACAAAGGTTAAATACCTCCCTATTCTTAAATTCCAGTCCTTTGCAATAAAGGCCTTTTGCCTTCCTAACTTCATGATGGGCCTGTCTGCTGACATTTAGATCCTTCTGAACATTCACCTGCAACCTCTCTCCATTTAAGATATAATTTGCCTTTTCCTCTTGCTGAAGTACATGACAGTAAACTCCCATTTAGCCTGTTTTTTTTCCCAATCTAGTCATATCCTTTTGCTGAATCATAAAGTTTTCATCACAACATGGCCCTTTCGCCTAATTTTGTATAATTGGCAAACTTGGAAATATTGCATTTTATTCACTGGACTGTAGGTCCCCTCTCCTTTTGAATGGATGCACCCTCTTGGAATTTAGTGGCTTTTGTCAACTTCCAACCAATGTGTGGACATTTCCTTTAGAACCATCCAGCTCTAGCTTTTGCAGCTGAAAGCTTACGTTCTTTGGCTGCTTCTCAAAAACAATTAAAATAATTAAATAAGTATGCTTAAAAATTAAAAACATGTTAAATAATATATCTCATAAATCAATTGAAAGGACTTCTAAACAGTTGGAACTCAATTCAAAAAATATTTATCTTATATTTTCCCTTCTCTTGCAGCTGTTTCTCTTCATCCAAATGAATAGGCCTGCTGTTCACTTCCAAGCCTGACTTGTTCAGTCAATTAGTGCTCTTTTGCTGGACTCCATGTGGACTCCAGGATCGGAGCACCTCCCAGAAATTACCAATCTGACTTGGCGAGGAAGCCCAGTAGGTCTGCGTTTAAAATGAAGGCAATATTGATGTTCAGAAATCTTTATGAGCCTTATTTGCTGAATAACAGTACTTTGAAAGATTTTTTTTGGCCTAAATTGGCAAAGAAAGGCACCGTTTACCATGGTTGTGCAGAGTAATTTCAAGCACATGGAATTTAGTCACTGCAAGAAAGTTAGTACAGCTGGCTATATGAATAATTCTGGAATTAATCAGACAGAATGGCTTTTTACTTTAAAATAATTAAATTATTTTTGTGTTTTCATATTTAATAGTAATTTTTACAATGCATATGTTAAGCGTTTAATGAAAATATACAGTTTTAAACTCGTATTTCAGTTGTAATTTTATAACTATTTTGGGCTTGAGGAAAGTACTCAATATCACGGGATGGAAACAACTAACCGTGAAAATAAGGGACTGAAATGGAACATAACTTGACCCATGCGTAAAATAACTTGTTATAATATAAAATAGTGAAATAACACAATGCACTAGTTTTTTTATATATATATAAAGGGACACTGTTCTCACATTGAAAGATGTGCTTGGATAGCATTAGAATTGATGACCAGTTAATCCAATGTTCACCGAATGCACTTAAGTTAAGCGAGTGTTTTCTCTAACATTTAGCTGGTCATTTATTAAGTTCATCTGTCATGCCATGCCAGCACTGATGGAACTCAATAAGATTGTGTTGAGGTCCTTGGGTAAGAGGCAAAACATGCCTGTTTGCAGTGAGCCTTCTCCCAGAGAATCTTCTGAAACATCATTCATTGGTACCTGGATCTCTTTAATGAACAATTTAGTATGTCACCAAAGACTTTTACAGGCCTACAATCTGGCTGGTTGCATCACTGATGCAGAGGTGCCAACACTCAAGACAAGAAAAAACTCCAGTGGGTTGTTTACTTGGCCTAGGATATCCCGGGCACCAAACTTCACTCGATCGAGGACATCTAGATGAGTCGGTGACTTAAGAAAGCAGCTTCTCTCCTCAAGGACTTCCACCATCCAGGCCAATCAAAGGCACTCCTTTACTTTGGCATTTCGTGCACTATTTTTATTTATTTTTGTACAGTGGTTTATATGTATGTTACCACTATGATACCTGCTGCATTGAATTTCGTCTCTTGTTCATGACAATAAATTCTGATCTGAATTTGTATACCCAGCTTTCACAAGGCCATAATTTCTGCAAAAACTGCCACTTTCTAGTGTCTGGATTACTCCCATTGGTAGTCCAGAGGATTGTTCTAACTTGCAGCATTGGATCTCCGTCTTGTTCCCCAACTTACTGCTCATGGCTGCATGAGAGAACTCACCCAGAGAATATATTCACAAAGAAATTGCCATCTGCTTTAATTTCAATGAGGAAAACATGTTCGCTGGGCAGTCATTGATTGCACTCATGTGCCTTTAGATGAACAGAAAAGGCTTCCACATTCTCAATGTATTTTTAAGGAAAGGTGGGTACTCAGTGGTTGGCAAGGAGACACAATGTGGGTCAAGAGGTCTGATTCTGCGTTGTAAAAACTTGGTGTCTGCTCCTTCATCTGGAGAGGCTTGTACTTTGTGTCGCAATGATGCCAACAAAATTGACAGCAACTTTGAGATATCCATGCCTGCGAGTGGATAAATTTAGATGCTGCTGTCACAAGATGGGATCTGACAGTTAACTCGTGGACTTTTTTTATAGTACTTAGAAGTATTCAGTATGTTAATGATGTTTTTAACTTCTTTTACGTTCTATGCCTTTTTTTCCCCAATGTCGTAGAAATATTTGAAAAGTATGACTTTATGAATTAGAGTCCTTTTTTGTCTTTATTTCAAATATATAGGGTGGCTATTAATGCAATGCTGTTACAGTGCCAGTGACCCGGGTTTGAATATGGCAGTGTCGATAAGGAATTTATATGTTCTCCCCATGTCTGCGTGGTATTCCTCTGGGTGCTCTGGTTTCCTTCCACTTTTCAAAAACATACGGGATTTGTAGGTTAATTGGGTGTAGCTGGGCTCGTGGGCTGGAAGGGTCTGTTACTGTGCCTAATGTCTTAGAAAAATAGATGTGTATGTATTAAAAGTCATGAGATTAATCTATTTTGTAAATTCTTGTTTTTTCTGCATTTTCTTTAAAGACCCTTGACTCAAGAAGAAATTGCTAAGCGGCGGGAGAAGGCCAGGAAAGCACTTGCAGAAAAAATTGCAAATCAGGAATGGCAGTCGGGGGAAAACCCAGAGGTCTCTGCAGCCAGTACAAGCAGACAAGGTGAAAAATCCAATTGATGTTTCAGCTGTAGGGAAAAAACTACATGGTTTTCTCATGATATGCTTTAAATATTAATAACAAGCCTTTTGTAATGTTTTTAATTTCTTTTTTCTCATGAAAATTATGGAGAAGATGGAATTCCTGAAGTATTTTGATCGATAGATTTAAATATCAGAAACATAAGTATTGCCACCTATAAACATTTTTTTAAATCATCTCATACATCTCTGTCAAGTTGCATCCACCATATCAGAGGAAAATGAGAAATTGAAATTTATAACGGTCTGGATGTTATCCTTATGACATAGATTTGACCCATTGGATTGAGGCAATCCCATCCCCTCAGTTTCTCTCATTTTGCCACCAACATTGCCATGGATCTTCCACCAGCCAATCATTATCCGCTGTGACATACAGCCGCCAATTTGCGTCATGATCAGCACCTTTTTTTTTGGAAAGTGGGAGGAAACTGGAGCACTCTGAGGAAACTCGCATTGTCAAAAAATTAAAATCTGATAGGTTATGGTCACTGATCGTTTTCAATGAAAGGGACCTACCACCTTGACTTGCTTACAGATAAACTTTGTTACGGTCATGTGCAAGAAAAGGAATTGGGGAAATAGGATTGATAGGATAGCTCTGAGAATTATACACTTGACCTCTGCCTTGCTCCATTAGTACTTCGCTATTAATCTCCAGTAACCATGAACCAGTATTCATTTTGAAGCATTCCTTTTAACATCTTTAGCAGTTGTTTTTTTTTGTTTGAGATCAGGAGTGGGGTGTTCTCTGCGTTCATATTCAGCAAAAAAATGTTAATTTTAACAATCAAGACTTCTGTCACTTTTCATTTCCCACAAGGCCTCAGGCCTGAAACGTTGGTTTTCTATATATTTGCTTCCTATGGACGCTGCGTGACAGGCTGGGTTTCTCCAACACTCTTGTCTATTAAAATTAATTCTGTGGATGCCATTAATTGCTAGCTCTTCAGTTTGTTCAGTGATATTGATTAAAACTGAAAGATTCAAGCCCAAAAATTATTTAATGAGCAAGGTTATTCACTTTATTAATTCATTATTGATGGAATACTGCTAAAACTCAATTGTATGCATTAAGGATATTTTTTGATACCAGAATTATTTACACAATTAAGTTTTGTAGTAATTTTTCTCCAAGTTCATGATTTAATATGAATGATAATGGTGTAGATTGTTAAAATAGATCATTAAATCTGTAATTTAATAATAAATCACACATTTATATTGTGCCTTTAGTTCCCCTTGCAGAAAGCTGTAAAGCACTTTGCTGAAGTGTGGACATTGTTTTAATGTGGAAAAGGAATAGTAATTAATAACAAGTGGACAATTGACCCTGAATTTCATCCCTGCCTGTTGACTCACCTTGAAGACCAATAAAAACTCTAATGGTTCATGCAATGCTAGTTTACATGATACCATATTTTTTAAATATTGTATTTGTCTATAAATTGAATGAAATAAGATGAAATATTAAGTGCGTTTATATGATTATAAGCTTCTATAAAGTTTGAACAGGAAGTGGTAGCAACATTATTAAACTGGTGATAGAGTTGACTGATGTAGGTACAACATTGGCAGTAGCACCAGTGTTTGGCAATTGCATTGTGACAGTAGACAAAATTAAGTAGTAAATGATCATCGAGAATATAGAAGTACGATGTAACTGTAGCATTTTGTCTTAAATTATGACATTAATGTCATTTTTCGGTCAGTCATTTGGAAAGATTTTTGGGCCTATCATATTTGTTGCCTTAAATGTGTCATGTACATCTAATTTCAGTAAAGTCCCCATGATTCAGAGTTCAAGCAACTGGCAAAAATATCGCGAAAAATAAATAGGTTTAAAAAAAAATACAAAAGTTTAAAATTGGTGCCCCTAGCAGTCAGTTTGCCAATCACGCAACACGTAATCTCAAGCAACCAGCAAATACACTTTTCTAGAATTTAACAATCATCGTGGTCCCAAATACTGGGGGGAGGGGTTTACTGTAATTTGAAAAATAATTGAAGCAAAATATTTGTTCTGATAATTAATCAGTTGGCTTTTTTTTAATCTATATGATACTCCAATTTTTATTTCATACTTTATGCTTATTATTATAAGGCAGGGAGTTGCATTATCATTCATCTTTATATTCCCTCCCATTGAAGACATCCAAGTACCAAGCCAGGCGGAGCAGACGGATCTGAATGTTTACCACCAGGAAAGTGAGCAGAGAGACCACTTCATTGCATTTGCAAGGGTTTACAGCGGAACAATCCGCAGAGGACAGAAATTGTTTGTGTTGAGCCCAAAATATGATCCTTCAGAGGCTTTAACCAAGGTGCGTAGATATGCATTTCCATGTCTGGAGGAGTGACTCTGTAATATCTGAATATTCCATTTGAAATTCTTCAGGATATATGTCGCTAGAATGGTGCTCCGTGTTTTTTAGTATTTGAAATAGGATTGAGTTTGCCTCTCTCCTAAAAGGCAGCAAGAGAAATATAAGACTAGGAATTTTTTGATGCAACTTTGCAGGAAGTTGTTGAGTGTGCACCTGAAGTATTGCGTACAATCTTAAATTCATTATTCAAGGGGGATGGTCAATTCCTGGAATAAAGAAGTTGATGTAAAGAAAGCTTAATAAAATTGGGCATATTCTTATTGAAATTTAGAAGAATAAGAGATGAACTGACTGAAAAATATAAAATTCTGAGGAAGATTATCTGAATGAACACTGAGAGGGATGTCGAGAAACCGGTTATAAATATTAGAATAGGGGTTGACCATTTCAGATGAAATGAGGACAAATTTTAAAACGCTTTGGAATTTTGAACCCCAAAAACCTGGAGCATTAAATATATTCAAGGACAAGACTAGTATCTAATGCTGAAAAACAAGGGATATGGGGAAAGAATGGTTTTGAGGCCAGGATGAGATCAACCGTATCTTATTAAATGGTGCAGCAGGCTCAAGAAGCAGGTTCTTGTTTCCTGTAGGCCTGTCTTCTTAAAAGGTACAGTATATTTACCAGAAATAATTTGAGCAAAACTTTGAGCAAAGAGAAGCTAAAGGACCTGCTGAGTTCCTCCACCTTCCCTCATGACTGAAATACTTGGGGAAATGCAAGAAACTAATTTTACATTCATTGACAATTGAGGAAAACTAGTCTTTTCATCTCCTGTCCTTATCCGAGGATGACGTGTGGGCTGCTTTCGGTAGAGGGAAGCATCTAGTCCAGACAAAGTACCCGGCCGAGTATTAAAAATCTGTGCTGACCAACTTGCCAATGCAGTCACAATATATCTTCAACATCTCACTCCGGCAGGGCATGGTGCCCACCTGTTTCAAACGGGCGTCAGTTGTACCAGTATCCAAGAAGAGCGTGGTAACATGCCTAAATGACTATCGACAAGTGGCATTCACATCAAAAGTGCAGAAGTGTTTTGAAAGGCTGGTGTTGAAGCTCATGGAACTTTGAGAGCTTTTGTTTGTGGAGTGTAACCTTCCCACTCGCTCCTCTCGCCACCTTCCTCTGTCAACAATATTCATCGCTATCAACAACAAAAAGTGAGAATGGCAAGAGCTATATTTTTCACAAGGTCACTAAAATAACAAAGTATCATTTTTTTTGTACCAACTCGAACACTATAAATAGCCAGAGATATTTCTTTGGAAAGCAAGAGAGATTATTATCACAATACCCTATCACAATCCCAGTAGTATAAAATGAACAGCTAATTAAAAATGAGAGTTTTATCAGGTTATTTGCTCATTGCTTAACAACATGTATAAGGCAGGGTATTATAATAAATGGCCTTTAAATCTCATCCATAAAAATTAGGAAATTAGCATAAAATAATTGATTACCTGGTTCCAGGAAGCATTACATGATCAGCTAAATTCAAGAATCAAAAGAGAACCAAACAACTAGAGAAGAAAAACTACTAGAAGAATTTTACAGTGATTATCAGGGAAATATTAGTGGAACATTGGTGAAAAGTTTAGTGTCCATGAAATATTTTCCAATAGTGCTTTTAAGCAACAGTGATTTACAAACCTGACCTTGATATTGTCAGTTTCAATGTGTGCTTTTGGTAGTTCATTTAGTGTGCGCCATATGTTGATAGCTCTCTTTAAATAGACTAACCATCACAGAGGGCCAGGGGAGACAAAAATGACCCTACCTGCTGAACTGCTTGATGTATCTTGTCAGAGTTACAAGAATCTGGATTGGCCTCTTCCTAATGGTTTTCCACGTGGGGTAAGGTTTTCAAAGGCTGTCATTCACTGAGAGGTAGGACCTTCAGCCATTTCAGGATGTTCCTGGACCTGGATGTCTCTCATGCTGGAAGTCAAATTCACAGAAACCATCAACATCTTGGCCTCAAGAACATTCCAGCAGGCTGTCCATCATCTGTGTCACATATCACAATTTTATTCATTGTTATAGCATTAGAGAGATAACATCGGCCCTTTGCTTATGAGAGAACAACCTTATACATTTTGATTTTGGGGAGAAGCAAGTTGCATTCATTTTTATTGTTAGAATTTGCCAATATTAACAGATTCCTCAAAATTGGGCTAATTTCTTCTCCGAAACTTTGAGTTGCTCATTCATGGAGAATAGATGCCAATCCATTGTCCAATCAGTTGTTGATGATGACAAGCGGGCAACATTCCCTGGGATCTCATCCATTGGCTGTTAATCTCCAAGATGGTGCTGTGGGGTGTCCAGCTCGAAAATACGCTGTGCTCGTCATCATTCAGTGTCTTCTGCAACTCCTCCCTTATATCCTTTCTTTTATTACCTCACCTTGGTGTTTTGGTGGGACGAAATAGCCACTTCTGTGTGCTGAAAAGACGATAGGAAAGAAAACATGGCTATCATAAAGACAGGAAGAACCACAGACTATTGAATTTGAGTGTGTGTTTCCTCTGAATGCCCCGGTTTCCTTTTGCATCTTATATGCAGCCTGATAGGTCGTTCTAAATTGTCCCTGGTGAACAGTTATTTGGACGAATCTGAGGAGAGTTGATGGAATTATAGGAACAAAAGATTTCAGGGAAATTTAGAAAGGGAGTGGGATTATGTTTTGACTGGGCAGAAACCTGATGAGCCAAATGCCCTCCTTTTGATTTATAAGGAAATACGAACAATATGAAATTAATGTATCTTGTTTGTCTGAGGGATTGTGTATATGATTTCTTTAAATTGGTGTGAGTGCTTGCCTCATAGACCAGCCATATATTTAAGTTTTCTCAGTAAATGCCTTCATCCTTAATTTGCTTTGAAATAAAGAGTTCATGCTTACAAAAGGTTTATTGCTCCTTGGTGTTAATTTGTATTTCTCTGTTCAGTTGCCAGAAAATTATTCACCTCATGATGACCTATTGATCCCACATCTGAGTTGTTGTACTGTGGAAAAGTTGTATCTGCTAATGGGGAAAGAACTAGAGGATGTGCAAGAGGTACCTGTTGGCAATGTGTTCGGTAAGATTTTATTATTAAATATTTTATGCCATGATTTTGTGGGTCATTTTACACAATTTTCAAAAGGCCATGTAAAATTCCAGTCTTGGGCTATTTTTTTGGATCTGAAAATTGCTACCACAGATGTGGAAAAATTCAGAAATGAAAATAAATTCAGCATTTGACGTTTGAGAGCGTATCTGTATTTACAGCTGTTCACATGACTAAGCACCAATAGTTCCAATTCACCCACTCGCACGGGTGACGGAGTTCCAGCCTATTCTCTTCCTGGAAAGAGAGCAACTCTGACACGATCGCATTTGGACTGGGATGGAACCTTAACCCAAGATTTCTGACTTGTAGTAATTATGCTAGCTATTGAACCTTTGCTGACACAACAAATCAAAGTACTGGTTAGATTAAAGGAAGAAGAAGCAATCTTGTGTATTCTTACATCACTTGGATGATTTTTCCAATGAAGGAAAAAACTTGCATCTTGTTTAAATATTGTCCATCACGAGATTATTTCAGTAACTGATTTCCTAACTGTTTCTTTGTTAAACTGTACTTTATGAGTAAGGTTCAAGATTTGGGCACGGATTTCAATGCAGGCCATGTGCGAGGTCATGATTTACCTCTTGGTATGCAAAACCCATATCTAATTATAGAGACCTCTTCATGTCAAAATCAAGAGACAACTTTGTGGTGCAAGAAACAGGGCAGAATCACAAATTGCTATTTTTAGGAGTCCAAAACCCAGCAGCAATAGATATGCACCTTGACAAAGGGTTACTTAAACAAAAGTTGCTTTTAATTATCTTTGAACATGAAAACAGAATCAAACTTTAACTTATCTCTATTGACTTACTTAACCTCCCCCCCCCCCCCCCCCGCCCCTTCTAATTGTAAGCGCCCGTGTGTGCAATATGCATATAAGTTTAGAAAAGTTCTTTGGTTCACAGTCCAATCTCAATGGTTGCAGGTAATTCTTATACTGTGCACAGAGGTTAGAATTAATAAAGTTCACCAGGCTTTGGTGCTTAACAGGTAAATGGTTACCACTCAGGAGGGTTCTTGTTGGTTTTCAAAAAGAGTTTTCTCATTGCAGGACAGCCACTCCAGTGTCTTGCTGACGAAACTTGCCCCCTCCAGATGAGAACCTCTTTCTTTCAGGTCATCACAAAGTTCCTTTCTGTTTCCCTTATTCCAAGGGAAACACCAGACAGCCAGTCCCCTCCTTTGACCAGGCCATATTCCAAAGCTTGTCAGCTTGTCCCTCTGGAACCAAAGTCTGTGTCTCTCCTCTCTCCCACTCTGAGAGCAAAGCTGTTCTCCTCTGCCTGCAAAGTTCACATGCTCTTCCAGATAGTAAACTGTTTTTCAGACAAAGATGCTACTGAACATTGCTTCATTTGTTGCCTTTTACAAATAGCAGTCCATCATGAGTCTCTTGCAAAAATTCTATGTTTTAAAGTGTTTGTGTGTGACCTGCTCTAACAAATCTCCTAATTTATCTCCCAAACACTTCTATTGCCACACTACAGTTAGTCCTCGACAAAAATCAAGTGCTATCATGCATGTTTAAACTATTGGTCTGCACGTCAATCACTTGAATTGCTTCATGAAGAAAAGTACAGCCAAAGAAGGCCTTCTTTGGATTGATATTTATGGTGCCTGAGCACTGCTATAACAACATGATGACTGAATGGTGATAGTTTGCTTTCAAAATCCTGAAATCTATTATTAAAGACATTAGGAAGGTAATAATTACATTGGGAAAATTGACTTAGATTTATGAAAGGGAAAATGTGTTTGATGATTCTTTTGGAATTCTTTTTGAGGTTGGAGCTAGCAGAATGTATAAAGGTGAAGCAATTGAGATGCAAGTCATCCTTCAGAGGGCCTTTGATAAGAGACAGTTCAATAAAAATAGATTTTACTGTTCTGGGACAAGTACCTTGGCGTTGACTGAATATTAGTCAGTAAGCAGAAAACAAAGGAGTAAAAACAATTTTCAGGTTGAGCGGCTGTGACTAGTGGATTCTATCAGGATACGGTGCAAAATCCTCAGTTGCCTGGGAAAGTGTCATAAAACAGTCGCGCTGTATCCGTGCTTGCAAGTTAGGTGTGACTATGGAGAGGATGCAGAGGTAATTAAGGTAGATATTTATGAAGTATAGTTATTGAAATGCTGGTGGCACAGTTAGTGTGGCGGTTAGCACAATGTTATTGTAGCACCAGAGATCCGGGTTTAAATCTGGTGCCGTCCGTGAGGAATTTCTTTGTTTTACTTGTGATCTGCATGGGTTTTATCCAGGTACTGTCATCCATACAGTAAGTCCAAATTTATTTTTATAAAGAAAAAGATTTTTAAAAATCCACTTTTATGGTAGAAGTAGGGGCCTATCTATGGAAAATAATGCCTCTGGCAGGGGTGGCCAACCTCTCGTGAGAGCTAGCTGGAGTGCAACCTCTTGGGGTGGCCGCCATGTTGTATTTGATGAACCATAACACGGATGCAGTGCATTTTCGATGTGCGTCCTTTTTGAGATAAGACCGATCAGTCAGAACAGAACGCGGATGAAGTTGAGGAATACCTGGTACTCCACTTTCCTCCCACCTTCCAAAAACTTATGAAGTTGGTAGGTTAATTGGGTATAATTGAGTGACACTGAATAGGCTTCTATCGGGTTATTTTAAAAAAATTATGAATCGGCAAGGTTGTGGCAGATAAGACTATACAGTGGGGAAAAATTTGAGATTTCCACTTTTGTTGAAAAACTATAAAGACTGGCTATTTTTTAAAAGTTTAGAGATTGAACAATATTGGTCATAAGGAGCTGACTATTCTTGAAAGTGTAAGAAATTCAAAAGCCAAGTGGTCTTAGAGGCTTTATTTCAAGAAAGTGCAAGATAATGTGGAAAGATCCACTCTGCCTAAAGAAACTTGGTACTGTACTTGTGATAAAATGGAATGTAACAAAAGCTCAATGGATTGTTAATAGTTTTGTTGTATCAGGAAAGGATAAGCATTTAACAGATTGGCCAGCACCTTTGAAGGGAGAACCTGAATTTTGAGCTCAACGATGCCACTGCCTGACTTGATTATTCCCTGTATATTCTGATTTTATTAATAAAACGGAGGTGCATATTGGCTGGGCCTCACTTTGGTCACACTGTTGTGGTCTCCATTTCACAAAAAAAGATGAAGAGAAGAAGAACAGTAGCAGTGCTACTGGTGTGGACCCACAAGGAGCATGGGAGTGGAAACAACCTACATCAAAGACCCCATACAGGATTAAATGGCCTATAGAATGGGGTGCTACATTTTTTTTTACATCGGCAAACCCACAAGGTTTGAGCCCAAGATGATGGCGCTCATGCTTGACAGCCCAGACCACGGGGTTTGCGGGCTCTGGAGGAGCAGCAGACCAGCATTTGGCACCAAAAACCCCAAAGAGAGGGAGCAGTCTGAGAGAAGACCCTACAGGGTACGAGACCAAAGCTGTGCACCGGGAGCAATGGGCGGCTGTAGAACTCAGTGAAGGCCACAGGACACTGGTTGGTGGGAGGCAGGTAATGGGATTTGTGAGGGTACAGATGGTGATCGGGACTCCCAAAGGGCCTTGGGCATTACCAGCTTCGGGTTGGGACCAGAGGCTGAGGAGGGTAACTTGGATGTTGGAGCTCAGGTTTACTGCTGAACAGACCGTGGGGTCCATGGACACACGATGTCGATGAAAGGACTTTTTTTCCTTCTCCTTCTTCGCCTGGTAGGGGTGTCTGTATAGTGGCATCTCTGTGCACCTTTACAGGTAAATGAAAGTAAACAAATGTTGTGTATTATGCACATGGCAATAAAGGAACAGAACCTTAAATTCTAGAAGAGGTGCTAAAACAGTTAAAAGGGATGACAACCAGAACTAAGAAGCTGTATGTATCAGGAATGATTGAGCAGGTTAAAGCTGTTTCAAGAAATTGGAGTGATATCCTTAAAGCAGACAATAGAAGCTGGAAACTGCCACCTGGTGTTGCAATTGAGGCAAGTTCATAGTCGTGTTTAAAGAGATTCCACATAAGTAAATAATGAAGACAAGATAGAAGAATTTATCAGGTAAACATAGAAGATAGAAATCTACAGCACAGTACAACACTAACCCTAACCCACTGTGATGGCCAACCTAATAACCTACTCTAACAACTGCCTAGAATTTCCCTATTGCATAACCCTCCATTTTCTTGTCCATGCACCTATCTAATAGTCCAAGTGTACATCCATCCACCACTCTCTGACAGGAAAAACACACCACTACATCCCCCCTGTACTTATTTCCAAGCACCATAAAACTATGTCCTCAGATGTTAGCCATTTCAGCCCTGGGAAAAAGTCTCTGGCCATTAACACGATCAGTGCTTCTCATATCTTATGCACCTCTATCAGGTCACCCTTCATCCTCCATAGGAGAAAAGACCAAGCTCACTGAATCGGGCATGCTTTTCAATCCAGGCAACATCCTTGTAAATCTCCTCTGCATGCTCTTGGTAGCATCTACAGATAAAATTGGCTTGGAGGAAGTTCATGGTGGAAAGATGGTTGGACAGTCCATTTCTGTCCTGTCAACTCTGTAATCAGTAATTATTGAATGTTCTGTCACTAAACTAATAGTCTGTAGTTCAGTGTCGATGGACATTTTCTCCTTGTTATATTTGAAGGGGTATGTCCTGTGCCCTAATAACATTAATCAACAATGCAAAGCCACATTATTTGTTTATTTATTTTTTAAATGATACATTTAAATACAATTATTTTTCCTCCTTCAATTCAGATGAATGAACAATATAAAAGACTGTGCCTTATCAGATAGGTACATTATTTGTATCAGGTCTTCGATAAATTGCTTATATTGGTTTAATGGCTATGGTTTGTCTTTCTTTCGGAATTGCTCTACAGGAGAGCATCAAAAGGGCCAAACGAGAAATATTTTTTCTTGAATAATGTGTTACTTTTCTTCAAAGACAGGATTGACAATGTTTACAATGTGCCATATTGCTGAATGGGGGCTGCATGGAGTGAGATTTCGCTTGGGTTGATGCCAGGTTTGAAAGAATGGTAGCAGCATTAAATAATTTAAATTTAGACAAACAGTACAGTAATAGGCCCTTTTGTCCCACAAGCCAATTCGTGCCACCCAATTACACCCAATTGACCTATAACCAGGTACATTTTTGAACAGTGAGAGGATACCACAACATCCGGAGGAGCCCACATACAAATTCCTGCGAGGCAGCGCTGGATTTGACCCCGATTGCTAACCGTTCCAACCACCGTGATTTTCTCTATTATCTTTTCAATACTTATCCAATTCAATTTAAATTATTTTCTTATTTCAAGAAATTTGATATTTTAATGCTTAATTTAAAGTTCCCCTTTTGTTCTGTTTTTCAGTCTTTCTGCAGAATAAGGTCTATCATTCTAGTTGATCTTCACTATGTGCTTTCTCTCATATTCTTGTCATTGAGCATTTGGGATTTATACTGCCTCCAGATGTGTCCAAATTAGTGGCTTTTTTCAATATTCAGTATCACTTTTTTGCTTTAACATTTATACATAAAATTAATGATGTGCTTTATTTTACCTGCAGTCCCAACATTAACCTTGTTGTTCGCTTGGTCTCTGAAACTCTATTAAAGATCTTCTGGATGCACTTCCAGTTTAGTTTTCCACAAAGTGTGCAATTCAACATTTGTCTTTCATTCTTCAGCACATATTCCTAACCAGACTGTGGTGTCCCAAATCCTCAGTTTGCTATTTTAGCCAGATTTCATTTAATTCTGGTAGACTTTTTTTTTAAAGTAATCTACAATATTGTTAGATTTTGTTTTAAGCTTCAAATGTTCAAATAATGAAACATACTCTATTCTGACTTAATTTCATTTCTCATTGTGAAACAAAAGACAATTTTTTTTACTTGACTCTTGGGAAATACCATTTAGCCATATATCCACAGTACTGCAGCTCATCAAATTATTAGCCTAAATGACTATTCTTCATGTATAAGCCTTCATATAGGTGGTAGGTTTAGATAACACAGCAGTGTCCAATGACAAACGCTTGTTATCATGAGTTGAAAGATAGAAATTTAAGTCAGAAAGCTAATTGGTTCCATCAAAGACCATTATCAGGACAAAGCATTTACCAATTTTTAGGGGTGATTTAATTCTGTGTGTCTGCATGTGTCTATGTGAGCATCTAGATGTGCATGTGTCTATGTTGGTGGATGAGGTGATGAGATGAAATTCATTGAACAATTTATTGGCATGTTTGATCATTTTCTAGTCCTTTATATACCGGGGTAATTAGATTACAAAATCTGAGGATGCTTCTTTTCAGATCTTAAAGTGAGATTATGGAAGGAAACTAATTTTGTAGTACGAGTCTTTCACCAACATTTCCAGCACAATGCACTCTATATATACAGTTTCATTGAATTACATTTTTCAATAATCATATTTATTTCCTGGAACGGGGAGTGTGGTTCTGTTATATGGCAAATTCTGGTTTAGTCACCAGGAGGTGCTGTCTGCGTGGACGTTCCTCCTTATTCCCTTCAGTCCCAACACCAGATGACCTAATGTGCTTCAATTTTGAACTCGCAGATATCGGGGTAAATATATCAGCGAAAGACAGATTCATATGTGCCTTTTCCAATTCACGGGACCATTTTCAGTCAAAACAGTTACCTGGGAGACCAGTTAGTAGAGTGCATTCATGTTCCTATTTGAAAGAGAAAGCAAGTTTTTTTGACTTGCAACCTCTATTGATATGTTAATGTTTCAGATAATGATGGTTCTTTCTCTGACCTTTTTGTCACCATGTTAATAAAGTAATTCTTAGAAGTTTGTTTTTCCATTCTTTTTTTCCCCTAATGGTGACCAGCAGCAACAGTGACGAAGATGTGAAGTGTCTCTGAATTTACCAAACTGTGCATTTAACTTTTGATTCGGTTGCCTTCAAGTCAGCTTGCACACAAAATGTGCATCTACTTTTAAGTTCATCTGTTCTGGAAAATGAGAGTATGACATTTTAAATGCTGGAATGATTCAAGAAGTTAATCACCTTTGCCAGTACAATTCTGAATAATTTCAGGTCATGTTAATTTTTTTTTGATGGGCTGCACAAATAACTGTTGTCTGGTCCTGAGAAAAACATTCCTCATTATCTTAAAGCATCTAATAACCTGAATATGCCTGAGATTGTCTGATCTTGGAAGCTAAGCAAGCTCATGTACTTGGAGGGGAGACCACCTAGGAACACCAGGTGCTGTAGGTTTCTGTGAGGGGCGCTGGACAAAGTGGCGACTCTCTGTCTGCCTTACAGTGGACAAAAGTTAAAGAATTTTATGTATGTTACATTCTAAATGTATCATTACGTGACATTAATGGAACCTTTACCTGAGGAAGGTGTCCCATGAACAAGATTTAGCACTGAGAGAATCTTTTGGAAGGATGATTGGGTTGGAGAACTAGTAAAGATTTCAAAAATAAGAAGAGCCAAGAGCAAAGAATAATTTACAAATCTGGATTTAGTATTGAATTGTTGCAAATGACTCAATTTTGATTGAATCAGTAAAAGTTTTATCAGCAGTTAACATTGTAGCTATTGTTATGTTGGAAAATATAGTGGACAATTGATGAAAAAACAAACTTGCAAATGACAATGAGATAAATTAGTAAAATAATTAGTCTTAATTGTGTTGCAAAGGGATTAACGTTGGTCAGTATTAACTGAGTACTGCACTGGTCTTTGGTATTTATTTTTACTTGTATCTGAGAATGAGGGAAGGTTTTCAAATGCAAAGCAAAAACCTGCAGATCCCTGAAATTGAAACATGAACAGAAAATTTTAGAGGAGTCACAAACATTTGATATCTCTACAGATGCTACCTGACCTGCTGAGGAACTTGCTTTTATTTATGAAGGAATAATGTATTGCCAGAGATGATTTTGCCAATGCAATGCTCCTTACATAGTCTACTAAGACACAGCTAGTATTTACACCAATGAACTGATGCATATGACTTCATAAATTCAAAATCTGACCAAAGTATTGTTTTTTAAAAGTATACTTTTCTAATACTGGAATGCAAATAATTTCTATTGGTTTAAAATAGTGAAGATCACTGTTTGTGTCTAATCAGTTTTATAATAGTATTAGCCAATGTAAATTCAGAATCAGAATTTATTGTTATGAATAAGTCATGAAATTCAATTTTTGCGGCAGCGTCCTAGTGCAAACATTCATATTATAACCATCTTACAACATTACTATATAAAAAAAAAGCACACGAAAAGTAAGGTAGTGTTTTTGGTTCATTGATTATCCAGGAATCTGATGTCAGCGGGGAAGAAGCTGTCCTCGTGCCGTTGAGTGCTCATCTTTAGGCTCCTGTACCTTTTTCCCGATGGTAGGAAAGTAAATGATCCCCACAGTTTACCTGTAGAAGTTTACAAGTCTTTGGTGACATACAATTCGGTGAAATTTAAATATGCTTTTTGTAATTCTTAACACTTCAAATGTCTGTAAGATAAATTTAATCCATTCCAACCAGCAAATATTTGTGGAAATATAGGGATGGAACTATTAGGAGTTAGGCTTATAGAACAAGATGTAAAGGCCCAAGTTCTGAAATACACTGCATTGTGAGGTATCTGGAAACTTGCTTGGCTAATGTAACATGGGCAAATTGGTAGATTCAAATTCATCTATTTCCTGAAATAGGTAGAACCATGCATGGAGTTCATAACTTGAAATAAGATACAAAAATGAGGCAAGAATATCACTTGAATATCACCCATTGTTGATTTTTCAAAGATATGAATAGATTGAGCTGCTCATTGAAAGTTTTACACCACTCATGTTCAAAAGCCAAGGTTTGAATTGAACATGGGAAGTTATGGATCAGACAGTGGATTTCAACATTTATGAATACATATTGTAATTTCCAGAAATGAATACTTACATGGTGCCAGTCATTCTTCAGTGGTTGTTCAGGATAACTAATGAATATTGTAAAAATCAGGTACATAGGAACTTTGTCATGCCATTTCAGTCAACACACTGTACTGGTACTCTGTTACATTTCCTTCAGATTGAATTCAGTTTTATGTAAATAAATGTGACAGACATAGTATTTTGATTAATTCATTGGCAATTTCTTTACAGTTGATTCTTCCTTAACCAGTGGTTGATATACCAGCTTGTAGGTTCACTGTGTAAGGGGGAGAATAGCCTGCTTTTCTAACCCTGCTGTGCGGAGTTGGCAGGAACAAAAGCATCTTGCAGCTATCCGCTGGTTGTAACGTGGACTTTGAGCATGCATGGCGCTAGAGGAGGTTTCAGGTGATGGTTGCAATTTGGAGCATGTTAGCATGAACTGTGTGCACGTTTCTGCAGCTCTCACTCAGTCCAGTCAATATTTAACAAGAAGTCCCGGTGCACCATGGACATGTATTTCATCAGATCAGCATGGACATGTATTTCATCAGATCAGCATGGACATGTATTTCATCAGATAAGGATTCCATGGCGACTGCATCTCCAAAAGTTGTGATAGTGGCCCACACAGTTCTGAGATTGTTGGGTGCAGTTTTTTAAACCACATTGATAAGATCTCCTGCTGTTGCCTGTAAGCTTAGCACATGTTTGTTGTGGTTGTAGATGGAGGGCAACTTCCTGACACAGATAGTGGCTGTGTATCTCGGGTCTATCCAAGTGCAAAGTCCACAGTTGGGTCTATATTAAGGCCTAGCAGGTAAAGGCTTGCTTATTAATGCAGTGGACAGAGGAGGAAGTGAGAAGTAGCAGGTGATCAGTATCTGGCTGTTGCTACTGGCTCCATCAGGCAGACCTTGTTTTTTTATACTGTCTACGGGGATATACCACTCCGGTCATTACTCTGGATAAATCGAGAATTCATTGGAGTACATTAGCATTAAAAATGAACTGGAACAGATTGATTGAGTGAGCGATGGAATATGCCCATGCTCCAAGTTCATTGAAGGGTCATTCTGATTTAGATGCTTCAAACGAGTCTTCTCCCATCACCCTTCACTTTCCTGTCATTTGGTCTTCCATACTTTCCAGTATCCAATCAAGAGCTCTATATTCTCTCAGTTCCGCTGGTAGGGAGATTTCTGATAATGGCATTGCTGACTTGTATATGTCTTCAAGCTTTGGACTCTGCCACAATTGTATACATTTTGTACGTCTGTTATTGAAGTATTTCTTTCCCCCTTTCCAAGCCATCCAACCTAATTAAAGACTTCTGCAAGATCAGTTTTTAACTTTCTGGTTTTAGAGGGCAGGAGGCCCTGCATGTTCAATCTTTCCTAATAATTCTAAACTTCAGTTCTTATTTACCCTTGTAAGGCTGTTCTTTGCACCTTTTCATGTTGTCTCTCCTTTTAAACAAAATAGTGAGCAAAGATTGTAAATTGTCACCTTTTTCACTTTACCCAGTGGAAAGATTCAAATGTTTGCTGTCCTCTTTTCTTCCTGATCTCATTAATTTCAATTTGATACACAGTTCCTCCAAACTAAGCTTGAGATATTTTAAATTCCTAGAATTGAGATTTTTATTCCCAAAGGTACAAATAAAATATGTTCAGATGTATGAACATCAATGTTTCCGATAACAAAGTTATTTGAAAGTCTAGAATGAAGGGAGAAAATCTGTTGTAATTTGATGAAATCAAATCCAACTTCACAGGTTGGAGTCATACCTGGCAGAAAACAAAAGGCAAAGGTAGGTGTGGCCAATCAACACCACCACAAGGTGTTCCAAGTTTTTCAGAATCGTATCTTTGGCCCATACATTTGCAGATCGTTCCATCGTCTGGACGGAATCTGTGATGATTGCAGTTCATTGTAAATTCCATGAGTAATGGAAAGGGTGACCTGTAAACATCCAGACTAGAATTGATAGGTTGTGAATAACATCTGTAGTCTTATAATCTCAAGCAACTGCTGAACAGTGATGAGTACCAACAAAATACAGGGGTTATAACTGTCTTAACAGAAGAACAAAGTGAGGTCTGGGAGAACAGGAACAAAAATCCACAGGATTTACAACATTGCTGCATTAATTTATGGGTATCCTCATAGCAACAGTACTGTTGTAAGGATTAATACCTTAACTATTAATCTTTACAACAAAGATTATATGAAAATGATCGTTGCTTTTAATGTTCACACTTCAAGCCAAAAATAATTTGGTAAATGTAGTTTGGAAGATGAGTTCATAGAATGCGCTTGGAACTGTTTCTGGCCATGTTGGTTATGGAACCTTTGACAAAGGTGTTAAATCTTGCATTGCCGAATGGGGAATATAGTTTCATGGAGAGTAGCACTGAATTTAAATAAAGCTGGTTACATGAGAGTTGGAAACCTAGGTTAAAATGTCGTGTCAACAAAAGAAATATTTCATTTTTCTGAATGAATATCTTTGAGAGCAAAATAATCTCGACAGGATAACAGGAGGTGAAGGGTAACATTAGACAAATAAATTTATAATATGAGCTTGAGTTTTAGAAGTGGTTTGGAAATCAGTGGTTTATAATGAAAAAAGTTGGTAGAATTTATTTTAAAAATGGACAAGAATGTTAACAAAGTAAAAACTCCTGGAGCCAGCAGATTGAGGTAACCATGAAGAAGTCACACCAATGCCTGTACTTTTTAAGAAGTCTGGACATTTCATGTCATCAAATACTCATTCAAACTTCTACTGGTGTACTGTGGAAAGTATATTGATTGGTTACGTCGTGGCCTGGTTTGGAAACTCGAGTGCCCAAGACCGCAGAAGGCTGTGGAAAGTAAAAACCTCGCCAAGTCCATGCAGCTACCAACCTCCTGTCCACTGAAGTCATTTATGTGAGGTGCTGCCTCGAGGGCTGTCAACATCATAAAGGTCCCCCATTACTCTGTTTACAATGTCTTCTCTCTGCTCCTTTCAGGCAGGAGGTACAGAAGCATGAGGTCCACCACCTCCAGGTTCAAACTCAGTTTTTATCCAATAGCTTTCAGCCTCTTGCATCTTCCCCTTCTACTTTGACATGGATCCTTAAACTATGCCAAGACCACCAAAGATCTGTCTGCGCTACTGAAACGTTTCTTTCTTTTTCTTGCACCTAGTGCACTGTGAATATTTATTTATCTACGCTTTGATTTTTATTGTTTCTGTTTCAGTCTTGAGTTGGGATCATTTAATTGTTTACCTTTGTAGTTGGTGTATCTTGTGCATCTGTTTGCATCAAGAAAGATTTCGGTGTATATTGCATTTGTGTCCATGTCAGTGAGCTCATATTGAACATTGAATGTTTGAGATTTGTGAGGAAACCGGAGCACCCAGGGGAAATTAAAATAATCACAGGGAGGATATGCAAATTCTATGGTGACAGGAGGCCTGGATTTATCACAGGAACCAATAAATGTACCAGAAATCTTTCGGAACCAGGGATTTAATGACAGTGAGCAACTTGATTAAATATTAATAATGATGGCATCAGAGATATTAAAGAGATTAAAAGCCCTTAAATCTATACCCTGTGCTATAAGAATAGATAGTTGTGGAAGGTGTTGATGCATTTAGATGATCTAATATTTTACATTATTTCTTTAATGGACCTTATCAATTACAAGACAGTAAACATATCCATACATTTTATCAATCTATGAATATCTTCCTATCTTGTCAGTGTTTACAAACTCTCTGAATTTTGTAATTTGAAATAATTCAAATTATACCTTGGAGTAATTATCAGTTAAAGAGATCTCAATTCCAAACTTTAAGGAACAGCATTGCACGCTTCTCTCCAATCTGATGCGACTTTTCATAACTGCATTCTCATTCTTGCAGCTTGGTTGTTTTTGTAACACATTGTAGTCTTATAATCTCATGTTCTTCAGTTTTAAAGGCAAATATGTCGTACACTCTCAGATACCTTTTGAAAATCCAAAGGCACATTCGCGGCAGAATCTATGTATATGCTCTTTTCTACTTTGTCAAATAACTTCTTCAAGTTGGTTACATTCAGTTTTAATTTAACAAATCCATGCCATGCTGTTATTCTATTAACCATTATTTGTCCAAGTTTCAATTGATTTTGTAGGGATTGCATGTCAATATCGTTAAAGCAAGTGGCCTTTAATTTCTGGGAAAGGACATAACATGTATTGTCCTTCAGTTCTTCAGCAACATATCATATCCAAGAACGATTGCAGCCAATGCTTCAGACATTTCTCTTTTCCTCCCCAACATTGCATCCTTATCCTCATCTTTCAAGCCTTTTAATTACCTCATCTATTTACCCCAGTTGAATTTCTCTTGCAACCTTCCTTTGCCAGTATCCTTGTCATCAATAAAGACAAGTGAGAGTTACTTATTTATTTCATCACTTTCTTCTTCCTCCATAAATTTCTTTTTTGATCTTTATGTGACCCACTCTTCTTTTGACTTTTTTTTATTGATTGTAAGCTTGTATTGCGACGTCGGCTTTCCTTCTTACACCACTTGTAAATCTGTTTTTGCATACTCTGCTTTTCATTTTACCCAGTAAATGTTGCATTGATTTTATTTCTCTTCTGATTTATAAATGTGACATTCATCGTAAGGTGCCTTTCTTTATTTTAACCTCTTGTCTTTTTTAATCCATAAACTTCAGTTTTCAGTGCAGCAATCTATCTCTAAGATATTTTCTCATTTGCTGTCCATCTGTCATTTCAATACATTTGGACACAATCCCTTTACAATTGAAGTTAGTCCTCCAGTTGAATATTTTGCCTTGCTTCCTCTCATCATTTTTTTATATAATTACTTCCTTACTAATGATATGATTACAGTTCCTCAAGTAGTTTCCCATTACACCACGGTCTGGTATATATATTTCAGGAATTCCTTCCTTTCTTTGCCTTTACATTGTTTGTAGGATCATCTTAAAATAATTGAAGATCACAATTGGAATACTTGTGTTTTCACATTTCTCTGAAAGTTGCAACATTATTGCCCCTCTATCTGGCCCACAATTTAATAGCCCATGGTTCTCACCCAACAATGTAATACTGTATGCTCTATTATCCTACGCCATAGGTGCTCTATGGTTAGTAGGGGATTACTTAAGGTGATACATGAGTAGAACCACTGCTCTATTGTTCCTTAAATCAAGACAGATTCTATTTTGTAATCCTGAGGAACATCATCTCTTTTAAGTTTTATATATTAATAATAATGCCACTTTTCCATCCCAATCTTTCATAAAAATATTTCGCTTGGAATATTGTCTATTAATCCCTTTCTTTAATTGGATCTCTGTTAGTGTTGTATTATTCTCATGTGCCGCCTTGTTCTAGCAGATCATTGAATTTTTGAACCACACTCATGAACCATTTTGGTCTGCCATACATTTCTCATTGACTTCCAATCTCTTAGCTTCTTTAATGCTTTTTGTTTCCCCCAGTCTTCTGTAGAACTTTGAGCAACCAAGTCCAGTCGAATTGGTTTAAATCTAACGTTACAGCCTTGGTTAATCTCTCCAAGAAGTTAGGGCAGTGCGGTTAGTGCAGGACTGTTACGGTGCCAGTAACCTGGGTAAAAATCTGCCACAGTCAGAACAGAGCCTTTGTGTTCTCCCCGTGTCTACGTGTGGTTTCTCCATTCATTCCAGTTTTTCCCCAGGGTTATCAGGCTTAGTAGGTTAATAGATATGGGTGTATTTGGGCAGCGCAAGCTCATGGTCCAATGCCTACAAAGATTTAATATATCCTTTTCATTCTTTCCCTGCACCTCACCCAAGAATCAGAACCCCCAAGGACCACACATTTATCACTGTGGCTAAATATGCAGTGCATTGAGAATGCAACTGTTCTGCAGGTTTTTTTCCTGAAATTACCTTCTGTGCACACCTGTAGAAGTGGTTCCCACTTGCAGTATGATGCTTAGATATATCCTTTATCCCTCTCCCCACTCCAGAAAAAAAATCTGCACCATTTCAGTATTTTTCATTCCCCTGAAAGAGGTAAAAGTAATTGTCAGGCCAGGATTGTTAATTTTCCAAGTCACAATGCTTTATCTCAAGGTCAGAAATTTACAAGCTGTTTACTGACCCTGACATCTCTGGCAAATATTTCAGTCTGACCACACTGATAGGGGAGTATTGCACTGCCCTCTGCTTTTTAAATAAAATAATGAACAGTGTGAAATATGACTTTATATGTCTGAGATATCCTCAACATCCCTGCATATGCTATCAATTTTTTTTTTGTTTTAAATTCACATTTACAAATCCTTTCGCAATACAGTATATTGGTTGCAATTACAAGTTCACACAAAGAGTGGCACTGTTACCCTCTTGTCCTGTCCCTCTCCTCTTGGTGCTGCAGAAAATCTCTCTTGTTTTCTTTAAATCTCATCCCCAAAGATAAGCATGTAAAATCCAAATCATAGTTCTTATTTTACATTTAGTATGATTTTTAAAAATCTATTCTGAACAAATTACCCCAAACCCATTCCATTCACTGAAGGAAAAAAAGCTGCAGATACTCGAATCTTGAGCAGACAAAGAATTGCTGGGGAGGAGATCAGACAGCATCCATGGTGTTGATAAAAAGGGACCAGGCCAAAAATGTTGACTGGCCATTTCAACATATGGATGCTGTCTGACCTGCTAAGTTCATCCAGCAATTTATTGTCTGCTCCACATACTGTACTTATCGAAACTTAATTTTTTTTTTAAAAGTGGATTTTTTTTTCACTTACCAAGCTACAAACAAATAAAATTTAGGACATATTGAATTATTAAAAAATGAACCAACTTGCATTGATCAACACTGATACATCATTTAAAAAAATTACATGCCCATGTGCAAATTTTAAAAGTATTGATCCCTCTGAAGCCAGCTTAATTTCTAAGCCTTCATCTGAATTTTCTTATAAATTATTTTTATCCTACTTGGTGGATGGAATAAAGAAAAATAAATTTTAGCAACTTTCATGCTCATAACCTCCAATGTATAAATTTTCAAGCCAATATGTCTGTTATGGCATATGTGCAACTTCAGAAGAGCTGTGCTGTGGTTTGGTAAGTTAAGTAATTATGCACCCTGCCGTATGTGAGCTTTAAATACAACCCACAGAGCACCACATCTTCAAAAGAGCAACCTTGTGGCTGCTAAGCCACTCAACCAAAAGGAACATGCTGAGTCTTGCAGAGTTCTGGAGTAACTGCTTTACTGGTTTGAAATCGCATGCTTAAAGAATCCCACAGTACTTAGCGTCCCAGCGAGATGGAAGTAACGTCAACTTCTGGGCTGCGGCTTTGCTCCGCATTGAGCGTCTCCACGGACGCCGCTGGCTGCAGACTTACCCGCAGTTGCTGGTGCTGCTTCACTTGTCGTGTGGGTGAGCCACTACGTGACCCTCCCCCACCCCAGAACTGGCGAAGGGAGGCGCAGGAACCGTAACCTGTGTACTGTCCGTTTTACGTGGTCAGCCTCGTCTCCTAGCAGGTGGTGTAACAACTGGCCATTCAATGTACAGGTGTGCCAGTTTGAGATGATCGATGGTAAATGTCTCCTTCTGGCCCCCAATGTCCAAAACGCAGTTTGTCCCATTATCTTGCACTGCCCTGATGGGTCCTTTGTTCGGCCGTTGTTGGGGCGATCTGTGTGCTCCTCTGTGGATGAACGTGTACTCACTCTCCCACAGGTCGTCGGGTACAAAGGAGGGTGGTGGGATGGTAAAACTGGAGCCAGTGTCCCTAGTCTCTCCTGGAGCCTGGTCAGCACTTCTATCCTTGGCTGCAGAATGTAGGCATGAATTCGCAGTGTGAGCGGTGAACCATAAACCAAATCTGCCGATGATGCTGCTAAGGCTTCTTTGGGTTCTTTGCAGATACCCAGCAACACCCAAGGGAGCTCATCTACCCAGCCGGGTCCTCGGAGTCATGCCATCAGGGCCGATTTTAGGTGCCTGTGGAAACGCTCCACCAAGCCTTTCGATTAGGGGTGGTACGCAGTTGTTTGGTGTAGTGGTACGCAGTTGTTCTCAGGAGCTGAACTATCGGGGACAACAGGGTTGAGGTGAACTGCGCACCTCTCTCTGAAGTGATGTGGACGAGGAGGCCAAATCTCCCCACCCAGGCTGTGATCAAGGTCCTGGCACATGTCTATGTTGTCGTGTCACTGATTGGAACAGTTTCCGGCCACCTCATGAATCTGTCCACCAACGTAAATAGGTACCTCACCCCTCTTGAAACAGGTTGTGGGCCAACAATGTCCACGTACACATGCTCGAACCTCCTGTGTGTTAGCTGAAAGATTTGCAGTGGTGCCCTCACGTGTCTCTGGACCTTGGAGATTTGGAAATGGGTGCATATCCTGTCCCAGTGTCTGACTTGTTTGTGTACGCCATGAGACATGAACTGGTCTGCAATTAGCTGGGTATTTGCCTGGATGGAAGGGTGGACCAATCTGTGTAAGACGTTGAACTCTCGGCGCCTCCAGGCAGCCAGTACGATGAGCTGTGGTTGCCCTGTGGAATGTTGCAGAGGAGTTTATTACCTCTGGGCCTGATGAGTACATCTTCGAGGTGGAGGCCAGCGAACATGGTTCGGATTGCCGGTATTTCACTGTCCTCCACTTGTGCTTCTGCTAGAGCTGCCTAATCCACTCCTGGGGACGGGGCTTGCATTGATCGGATGGATGTTCTTGACAGCGCATCCGCCACCACGTTGTTCTTCCCGAGAAATGTTTGATTGTGGTGGTGAATTCAGATATGTGGGACAGGTGGCACTGTTGGTGGGTTGACCAAGTGTTGGACACTTGGCAAATGTGAAGTGGGGGGTGGGGGCTTATGATCTGTGAAGATTGTGAACTCTCTCCCTTCTGGTGAAATACCTGGTGCAAAATGGCGGGAGTGGGTGGCTACCAGGATATCGTCCAGGTAGATGAACAGAAAGTCCAAGCCACCACATCCGTGAGGAGCTGGAAGGTCTGCGCCACGTTTTTAAGGCCAAACAGCATCCTCAGGAATTCAAACTGGCCGAATAGGGTTATGATGGGAGCCTTTGAGTCATCCTTGGTATGATAACTATGCACCTGATCTATCTTGGAAAAGATGTGTGCCCTGTGCAGGTTGGTCATGAAGTCCTGGATGAGTGGGACTGGGTGTCTATCAGAGACGGTTGCATCATTCAGCACATGGCCTCCATCCTCCCACGGACTTGGGCACGAGTTGGAGTGGGGAGGCCCGTGGGCTGTCTAAGGACCACACGATCCCCTTTTCCTCCATCTTGTTAAACTCCTCTCTCGCCAGCCAGAGCTTGTCTGGCAATAGCCTGTGGTCCCGGGCGTGCAGGGGGGTTCCCCTGGGTGGGGATGTAGTGTGTCACGCCATGTTTGGAGACTGCCATGGAAAACTGCGACATGACAATGGACGGGAACTCTGATAACACCCTGACGAACTTGATGTCTGAGCACCTGGTGGAGTTCAAGGTGTGGAGCTGGCAATTTGGCCTCCCCAAGGGGAAAAGTTTGGAAAGTCTTGGTGTTGAACAGCCTCTGTCCCTTCAAGACCTCCAGAAAACTGTGCACACGAAGGAAGTTTGCTCCAGCAATGGCTGTGACACCATGTGAACATCCACATGAATTAGCTGGAACTGAATTGCAAGAGGGCAGTCTATGTATCGTAAGTGCAGATCCAGCCCTTCTAGTTCTGGTATTGTGGCTCAAGGGGTGGGGGGTGTGGTCAAGACACTGATTTCAACTCCTGTGTCTACTAGGAATCTGTGCCTGGAGTATCTGTCCCACGTGTACAGGAGGCTATCACAATGGCCAGCCGCCATAGCAATTAGCGATGACTGGCCTTTTCATTTCCCTGAAACTAGCATGGTGGTCGGCATTGGCAGGCCCCGGATCCCCTTCTTTGATAGTAAAAGCACCAAGATTAGGAACTGGTGTCGTTACTCGGTGTGGGTGTTGCAATTTTAGCTGATGGGGTGCGGTGTGGTAAGTCCTTTGGCCATGACACAACACAAGTTCCAACACTGGCTCCGGTGTCTCATTTGGCACGCCACAAAGCATCCACGTGAGCGGCCACTTTTTGCGGGTCGGAGAAATCTTCATTTGATAGCAGGAGGCGGGTGTCCTCTGGCATCTGCTGTTAGAAGAGCTATTCAAAGCGTAGACATGGCTTATGGCCATCTGCCAGTTCCAGCACGTAACTCAATAGGGCTGACGGCTCCCGGTTTCCTTGGTCGTCCATCTGTAGCAACAGCACAGCCCGTTTGTGGCGTGACAGGCCAAATGTGCCTCATACCTGCCAGCCTCCGGAGGCTGCTGTAGGAAGTTTCCTGGTCGAACACAGCCACCATGTAGTAATATGAGGTCTCATCTGAGACGATGTTTCTGACCCAGAACTGAGCCTCTGCCCTACTGGAATCGAATGAGGGGCTGAACGGTTCAGAAAATCAGCAGTTCCAACAAAACTGCGTTTTGAAAAGTTGAATCATTCGCGTTGTCCACGCTGCTGGAGTTGTTTGTGTCTGGTCCAAATGCCGTTGGACCATATGAGTTACCAATGTGGCTGCTAAGCCACTAAACCGAAAGGAACGCGCTGAGCCTTACAGAGATCTGGAGTAACTGCTTTACTGGTTTGAAATTGCACGATTAAAAACGCCAGCCTGGTCTAAAAGTCTTTAGCGCCCCAGCAGGGCAGAAGTGGCATAGACTTGTGGGCTGCGGCTTTTCCCCACGCTGAGCGTCTCTGTGGATTCCGCTGGCTGCGGACTTACCCGTGTCTGCTGGCATGGGTTCGCTTATCGTGCAGGTGAGCCGCTACAACCTCATCTTTACAGCTTTGTGAGATGTGACTTTGGAGCCTTTCCTTAAGATATTTCCTCTTTGCATGCTTTTGTATTTTACCTGATAACGAAAGCAGTTTTAAAATGGTGTAGAGACACGGGTTAAGGTTGAAAGGGGGGAAGTTTAGGGGGAAATTTCTTCACACAGAGAGGGGTGGGAGTATGGAATGAGCTACCAGCTAAAGTGGTGATTGCGAGCTCAGTTAAGAAAAATTTGAATGGGAGGGCCATGGAGGTATATAGAATAGATCAGGACAGTGGGACTAAATAGAATGATAGCTTGGCAAAGACCAAAAGGGTCAAAGGGCCTGTGTTCTGAGTTGTAATGTTCTATGGTTCTATTGTAAATGTATGTAGATAACCTGCAAGGCTTAATTAACTACTTGACAGCAAAAATGTTTGGGAGAGGTTTAGATTTCAATTGGATGAATAAGAAGAGGCAAAACAAACTGGAAGTCAGTTTTAAAAAGGATTAAGAATAACGATCTGTGGATAAATGTTCATGGATCAAGTAGGTTGATAAAGTGATTTTAAAAAGCAATAGTATCCTTTGGTTTACTTATAAAGCAAAAGTGCAGGAAAGTCTTGATGAAGCATAATCAAGCATGATTTTGCGCATTAGTATTGTGTCCACCTGGTGCCGCTTTCTAGAAACATGTGAAGCCTTTGGCGAAGGTGCGGATGATTCTGTGGATGAGGGACTTCAGCAATGTTAATTGACTGGAGAAGTTGATGTTGTACGTTTGCAAAGGGATGTGAAAGGACTATGTACAGCCATGAATGGTACAGGTGGAGAAGGAAACATTCCATCAGCAGGAGGTTCAAGAACCGTGGGCATAGAATGAAGGGATAGGCAAAGAAACCAAAAGTTGCATGAGGCTGCGTGCAAGTGTCATTAACGAAGGACCAGGTACAGTGAGAAAGAAGTTTAACTCCGAATATGTGTCCCTCTGATGGGATGGACATGAACCAAAAGATCATTCTTACTGTATGCAGCTAAAAAATAGAATAATTGTGAGATATCAGACCCTCTCTTTGTTGGAAGAACCTTCACCAGCAGTCGATATATTGTGCCAAAAGCAGTTGATTGCTTGGACTATTTATGCTAACCAAGTGGTTTCCCAGGACACCGTTAACTATTGACAATGCCTCCTGCTGTGAAAGCCTTAAAACTCCACTGATGCATTCATTGCTGTACAGAGGTTTGATGGACAACTGGGGCTTCCTATATTGATATCTTTAAGACAATAGTCTGTTTTTGATAACCAGTACTGTCAGTTGTGGGGCTGGGTCTCTAATCTTGATAAATTCAAGGATTTTTTTTGTTTTAAATGTCTTAGATGATTTCTTTAAGAAAAACAATTCAAATTATGTTGCTGTGTCGAATGATTGTCACAGACCTGCACTGCTAAGATGGATTGTTGCGGTCTTCTTCCAAGAGCAATGGAATCTTAAGCCCCTTTCACACTTGCAGTGATCCCAAGAATCAAATGGCAATCGGCCTTTAAAGTGGCAAGTGTGAAAGCAAAATCAGCTCAATGCCGACATCAGATGACGTAATCTCACGCCGGGAATTGACGGCCTCGACCCCTAAGACAATCCCTGGTGTCTGCAGATGCATTGCAATCGGGCAAGTGTGAAGGGGGTAATTGCATTGTGGGATTGAAATGACCCAAATTTTGTGTGAGTGCAGGAAGAAAAGATTAAAATGAAGGGATAACCTTTGCCATGGGAAAGTCGCAGTGGGAGAGAGAGGAAATAAACAGCAATAAATAGCAATAGCGGACAATTTTTAAACAGCATGGTAGCACTATAGCACATAATTTATAAAGACTGTGGGGAAAAAAGTAATGGCAGACCTGACTTCCCAGAATGCTGTGTCCTTTCTCTGCCGTATGGAATTCTGGGAGAGCAGGTTCACCATTACTTTTTCCCCCACAGTCTTTATAAATTGTATGTGAACTTTCCCACACTATATAAATCAAGCGCTATAGCGCTACCAACTTTTAAAAATTGCTATTACTCTTTATTGCTCGCACTTTCCCACGGTCCCTTATAAAGTTTATATAGGTTGGCACAACAGCCACAGGAGCTGAAGGGCTTGTACTGTGCTGTACATAAAGCTTAATTATGTTATTTTGATTAATTTTGTTCAAATATAAGATCATAATACATTAATCAGGATTTTGGGAAGGTTCACCATTACTTGATGCGTCATGACGTCACAGTAGAAGGTAGAATAGTCCTAACCCCAGGTATGGCTCCTGGCAAGTGTGAAAGTGTTCAGTGTCTCTGTTCAGAGTGGTCAAGTATGAAAAGCCAAGCCCCCATTCCTATCCCAGGACACAAAACAGCTAATTTGGTGGGATGTGAAAGGGGCTTAAGTCTAAGAGTTTAAGGATAGAGGGAAAGATTTAAAGGGGGCTTGAGGACCACACAAAGTGTTGGAGAATAATAAAAAATGAGCTGTCAGAGGAAATGGTAGTAGCAGTGGAGTGACAAGGTTTTAAAGACCTTGGACAACACTGTGGAAAGGAAAGGATTAGAGGAATATGGAACCAACTCAGGAAGGCACCTTAGTCAGCATGGAGGAGTTAGGCTGAAGCGTCTGTTTCCATGCCGTACGCTATAAACTCTCTGACTCAGACAGATAATTTTAATTGAAAAGACTAAATCAAACAAATAAAAAAAGGACAATTTTGTTAATTTATTTGAAACAGATTTGATTGAAGGAAAGAAAAATAAATGGTCATGTTAATCAAGCAACTAAAACACCTGTTGCTTGACAAATCGATCCAGTCAACATATTTTTAAGTTGCAAACATCTGCTTTCAGTTAACATCAATTACTTGTGCTTTCTGTATATTATGATCTGAACATGGTAATAAATACTGCGATACATGATCAGCAGATGATTCTACAGCAGAAATAAACACAGAAAATGTTCTCAATGTGAGTCAGGATTTGAAAAAGAAAGCTTCATGTTTCCTTGAACTGTCCTTTATAAGAGTTCCCTGTTAATGTTAAATCAGGGAAATTATTAGAGAAAATTCTAAGTGACAAAATTAATGTATATTTGGAAAGGCTTGGACTGATTCAGGATGGTTTTTAATTTAAAAAAAAATATAGACATACAGCAAAGGTAACAGGCCCTTTCAGCCCATGAACCCGTGCCGCCCAATTACACCCAATTGACCTAAACCTTCGGTACAATTTTTGAACTGTGCGAGGAAACCGGAGCCCACGGAGGAAACACACACAGAATCAGGGAGAATGAGCAAACTCCTTAAAGACAGTGAGGGATTGGAACCCTGGTCCCAGTCGCTGGCACTTGTGCTCCCCCCTCTGCTGCCTGTGTAGCCCCAGAATTTTGTGAGGGGTAAAGTCTGTCTGACAAATTTAATTGCTCACACTGACCATCCGAGATTAATTTGTACAAAACATTATTTTATTTATTTTAATGGCTACAATACTTGTCCTACATCGGTTTTAGTTGTCTGTATGTGTGTGATGTCTGTTTGTGTGTCTGCATGTTTTGCTCTGAGGACCGGAGAACGCTGTTTTGTCAGGTTGTACTTGTGCAATCAGATGACAATAAACTTGACTAATTGTGTTTTCTGAGATGATATCAAAGGAAATGAATGGTAGATGGTGTCTCTGTGGACTTTAATAAGGCATTTGATTGGACATTTATTAAAGCATTTGAGAAAGGATTTTTAAAGCCAATCTCAAGGGGTTTTTTTTAACACAGTCGAAAAAGAGGGCTTGATTTTGGGAATGTGTTCCGAGGGAACAGCTGAGAGTGGTTGATCTGTTTCTTTATGGGGAAAATGGAGAAAATGTAGAATCCAGACAAAAAGAAAAATATCAACACATGCTTAAAATTTGCATGAAAGAAGTACGTTACCTGGAAATACACGGCCATAATTTGGCTACTCTCGATTTGAAATGCCTCCTCACCTCGCTAGTGTAAAACATGCAAAAATGGAATCCCATGTTTAATAATGTACATTTTTTGTTGGGAACCTATTATTTGAAACTGCAAATTGACTGGATATTTGATAATGTGATGGCATTGAGCTTCCATTGCATACACACCATACAAAGAGGCTACATTTAATTAAAAGTCAGTGGTTGCAAAGAGAAGAAAATCAGAGAGCCATTTCTGTCACGCTCCTGACTAAGTCCATTTTCTGCAAACTGATTTTTTAATTTTGATATTTTTTTTACATAAAATCCTCTTGAAAGTCAAAAGATTTAATTTCAGACTCTTTCTTTATTTAAGACCGGTTAATTATAGATCACCTGAGAAGACAGAATGAGTGAGTTTATGTGTTATTTGTTCATCTGGAAAAAACTGATGCTGAATTTCTGATTTGGATTTATCAGCCTTGCAATATAGTGATTACTTCCATAGCCAGTCCTTGCATATTGGAATAATACTGTAAATACATTTGTATTTATATAATCTCTTTAAAATAGGGAAACATCCCATGACATCTGACAACAGCACAAATTAAGAAAAAATAATGGTCAAAGAAGTGATTAAGGGAGCTGATTAAAAGCTTGGTTAAAATATTGAATTTAATGAGAATCTTGAAGGAGGAGAAAGGCTCCAAGGTTTTAGTAAAGTCCAATGGATGAAAATCTTTCCAACGGAAGGAAGATACAAGGGGTATTGATGTTCTGCTCAGGAAAAATGAAGGAGGCTAATGTCAGGTGTAGGCAGTTGGGATCAAGAGAATTCCTTGAGGGTAACACATGTAGGTGTACATTTAACAGGGAAATCAGTGAAAAAGAGGATTTTGAGATGGCTTTGACAAATAAGGTAAAGGAGAATCAGAAGAGATTGTATAAATATATAAAGATGAAAAGGGCAACAAGAAAGAGAATGGGTTCCATGAAAGATCAATGTAGTTATTCAAGTGTGGTGCCAAGGAAGATGGGTGTGGTCTTAACTCTTTGGATTCTGACCATTTTTAACCTTTCATAATATACAATATGAACCAACTGGTGGTTGGGTATACAACCAGTCCTGGAAAATTAAGACATGGAGTATACATGCTTGTTGGTAGTCCCTGAAAACTGGGACATGGAGTATATGCACTTGTTGGTAATCCCTGAAAACAGGGACATGGAATCCAAAGGGTTATTTGAATATTTCTCATTTGCATTTAACATGGAGAAGGTCATGAATGAGGTCATGAAAGCTAATTCACGGAAGAGGACATGGAAGCTAATTCAGAGAAGAGAACAGTGATGTCTTGAAGCATATCCACATTTACAAAAGAGGGGGTTCTGGCAATCTTAAAGCACATTAAGTTGGATGAATCCCAGGGTCTGAGCAAGTTAGGCCTTGGACATTGTGTGGAATTAAGTTAGAAATTGCTGGGGCTGTGACAGATATTTGTAAATTTATTAGATATGGCTTAGACACCAGAGGACTAGAGATTGGTTAATGATGTGCCTTTATTTATGTAGGGCTACAAGGGCAAGCTAGGAACTACAGACAGGTGAATTTGACATAATTTGTAGGAAAGTTACTGTACGGGATTCTGAGCAACAGGATCTACCTGCCTATTGAAAGGCAATAACTGATTAGGGAAAGTCAGTTTGTGTGTGGGAAATACTGTCTTTAATTGAGTTTTTGACCAAGCAAATTGATGAGGGCAAGGGGGCAGATCATTGTCTTCATGGATTCTAACAAGGCCTTTGACAAGGTTCTACATGATGGACTGATCTGAAAGGTTGGCTCGCAAGAAATCCAGTTTGAGCTGGCCAAATCACTACAGAATTGACTTGATGATAGGAGTCAGATGGTGGCAGTAATTTCAGATTGGAGGTTTGTGACCAGAGATTGGTGTTGAATCCACCGTGTTGATCATTACGTTAATGGTTTGGATGTGAATGTAGAGTTAGCATGGTTAGTAAGATTGCAAATGGCACCAAAATAGAACATAGAGTGGACCATGAAGAAGCTGATCTCAGATTACGACAGGATCCAGATCAATTTGAAAGTGGACTAAAGAAGGGCAGATGGACAAGTATGAAGTGTTGTATTTTGGCCAATTCTCAAACTAAGTTAGGATTGGAACTATTAGTCGCTGCTTCCTGGACATTGTTGTAAAAACATGGAGACCGAAAGTAAAAGTGGATAATTTCCTGAGAATGAAGGTGGTGAAGAGGGTATTTGGTATTTTTACTTTCATTGATAACAAGAGATGGGGCATCATATTATAAATGTGCAAGATGTTGTGAGAGCACACTTGAAGATTTGAGCATCATTCTGGTCACCTAGTTAAAGAGATACAGGTACACAATCCTTTATCTGGACATCTAAAATCTGGAGAGCTCCAAAATCCAGCAAGTGGGACCGGCGGTTGGGGGAGGCAGCCGGAGGAGACTGCCGGGCGGCCGAGGGGGTTCACTGCTGAGTGCAGAATTTACTTCCCATTCCAAATTGCACTCGAGGAGTTGGTGGTGTGCTCTGACGTGAACCCCAGCAGTCCTGCCGGTGAAAATGCTCCCAGGATTTAAATCTATCTACATTCTGTGATCTAATTTCCAGTCAGGTTGATGTGCAATTTGTTTGGAAATCTTTCTGTCGTTGGCTTTCTTGATGGTGGAGGTTGTGAGTTTGGGAGGTGCTGTTGGAGGAGCTTGAATGAAACACTGGTGTGCATTTTGTGGATGAAACTCACTGCGGTCACCGTGTGACTGTAGAATGAATGTTTAGGGTATTGATCGTGAGTTTATTATCATACACAATGTACAATGTACATATGCACTGAAATTGTTACTCGTTGTAGCCAAACAAGTGCTTTATGAAAAAGCCGTAATAGTAAACATTAGTTTAAAAAAGAGATAAGTACAGAAGATAGATAAGAAATATTTGCTGTTACTGTAGTACAAGAAAAAAATGCGTTGTTGCAATGATGCAGACGAACCTTTTGTGGTGTCATGCAGTCCCTGATTAGTGTAATAAAGGAGGGTTCAACAGCCAGATAACCATTGGAAAGAAACCATCGAGTATAGAGGTGCTGGCAATAGATGGGGTGCCAATCAAATGTGCTGCTTTGTCTCAGATAAGGTCAGACAACTTGAGAGTTGTTAGTGATGACCTCATCCAGATGTAGGGAATATCCTATCATTGTTCCCGACTTGTGCTTTGTAGACAGTAAATAGTCTCTGAGTCTTTCTTGTCCAGTTGAGCTTATGGTCAAGTGCTGCCCTGAATTCAAGGAAATTAAAGAAACAAACATTGACCTACCCAAAATGAAAGTGGTCTTATCTCTACATGGCAAGATCACAGTAGATCTTGCCATGTAGAGATGAGTAAAGAATTAGAATGGCAGGTGTGGTGTCATATTGTCACTGAGGGTGTCCTGGAACTATAACACTAGACATCCAATTTGTTCTAAAGGTTTGTTTCCTGAAAATAAATGGGGAATTATGATAGACAATTTCAAACTGAACACAAAGATAATTTCAGATTTGCTGTATCACTAGAAATTTAGAGAAACATTAACTTGTATTAAATTTAGCATGTTTAATTGCGTCGTGATGTTGAAACATTGCGTGAGTTCAACTGCCCAAAAAAAGGTTTTACGGCTGATTTTCATTTGTACTCAGCATCTGATGCCACTCATGTAAGTGTCCAACAGTAGTCAGCCAGCATTAATGGATTCCAGTTGCCACAATGTCCTTTGTTCATCACTGACTGCACCAAGATCAGCAGGGAAGAAGTCCCAAGTGCAAATGCAGGATTTTGGATCTATTAATGGCATCTTCACTATGAAGCAGCCGTTTCTTTCCCCCTATTTTGCATTGCTGTTTTAAAATGAGGCAGTAGCTATAAAATGCATCCTCTATCCTCAAAGACCCCACCACCCAGGCCATGCCCTCTTCACTTTGCTACCATCGAGGAAAAGGTGCAGGGGCCTAAAGACGAGCACTGAGCAACACAAGGACAGCTTCTTCCCCAACGCCATTGGATTCCTAAATAAGGAATGAAGCAAAGACACTCTCTTACTTTTTGTTGCACTATTATTTTTTTTAATAGTAATGTTGCAAGATGGTCACAATACGAATGTTTGCACTTTGATGCTGACACAGAACTCTTGTTCATGACAATAAATTCTGATCCTCTGATTCTGAAAAAACCAGGAAAAATAAAGTATTTACATATTGTCTTTCACAACCTTGTGTTTAAAAGCAATTTACAGCCATTGAAGAACTTAAGAATAGTCATCATTTTTGTCTTGCAGCAGCCAACTTGAGATCAAAGAGAAATAGGTAAAATGCCATTGACGGTGCTAGTTGAGGAATAGCTAATGGCAAGTCATTGGCGTAGCTCCTGTAATTCGCTTTGAAGTAATGCGACAGAGGGCAAACATTGGTTAAACATTTCATCTGAAGGATGACAGCTCCAGCATTGCAACAGACTCTCATATTGCATCAGAGTGCTTGTCCAGATTATACATTAAAGTTCCTAAATTGGGACTTGAGCCCCAACTTTTTGGCTTAAAGGTTATTTAACTAAGTGAGCAGTCATCTTGTCATCACGAATGTACCAAGCTGGAAATGTAATCGGCAGTTCATCTGGTTGACATAACCTTGCAGTTAAACTATTAAAACCTTGTGTATTATTATAACAACCTCAGATTTTAGGTAAAGTACGCCATACAAAATTGTAAACTGAAGCAGCGAAATTTAGAAATTTTTTAATATGATGTTGTCATAAGGAATTTGGGGCTCCAGGAAAGGAGAAATTGCTGGTGTGGGGGGATAAAACTGTCAAACACACAGAGGAAACAAAATGCACTTAATATTATTTGTAAAACTGCCAACACTTGGTGGTTTGAATAAATATTTCTTAGCTTAATACTGGATGATGCTTAGTTTTTAAAAGAAATGCTTTGCATGCCTTTATCCTACTTGTGGTTTCATACAAATTGTATTGTTTGCAGTTAAATTGCCTATGATGTTAGATGCTGAGGCATATGGTCCATCTCCTGGACCATGAGCTAGTTGCATGAATGCTTTAACTATTAAAATGTCCCTGTTGTGGCAAGTAAAACATGTTACTTCCACCTTTTAATTCAACACCAAAAATTTTTTGTCATCGAGTTTTACTGCATGGAAATGAGCGGCACACATCCACATTAATTCCATCTTTTCTCCACCTTCTCCAATTGATGTTCCTGCCACCCATCTACACATAAACCTCCTAACCATTCATAGCATGAATACTATATGGATAGTTGGAATTGTGAGGCATTAATCGTTGTGCCACTCTCCACAAGATGGCACAGTGGAGCAGCTAATTGGGCTGCTGTCTTACAGCACCAAAGACCTAGGTTCAGTCCTAACCTAGGTCGCTGTCTGCAGTCTCATGGTGACTGAATGGGTGCTCCAGTTTCCTCCTACATCCTGATGACTTACACCTCAGGGCATGAACATTGAGTTCACTACATTCCACTGATCAGCTTGCCTTTTCCTTCCCCTCTCCCCCCCCTCTTAACTAATCATTCCAGTTCCTACTTCCTTTCTCTCTCCACCTCTCCCCTCTCTTCCTGCGGTTCCCCCCCCCCCCCCAACCTATCATCTCCCACCTATCAGGTGGGAGATCAGGCATCTATCATGGTAAAGGCACTGTTTGACCTGCTGAGTTTCTCCAGCATTTTTTTTGTTTTTTTCACTATTATTTAAAGAGTCAAAGGGATTTTAGATTTTAAAAAATATATTGTTTTAAAGAAGTATATAGATAGAACATTAAAATGTTTCAGTTTTAATGTTAATGGAATTAACTGGTCTTGGCATACGTAAAAAAGTTAAAGGCAGATATCGACTTTTTACAAGAAACATTTCTTACCAAATTGAAATTCGCAAAATTAAAAAGAGAATGGGTGGGGCAAGTAATATCGTCTTCATTTGGAACAAAAGCAAGAGGAGTGGCAATTCTAATTAATAAAAATATACTAATAATAATAGAAGAAGCGTTAACTGATCAAGCTGAAAGATTTGTAATGTATGCAGTATCATGGATGGTTATAAACATTTATGGCACAATTATGACAAAGAAACCTTTATGAAGGATATCTTTTTAAAAAACTGCAGGGGGAAGATGAAATATATCGATTGAAGGAGATTTCAGTTTTTGTTTAGATCCAATATTGAATAAATCAATGAGAACAATAACAAGGGCAAAAGCTGCAAATACAACATTATCATTTATGAAGGATTTTAATTTAATTGATATATGGAGGCAACTCAACCCCTAAGAAAGAGACTTTTCATTTTATTCAAAGGTACATGATTCACATACAAGGATTAACTTATTTTTAATGTCTGCCCAGCTCCAAAGGGGAGTGGTAAAAACTGAGTATTTGACAAGACTTTTATCAGACCACTTACTGTTAACATTAACTATTGCAACAATGGAAAAGCAAGAAAGTATGTATAGATGGTGCCTTGATACATTATTAAAGAGGAAGGATTTTTGTGAATTTATTAAGAGGCAGATAGAAATATTTTGTGTTAACAATCTTCTTTCCACTGACGATAGTTTTCTAATATGGGATATGCTTAAAGCTTATTTGAGGGGACAAATTATGCCGTACTAAAGATCTTAAGAGAGAATATGTGAGAGATTTCGAAGGTCTAGAGAAGGATATAACAAAATTGGAAAAAGAATATCCGATATCAGGAACACAAGAAAAATATAGAATATTATAAAACAAAATGTTACAATATAATACACTACAAACATATAGAATGGAAAAAAATGATATTAAAAACTAAACAGAAATATTATGAACTAAGAGAACTGGCATGCAAGGTGTATTCTTGGCAGGTTAAAGTAGAGGAGTCATCCAGAATGATAAAAGCAATAGAAACAGATGCTATAACATACATTCAAAAAGAAATAAATAATAGATTTATATAATACTATAAATCAGCATTAGTAGGATATGAAAATGAGACAAATGTTGCACTTCCTAAACTTGAAGAGAGAGAAAAGGATGACTTACATGCACCTTTTACAAGGGAAGAAATAGAGAAAGCTCTAGTTACTTTACAAGCTAATAAATCCTCGGGGGAAGATGAGTTCCCTTCTGAGTTCTATAGACAACTTAAAGATTTGTTGATGCCTCTTTTGATGGCTGTGTTAGACCAGGCAATGAAGAACCAAACTCGATCGGAAATTTTTTCCAAATACTATAATTACAGTGCTACTGAAGAAAAGGAGAAGCCAATTAAAAATGTCTTCATATAGATTAATGTCACTTCTGAATGTAGACTATAAAATTCTAATTAAGGCATGAGCCAACAGACTATGTGAATATTTACCAAAATTAATACATGCAGATCAAGTGGGATTTGTTAAAGGAAGACGTTCTTCAAATAGTCTAGGTAGGTTATTCAATACAATACATACAGAAAAATCAAGATTGAATCAAAACATAACTATTTCTTTAGATGCAGAAAAGGCATTTGATCGACTAGAATGGTCATTCTTATATAAAACTTTGGAAAAATTTGGTGCAGGTGAAAAATTTATAAATTGCATAAAAACTCTTTATCATAAGCCACAAGCTAAAATGATAAGTAATAACCAAATATCATATTTTTTCACTTGAGTCATTCAAGTAGACAGGGTGTCCCCTATCACCAGCATTATTCATCCTAGCTATTGAACCTCTGGTGAGGATTATAAGAAGATATCAAGATATTAAGGGCTTCAAGGTTGAACAGGAAGAACATAATGTTAGTTTATTTGCTGATGATGTGCTATTATATGTGTCTGACCCAGCTGAATAAATGATGATTCTAAACAATATTAGAAAAATATCCAGAATAATGACTGATAATAATTTACTGAATTTGTATGCTTAATTATATCCTTCTATTAGAAAAAAATAGAAAAAGATTTACACAAATGGAAAGATCTGCTGATTAGTAGGAAGGGTAAATTGTATAAAAATGAAGGTAATGCCAAGACTACAGTATCTCTTTCAATCGTTGCCTATTGCACTAACTAAAAATTTCTTTAAATTATTACATAATTATATAAGGCAATTCCTATGGAATAACAAAGTACCAAGAATTGCACTGGAAAAGTTAGTATAGGACTATAAATTGGGAGGACATAGACTTTAATAAGTGTTATCTATCAACACAAGCAAGATTTCTATCATCTTTGAAGAAAGCAGTCCCGCTTTGTGGATTTGATTGGGACTGAATTCAATAAAAGGCATAATGAAGGACTTTACTGATAATTAGAATATTAAGTCAATAACAAAAAAAAACAGATAATTCTCTATTTAATACACATGATCAGACATGGCAAGAAATAAATGAATGTATCAGGAAAAAGCAGGTTTGTCACCGAGAATATTGAATTCAACATACGACGAAGGAATAAGATGTTGATGATTGATTGTTGTATGGAAGGATCTCTTGTCTTTTGAACAAATAAGAAATAAGTGTAGTGTTGTGAATGAGGAAACAGATTTGGTAAGTCTCAAAGGCAAGGACTATGGACGCAGTTTTTGCAGTGAAGGATTTTATTTACAGAAGGCAAATATGGGAAATGGTAATAGATTCAGCTCGCGCGCACACACAGTTTACAGCAGCCATGGGAAAGTAATATCGGCAGTGAAACACACATACAATTAATAAAGAAAGTGGAAAAATGGCGCGGGAACAAAATACACACACACAACACCATCCCTTGACTCAGTGCAGGCATGGCTCTATGCTACAAGGGACACTAATTAAGCACTCCCAACCCTTTTAAACAGTTCACGCACACAGAAAATGGAAAATTTTGGTATGTATATTTATGGATAAAAACAAAAGTAAAATATTCCCCAAAAAAGGGCCAAAGAGCCTGTACTGTGCTGTAATATTCTATGTTCTAACACTGTAGTCTGTAGAGGATGGTCATTACAGCTTTATTACGGTGAAGACAGAATTGCAGACCAGCAACAGATAATCAGCAGATTATTGATTGGAGGGCGATGAAATTAACACGACCACTTTATAATTTCTGATCTTTGAGGAGGAACGTGTCGTCAAGAGTCCAGATTTGATTACACATCTGCTAGCTCCTTCAAATTTGGCTTATCGGTAACATTTTCTTTGCATCAAAAGTCTTGACCACAAAATCCAGTGTGACATTTCATTGGAATAGTGGGAATGTGCTCCAATGTTATGAAATGATAGGTTAAACTCAAAACCCCACTGTTGGATCGGAGAGATCTTATACCACGACTGAAATGATAGGTGTGGTCAGCTGGTTTCCTGGCCAACATTTATCCCCAGGCCCAACATTACTTAAATTAAGTTATCTGATCGTGTATCATGTTAATATATGATGTACTTTGTTCTGTGCAAGTTGGCCATATGTCCGGGGATTAGAGCATTGCTTTTGCATCAAAAGCACTTATTTAATTTTGAACTGCTTTTAAATTTATTTCCTTCTATGTTTTGGGTAAATAAGAGGTCCAGAAATACCTAATTGCCAAGGGTTGGATTCAGGAAATATGAAATCATGATGTTGAGTGCTGCATTACTTAATACCAAAGGACTCATTCTGACCCTTTGAAACAAGCCAGCATCAATTGTGCACTGCAAACTTGTGCAGTCCAGTTACTGGTACAGTATATTCTTAACTGTAACTGGGGGTTCATATCATATTCCACAATTATTCCCATTAACTAAACACCATGTGTCTGATTGAAGGGAATGGAAATTTAAAAATAGCATTAACATACACTTCTCCAGTTTCTGCTAGCCTAGTCCCCATTCTCCCTCTCTTCCCCATCTCTCTGTCTTCATTCCTCCAGTTCTCCAGCCCCTTCCCTCTCCATTCCCTCTCTTGCTTGCTCATTCCCTTCCTCCCATATCCAGCTACTACTTCCCGTCTGTGGGACTGTGCTCCTCCCCGCCTATATTTTGTTCATACCTTGAGCTCAAGCTCGAAAGGTTGGTGATGTATCTTTATCTTTGCTACATAAAGTTCACTGTTGGACCTGCTGTGTTGCTCCAGCGTTGTGTTTTTATTTTTAAAATAATTGTTGTTTGTGGCAGAGTGGGAAGTGCACTTTGTACATTGCTGACCAACACAACAGACACATTTGGGTGTTGTTCTCAATCTCAGCATCTGCAGACTCTTGTTCAACACCATAATTATGTATCTGTGTTGGAGACATTCCTAATATTCATAAAAGTACTTAGTTCAAATGTAATTCTGAGGGCATAGTCTAGGAATTAATGGGTCAGTGTGGCCATTTAGTTTCAGGGAAGGAGTCTGTGGATCAGGGGAAATTATCTCCAATTGAATACTGTATTAGGAAAATATATCATTTAATTCAGTCCTGACGTAAAACTGATTGATACACTTACTGGCCATGTATGAAGCTGAACCAAACTGTTATGCAGTTATTAGCATATGGTTGGATATGTACAAAGCTTCCTGTTCCATTCTCATAACCACATAGCCTCTCTCTTTATTATGCCCTGCTGCGGCCCAGTGGCTGATGTTGATCTATCCATGCTTTTCTTGAATGCTACATGCTACACAGGTCTTCCACTTTCAGTAGAGTGTATGTTTGATCGTAATGCAGATGTTATTGTTGGAGCTTATTTAGAACCTTTCACAATAATTGTTTATTGTCACTTCCTGAAATTTCGCATTGTATGCTGTCCCAAATGGGTGAATCTTTACACAGTTCCACAGGTAGTGCAAAAATTTAAAAAAAACATAAATAAAACAGAAGTTGTACTTGTGTTTGTTCAGTAGTATGATAATAGCAGGAAAGAAATTGCCCTTGAATCATGATTTCACTTTCTTCAATCTTCTTCCCAGAAGGAGAAGAGAGTGCGGCCAAGGTGGGATGAACCTTCAGTATGTATGTTGGCTGCTTTTCTGTGGTATCAAGACATGTAGGTAGGGATGATCTAGGTAAGGAAGGTTTGTCTGAGCTGCGTTCACAATGCTCTGGTTTCACGTGATGTAATCTGACAGGATATTCTCAATGGTTCATCTGTGGAAGTTGCTGGAGGACACCAGGGAATTGTCAAATTTCCTCAGGTTCTTGAGAAGGGATGAGCATTGGTGCCCCTTCTTGATTGACGTGGTTGGCCCATAGCAAGTTATTTACAGCTATCTCCACCTCAACACCATTGATGAGAATGGGAATGTGAGTTGTACTTCTCTTTCTGATGACTATGACTAGCTCCTTAGTCTTGCCAGCATCAAGGGTGTGGTTGTGGTCCTGACACCAAGCCACTAGACATTCTATTCTCCCTTTGTTCTCTCTATAGATCGTCTTTGAAAAAAAATCCCTCCTCAAGATCTAAATGTGTTTTATGTGCTTTTTGTTTCTCCTTTCACTTTTGTACTGAGGAAAAATATTGATGGAGCATTTTATATTATGGTTTTTGAGTTTTGCCAAGGAATAAAGGAAATTAATCAATTTTCATGCTAATTATTAAATGAAATTTGATCATGTAGTATTTATTATGTTTGTTTAACTGGATTAACGAAGGCTTAAAATTATGCAGAGGCATTTCATCTCAATGCGGTAATATAAAATTTTACTCAAAGTAATTTCATCCATTAAATGCTTGAAAGATTTTTTTTAATTACAATAAAATTAAATCTTTCCCACTGCTGAAATCTTTCCACTGGGCTCCTCTTAGCTACTAAAGGAATAGGAATAGCATTGAAAAGATAAATAACTGAAATCAATTAATTTTTGTCGCCAGGGAACAGACTTTTCCCAAGGTAAAACTGAAAGAGAATGCATTGTCCGTTAATGATGCAGGATGTCTTTTCTGAAATGGATGGAGGTGTATGCACATCCATGTTTGGCCAGTGCCAAGTGTACATATGGGGTGAGAAAGAGGGCATTTTCAAATCTTGCTGCAGCCGTGATAGAGCTGCAGCCCTCTTTTGAGTCAGATATTCATGGGCTCGAGCTCCACTTCAAGGCATCCCCAGATAATCTCCTCTGTTTGCCAGTGAGTGAGTAAAATATTAGTGAGCTAGTCATCTTTTGAATTAGCCAGAATCCCCTCAGGTCAATGTAAAATATCTCAAATGAAAAATTGCAATAAAATGACCCTAAAACAGTTTAGTTGGTCATCAATGTTCTTTTGCATTTAAAATTAACATTTATTTAACAACTAATAGATTTAACTTAAAAAAAAATACTTAAAAAAATGAAATGACTGAATAAAATCAAGAAAGTTGAATAAAATGACGAAGGGTTCTTCTTGAAATGTGAACATTTCTTTTCTTCCCCCGATATTAATTGACCCGCTGAGATTTTGTATTTTGCTCCAGATTCCAGCGTCTGCAGTCTCTCATTTGTCTCCTGGATGAAACACTTGAATTAAATAAGCAGAAATACTCAGTAGGATAGGCAGCAGTTGTGACAGAAAATCTATGTTAATATGGCAGGCAATTAACACTGGGAAATGTTAGAAGTGGCACAAGAATTAGGACTGAGAATGAAGGGATGAAGAGAACAAAAGAGACAATCTGATATTGAATAAGAAATTGATGTGTCAGTGAAATTGGGAAAGTGACTCGAGAGTAACAGGAAGTCCGAGCACCTGAACAGGTGTAATTAGGAGGCGTAAACAAAATGGAATGATGGAAATGCAAGATACAAGTTCATGCTCAAACTCAGATAAATGGGACTACTAATTTGTCACAAAATTGTAATAAGCTCATCCTGATTTTTTTAAATCCCAAAATAAACTTTATTCACAATAAAAAAAATACATACAAAGAAAAACCAGGCAATGTCTTTTCATGTTCTTAGTGTCTTATGCCTATATACATTTTGTTCCTATATATTGTAGTGTTACGCACTAATTTAGTCACGTGAGTGTATTCTGTTACCATACTGCATCTCTCAACCTGAAAAAAATGTACTACATTGCACAATTGCCACCAATGTCGCCCCCTGGTGTGACTCCCACCAGTTGTTTAAGAAGCTTCTTCCCAGGTCTCAGAGCCTCCATGCCTAGTAGCGGAAGGACCATGGCTTGTACTTTTGCATGATTCGAAACACCAAGGTCTGCAGGCGCTGAGATTGTACTAAAAACACAGAAATTCTGAAGGAACTCAGCACGACTTGCTGCATCCTTCGGAGGTAAAGATATATAACCAACGTTTCAGGCCACAGCCCTTCTTCCAGGTATGAGTAAAAGGCAGGCAGGGACACAGGAGAGAGGAAATGTGAAAATTGACTTGGGGGGTCTTGATTTTGGCTCTGGAAGCATAGCTGGGTGAAAGGAGATAGAGGGAAAAGAGAGAGACAGATCTCCTCTCTGGTGTCTTATCTGTACCCAATTAACACTTTTTCTCTGTTGGTCTGGATTCTTCCCCCTCTGCCCATTCTTCCCTCCTCCCCAGCTTTTTAATTTAGTCACCTGCCTGCTTTTTTTCTTGTACCTGAAGAAGGGCTCAGGCCCAAAACATCAGGGGATATATTTTTACCTCCTATGGACACTGCAAGACCAGCCGAGTTCCCCCAGCAATTCTGTGAGCACAGAATTCATCAGAATATTATAGGAGAACTTGGTCAAGTAGTCAAATGTAAGGAGGATAAGGAGATGCTGTGAATGTTTATGGAGGACATTTCAAATGCTGCTGCCATTGGCAGATCAATGAAATTCTGGCCAAAATGCTAGAATTGGAGGAGCACAAATTTCTTGCAAAACTTGATGGCTGGAAGAGATTGTAAAGATGAACATTTTGAAAACAAAAGTGAGAATTTGAAAATATGTGCTTTGCTTACAAGAACTTCAGCAAACCTGCTGGTGATTGGTGGAGAGTCCTTGAAACAATGTAGGTAGTGGAACTTTGGATGACATCAGGTTTATAGAAATTGAAAAGAATGCTTCACAATAACTTGACTTTAAAGGCATTCAATAGGGTGTTGAGCAAACATTGCAGTTGGCCCTGATCTAGCTTTAATCCCATCTTTGCTGAATAATCGTACAATTGTCATCTCCTGTTTACAGTCAATAATTTTTCTGGGCATTTAAAAGTCTGGGGAAATTGTAAAAAATATTCTGAAATCTAGTAGAAATTAGCAGTGCTGAAGAATTTTGGAGGGAGATGCTTGGTAGGGTTGGGGCAATGGGATGCTGCACTCTCGGTGAGACCTGGCTGGTTTTACTGCTCAGTTTCTAAAGGCCAAGCAATGGTGAGAGTTTCTTGCATACTGTCTGGTCTCTAATTGCAGTCTATTGGAACAGTGTTCAGAATACCAGAAATTGTAGATGATAAACATTTTATCTCTTTCTGATTTGATAAATTCCCATTTAAGCCAATGTTACATTGTATTCAGAATAGTCCAAAATTCATTTGATGTCCAAAGTGTTACACAGTGCTTATTTTACTCTGTACATTGAATGTGTTTCAATAAATTTTAGTTCATTTTGTTTATTGCTGAGAATTTATTTGAAAAAAATGGCCTAAATTCTAAATTGTCTGAACAGTGAAATAGATTTGATTATTAGTTGTTAAAAGTAGTTGCATAATTTCAGAATCCATATAATCTATAACTTCTTTCTGGACATAATTCTTTTTTAATCTGTCTAGAAATGTACTTAATGTCCAGGAGACTACCAGTGAAGTCTTGATATAGCTTTGTTTTATTTAGAAACTATTTACTTACAAAATGAATTTATTTGAATCCACTGCCTCTATCCTGAAGTTTTGAGCAATGTTTATGGCAGATTTCCGGTTACTAATCCAGTGGAGACACAAGGTCACATGGAGCTGTAAACATAAAGTCTCATTAGCAAAGCCAGTGATGGAATAGAAAATGGGTATCATTATTGATCTCTTCATTGAGTATTTCTGGTTAATGTGTAGCCATTTTTATTGATGTTAATTAGATAGTGATCCACTTTTCACTACAAGTTAAGTGAGGTTACCCAAGTCTTGTAACTGATGAAGTGAATTAAAGGAAGCGGAATCAGAATCAGAACTTATTGTCATGAACAAGTCACGGAATTTGTTGTTTTGCGACAGCGTCACAGTGCAAACGTTCATATAAATTACCTTCCAAAAATGAATAAAAAATAGTGCACAAAATGTAAAAGTAAGGCAGTGCCTTTGGTTTGTTGCTGATCATCAGGGATTTGATGGCAGTGGGGGAAGAAGCAGTCCTTGTCCCGCTGAGTCCTCATCTTCAGGCTCGTGTACCTTGTTCCCGATGGTAGCAGAGTGAAGAGGGCATTGCCTGGGTGGTGGGGGTGTTGGTCCTTGCGGATAGAGGCTGCTTTCTTAAGACACTGCCTCTTGTAGATGACCTCGATAGAGAGAAATCAGGAGCCTATGAAGTTGCAGGCTGAGTTAACAACCCTTTGGAGTTTTTTTTCTTGTCCCGAATGTTGGAGCCTCCATACCAGACAGTGATGCAACCAGCCAGGATGCTCTGGACGAAGTAGTTTTGAACACACCGTAAACCACCAGCACATAACCCTTATTCCCTCCCCCAAGGCACCTATAAAAATTCTAGACATTGCTTACCATGAAATCCATAATCCCTTCTTGGAATATCTTTGTACAAATGCAAAGGACTCTGGAAAAAGCAAGACAGAAGGCATGCTGACTGAATGGTTGGAACCTCTAATATTTTTGCTTTCTTCCATAATTTTGGGGCAGCGAAGACTGTTTCTGCTTCGCTGCTGCTCAGGTAAGTTAACTGTGGAGACTGTTTCAACTAGGACAACTCAGAAATAAATATAGTTCATTTAGATGCTACATTTGTCAATAAATACATTGTGTCCATCCTGTATGAATGTAGTTTGATTGGATATGATAATAACCTTACAGATGGGAAAACTAGATGATCAGTAGTCAGATCTTCATCCAAATGTTTATAAGACACTGAATACTAGTAGGATCCAAACTGTTCAAGAAGGTTTCAGATTAGCCAAAAAAAAATGTACAGGAGTACATTGTTGAGGAAGATTTAAGCAGAACATTTCCTGTTTGTTCTTCATTATCCTTGATTCCCAAGTATTTTAGGAGTCAGACTCCACAGTGCTTAGTGTAGAGAATCCAAAGATACACATCTATTTGAGAGAAGTTCTTCTTTGTCTTCACTTTCATTGGGCAGCACTCTAATGTCCATTAGTTCTAAATTGTCTCAAGGATAAGCATTCAAATAGCATCCAGCCTGTAAATCCCCTTCAGAAGCCAATATATGTCAATAAAAATAACCTCTTCATTCTTCCAGTGAAAATATGACAAACTTGTTCAATAATAACCATATAACAATTACAGAATGGAAACAGGCCAATTTGGCCCTTCTAGTCTGCACTGATCCAAGTACCCTCCTCTAATCCCACTTACCAGCACTCTACCCATATCCCTCCATCCCCCTCCCATCCATTATACTTGTTCAACTCTTTCTTAAATGACAAAATTGACCCTGCTTCCACCACCTTTCCCGGAAGCCCATTCCACACAGTAACCACTCTCTGAGTAAAGATGTTCCCCCTCATGTTACTCCTAAACCTTTGCCATTCAACTCTCAACCCATGACCTCTTGTATCCATCTCTCCTACTCTCAATGGGAAAAGCCTTTCCACTTTAACTCTATCTATCCTTCTCATTATCTTAAACACCTCTATCAAATCCCCTCTCAGCCTTCTACGTTCCAAGGAATAAAGACCTAATTTGCTCAATCTCTCCTTGTATTCCAGCTGCTGAAACCCAGGCAACATTTTTGTAAATCTTCTCTGCACTCTCTCTATCTTGTTAATATATCCTTCCTATAAATCGGTGACCAGAACTGCACACAGTACTCTAAATTTGGTGTCACCAATGCCTTGTACATCATAACTTCCCAACTCCTATATTCTATGCACTGATTTATATAGGCAAGCATACTAAAGGCCTTCTTCACCACCCTATCCACATGCACTCCTACCTTCAGGGAACAATGCACCGTTATTCCTCGATCTTTCTGCTCCACTGCATTCTTCAATGTCCTCCCATTTATCACATATGTCTTGCTTTGATTATTCTTTCCAAAATAAAGCTCACACTTATCAGCATTAAACTCCATCTGCCATCTTTCTGCCCACTCCTCTAAGCAGTTTAAATCCCTCTGCAATCTTTGAAAACCCTCTTCATTATCCACAATTCCCCTTATTTTAGTATCTTCTGCATATTTACTAATCCAATTTACCACCCCATCCTCCAGATCATTAATATATATGACAGACAGCAACGGTCCCAATACTGAACCCTGAGGTACACTGCTTGTCACCGGCCTCCATCCCGACAAACAATTATCTACTACTACTCTCTGGCACCTTCCTTCCAGCCACTGTTGAATCCATTTGACTATCTCCAAATTAATAGCCAAGGACTTTGCCTTCCTAACTAACCTCCCTTGTGGAACCTTATCGAAGGCCTTACTGAAGTCCATATAGACAACATCCACTGCTCTACCCTCAACATTCCTAGTCACCTCTTCAAAAAATTCAACAAAATTGGTCAAACACGACCTTCCACACACAAATCCGTGTTGAGTATCCTTGATCTTCCTATCCCTCCATATACTTATATACATCAATTTACCTACCACAGATGTCAAACTTATAGGCTGATAATTACTAGGCTTGCTCCTCGAACCCTTTTTAAACAAAGGAACAACATGTGCAACACGCCAATCCTCTGGCACTATACCCGTCTTGAATGACATTTGAAAAAAATCACTGCCAGAGCCTCCGCTATTTCCTCACTAACTTCTCTCGAGGTCCTGGGGAAAATCCTGTCAGGACCTGGAGACTTATCCACCTTTCAAAAGTTCCAGTACTACCTCTTTCTTAAACACTATAGTCTCCATATTTACCCCCTTTGCTTCCTTTACCCTGCACAGTTCAATACCCTTCTTCCCAGTAAATACTGAGGAAAAGAAATTGTTCAAGACCTTCCCCATCTCTTTTGGCTCCGCACACATTTGTCCTTTCTGATTCTCCATTGGACCAATTTTGCCTCTCACTTTCCTTTTGCTATTTACATATTTGTAGAAACCCTTTGGATTTATTTTCACTCTTCTCGCTATAGCCATCTCATACCTTCTTTTAGCTTTTCTAATTTCTTTCTTGATATTCTTTTTATATTCAATATAGTATCCTTTTTTCCCTGTTTCTTATATTTCTCACTAAATAATATCTTTCTCCCAGGAACACCTGAAAATAAGTGTACAGCTTCTTAGGTAAGGAGATCCAATATTCTACTCTAAGAATAATCTCACCTAACCCCAGAATAGCTTTCATTTACTTCAATTCTCTTGCAACAAAGAGCAATATTCCACTTGCCTTCTTACCACAAAGCTATAGCTTGGTTGGACAATATCCTGGGATCAGCCACAATCTTCCCAAATAAGGCTCACCTTGGAGAGAGCAAAACTTGATAATACCTGCATGTAAAGAAGTGCATTGAATTGCAAAGCAGTACCTTACTCTTCACATAATGGTTCTCACTCAGGTGCGAGCACTTTGGTATCAGACAGAAATATTGTCTTGAACCAAAACATGAAAGTCTGCAGACACCGTGGTTAAATAGTGTACTTTATGTCACAGAGATAAAGATATATAACCAACGTTTCAGGCTTGAGCCCTTCATCAAGGTATCTTTTATTTGCCAGGCCGAAGAGGGTGGTGGTAAAGAGTGACTGGTTGGGTCTCTTGTCAAGGAAGAAACAAAGTGTTTTGAGACCTTCTGTATGGGGGACGGAGGTGTAAAGGGATCGGACGTCCATAGTAAAAATGAAACGGTGCAGTTCAGGGAATTTGAAGCCATTGAGGGATGAAGGATATGTGAGGCATTGTTGATGTAGATGGGGAGGAATTAGACCAGGGGAAAAAAGATAGAATCAAGGTAAGACAAAACTAGTTAAGTGGGGCAAGAGCAAGCAGAAACAATGGGTCTGCCTGGATGATTGGGTTTATGTATCTTGGGTAGAACTGGGCAGTCCAGGGATTGGAAACAATGAGATAGGAAGCCTTGGGATGAAGGTGACCAGAGGTGATGAGGTTGGAGATGGTGGCTTGATGTGCTGTGGTGGAAGGGTAAGTAGGAGGAGGTGTCCGAGAGCTGGCGTGTGGCATCAGCAAGGTAGAGGTGAATGTGCCAGACCACAACAGCACCACCCTTTTCTACAGGTTTGATAGTGTTGCAGAGAGAGTGGAGGGCTGAGCATTCGAAGGAGCTGAGAGGGGAGTGGTGAAGTTGAAACGTTTGATGTCTTGGCAGCAATCGGAAATAAAAAAGATCCAGAGCAGGCAGCTGACCAATGACTTTAACCAATAGGTGGAAGCATCAGTGGGTTGAGTTCACCTAAAGGGTAACTACCAATAGTCATTTTAGTGCTATACTCCACAGCTTTGGACTTGGAACCTTCAAGTTTCATTGAACCAAGCCTTGCATTCATTATAGTCTGGGCTGATTTGTAAACACCAAAACATATTGGACACCATTTATTTTCTCTGAAACCATCATACTTAAGTACACTATGTGCACAAAAGTCCCAATAGCAATTTGTCATTCATTAAAGACTCAATCAATTGGTCTTCGGATAAAATTTGGTCACCCTGCACTCATGAAAATAGAGCTACGTGACAGAACTTCAAAGTTGTGTTTGCGCATTTACTCCCCCGTTAACATTTGGTATCTTCGTTATTTTCAAATGAAAATCTGTCACTAAGCATCAGGTCAATTTATTTCTGTGTGGGCAGAATATTCCCATCTGGACCAACATACCAAGGTAATGTACACAGAGTACCGTTTTAATTGATGGGATCATCCATGCATAATCTAAGTATGCTTGTCTGAGTTGCGAAAGCTATGTTCATATAGAAAAAAAATCAATGCAATGCTGAATGAGAGCTGGATTCCTCCTTGCTGGAATAACACTACCAGTTATTGGGGGGACAAACAGAGTTAATACTTCTGGTCATTATTCCTATTGAACTGGGATAGAGAAAAAAAGTAATTTTGTTTAAAATGGTTGAGGAACAGATGGAAAGGTTACAAACTCCAATAGCAGCTATTAAATGACCATATAGAAAGAGATATAAATATAAAAGATAGACAGTGTTCACAGTTAGAGTAATGCAAGAAAAATGAAGTGGCGTTTCAATCGTGAGGAGAGGACTTTTTGTGGTGCCAGAGCAATTTATGATCAGAGCCTGATAGCTATTGGGGGGAGAAAAGCTGCTCTTAAGCCTGAAGGTGCTGGGTTTTAGGCTTCTGTCAGAGAGCAATGAGATAGGGGTTCTTTGTAACATTGGTTGCCTTCTTGTGAGGCAGCACCTCACATAGATGTCTTCAATCATGAGAGGGTGGAGCCCAGGATGGACTTGGCTATGTTTGCCACCTTCTGCAACCTCTGCATTCCTGGCTTCTTGAGGTTCAAAACCAGGCCTTGATAGAACCGGTCAGTATACTTACAACAGTGCGCCTTGTAGAAATTCGGTCAATATTCCAAATCACCTGAGAAATTTGGTTTGCCTTCTTCATAATTGCCTCGATTTGCTGGGTCCAGGAGAGGTCTTCTGATATGTGGACTCCCAGGAACTTGGTACTAACTCTCTTCACCTCCAATCCATCACTGTGGATGGGTATGTTGTCCTCGGCCTCTCCATCCTAAAATTAACAATAATCACATTGGTTTTGTTGACACTGAGAGCGAGATCATTGTTTTGGCATCTCCATCCTGATTTCTGACTCATCATTCCCAGTTATTTGGCCAATAACGATGGTGTCATCATCGGATTTATGCAGTAGATTGTTTTGGAACTCAAATTGGCGACTCATTCATGTGTGTCGAGAATAGAGCAGGAGACTAAGCACACAGTTTGAAATATTTTTGAGTTGGTGGTCAATGAGAAAGTCAAGGATCCAGTTGCAGAGGGACGAACAGAGTCCAAGATCCCTTAATTTGATCATCGTTTTTTCTGATAGGATGATAATTGGAAAGTCAATTTAATAAAGTGATGAAGGTAGTTCGAGTGAAAACAAACAAAGGGCCCTATTAAAGTTGTGACATGAAGTTCAGAGCCTGTGGCTGTAACCAAAACCAAATGAAGTTTGTGGCATTAATATCACAGATCACTAATCCTAGAGTAGATCTGGTCAATTCTGATATAAGCAGTTTCATATGATAGTGAGATTCAAAGGTTGCTATAGATCCCAGATGGAAAGTGAGATACTCTTCTTCCAGCTTGCTATACGTCTCTTTAGAAACGCACAGAAGGCTAAGGATACAGAATTGGCGGTGGCGGTAGCCCAGTGTATCTGTTTGCTGCATCAAATCTTGATGTTTCCTTTATACCTATCTTGTTTCTTTTCGCAGCTGCTGTCTGGTCTGGTCTGCTGATTCCCTCCAACAAATTTGCGTTTCTTGCCTGATTGCCTTAATAATATATCGTGGTCAGATATTTTTCTCCCATCATTTTTTGCTCTTGCTTTGCCTGGATATTACTGCTGCTGCTGCTTGTCAACCAGTCCCTCGACGTTGAGGATGACTTGCTTCCACTCCAGTTCTACTGGTTGTGAGAGAAAGGGAACTCCAGGTGGTCAGCGCCTTGAAAACGGCCCCTCCGCGGCCCAGGCTTTGCTGTGAGCTGGTGAAAATGTATTGTAGATGTCTCAAAATCTGGACTGCTCAGGGATTGGGTCAGTCTGGATTTGGGGGCAGTGCTTTTAACATTTTTCAGCGCCTCCTGTGAATCTGTGCTATTTTCCCATGTAAGCGCACACATAAAAGCCTGCTAAATTTAAAAGGTTAGTGAATTTTCGAGAAGACGAAAACTCACTGCTCTTCTCACTTTACACCTAAGACTTGGTAAAACACACCATCTACAAAGTGGCCGATGATTACACAGTAATGGGTTGTATAAAGAAAGGTGATGAGTCAGCATAAAGGAGGGGGATTGAAAACTTGGTTGAATGGTGCACCACCAACAACCTTGCACTCATTGTCACCAAAACTAAGGAGCTGATTGTTGATTTAGGAGACGGAAAGCCAGAGCTGTACGATCCAGTGATCATTGGGGGATCAGAGGTGAAGAGGGTGAGCAAATTTAAGTCCTTGGGAGACACTATCTTGGAGGATCTTTCCTGGACCAAATATATGGCATCATGGAGAAAACACGTCAGCACCTCCTCAGGAGTTAGTGGAGGTTTGGTATGACACCAGAAACCCTGGAAAATTTCTATAGATGTGTGGTGGAAAGTGTGCTAACTGGCTGTATCTCAGTCTTGTATAGGGACACAAATACCCCTTAACTTAAAGCGTTCCAAACGGTAGTGGACGCAGCCCAGGACATCAAAGGCAAAACCCTCCCCACTATCGAGAACATCTACAGGGAACACTGCCATTAGATAGCAGCAGCGATCATAAAGGATCCAGCACATGCTCTATTCTCGCTGCTGCCATCGGCAAAGAGGTCTAGGTGCCACAAGACTCGCACCATCAGGTTCAGGAGGAGTTGCTCCCCCTCCACCATCAGACTCCTCAATGACAAACTCCATCAGAGACTCATTTAAGGATTCTTGTGCATTTTAATTTTTATTCTCTCTGTATTTCGGTCAGTTTGTTTACACTCATTATCTATTTACATGTATTTACTGTGTACAGTTTTTCTTTGCACTCCCAATATGTGGTAATTCTGCATCACGCTCAGAAAGAAGAATCTCAGGGTCCGTGTGATGTTGTCTATGCACTCTGACAATAAATCTGAAATTCTGAATATGAAATCTCAGATGGTCCAGATTCCTGGCATCCGGATTTTCGGACTCTATCTTTTACATTTTTTCAAGAAGGCTTTGAGAACATCTTCAAAGTATGTTCTTGATGTGACAGAGTGCCTGTTTGTGGTAGTTTTTTTTTTGTCAAACATGTGAACAGTATGGCCTGCCCATCGAAGCTGGTGGAATGTAATCAAATCCTCGATGCTGGGGATGTTGGCTTTGGAGAGGAAACTGAAGGCACCTGACTAATCCTGGATGTGAAGCAGTTTGAGAGTCATGGGTGGTACAATGAAGTTCCTGCTCAATCTGCTGAATTTCATTCTTCAAGCTGCATTAGAGCTCCACCCATGAAATCTGTTGATGATCAGCCCTCCCCTGATAGTGCAAACATTGGAGGAATAATTGTACTATGTTTAAACCATCTGGATTTCTCCTGAAGGATTATGAATAATATCCCTGGGCAGGATGCAAGTGGTTATGCATGGAATCTCCACTTTTATCCCACTGTGCAGTGTTCTGTGGCTTTCCAAATTGCCATAACACGACCTGAAATTAAAGAGTAATTTTAGTGTTTTCCCCCCATTTTGCATCTCTTTTCATATTTTGCCATCAGTGGTGAAATATTTTTTTAACGTCATTGTTTCTGTCGAGAAATTGAATTGATTAGTGTCTGCAGTTTACGTGCATCTCATGAATAAAAACAGCTTTCCCTGGATTTTTCTTTTAATTGAGTCATACAGCACAGTGACAGACCCATCCTACCCACAAGCCCATGCTGTCCAAGTACGCCAATCAACGCACAAACCCCGTGTGGCTTTGATTGTGTAAGCGATTATTTAAGGCAGGATGCAGCTCACCTTAGTGAGCCTGGTGTTTCTTTCTAGCATCTGCTATGCATTAAATGAGGTGACAAATTGCTCACCAAATTTGCTCATTTGTTGGCATAAGTTGAGGTTTTGTGTGCAACCTGGATCTTCGTTGATTACTCACTGTACACTCATATGATGCACTTGCTACTTTATTCCATTTGACATCAGGAAATCTGGCTGGCTAATGTCAGAACCTGCAATAGGTTTCTCAAACACCTCCCAAAGTATAGAATCTGTTTAAACAAACAGGGACTGCTTGTTTCAGTGTTATTCTGCAGAGTTCCTATATGCTGGCATTTGCCAGGATAACTAGCTCCCATAAGTGGACATGGTTGTTGAATCCACTCATATGCCCACGAGAGCTCTAATTAATTATCAGCAAGAGGAAAAATTTCCTTTTCCTCGAAGTTCAGGTGGGTGTGAATCACAAGATTTGCTTCCCATTGCATGTCAAATTTCTTCCCAATGAATGTCATTTCCTGGAAGCTGACATGGCACATTCAGCCTCGGAAACTTAACTGCCAGGAATTTTCGGTGGCCTGTGCCGCCAGGAAGGATTGACCCTGAGGTACAAGGGCAGCTTTTCCAAGCTCTTCACACCAATTCACAATCCACCACAGCCCCCTTGAGAGCCACAAAGGAAGCAGAATCCTGGAAGAAGTTGAAAGCGAGATCCCGGGGCTGGCATGAGTGGGAGCCACCCTGCAGTACACACACAGCAGGCACAGGGAGTGTGTGGCACATGTAGGAATTTGAAGGCGGCAGTTGTTACCAGGTGCTGGCCGAATGTTCATGAAGTACAGATTGAAAGCAAGGGGAAACTCCCAGGTGAAGTCTCCGCAGAGCAGCCTCGTTTCTCAGCAGAGGGAAGGCAAACATCATTCATTGCAGAGACCATGAGGAACTCCTTGATAGGGAACGAAAACAGAAAATGGTGGTGATCAAGCAGCAACTATGGGAAAAGGAAACATAGTTCTCGTTTCACATTGTCAGGGCACACTAGAAAGGAAATGTTTTTCAGAAGGAATCATGGCCACCAATCCAGATGGTGAATCTCATCACACTCCATTGTTTAACGTTAACATCATTCACCAGTAATCAGTTGATGAGTTCCAGATGACAAAAATAAGCTTTACGTGATTTGCATCGCTCACAACACATCAATGAATGAATTTCTGAACTGCTCATTGCAATGCTTTTCAGTGCTAAGCAGCTCTCATTGACATATTTTGTGTCACAAAATGTATGTTTTTCATTGCCTAAATTCATATGGATTCTCCTATCTTGAGAAGATGATTGTAACCACTTCCACACTGGATGGTAATCCTAACGGGTCTCCTCCTTGGACACTGGAATTTCTGACACTTACCTCACAAATGAGAGTGCCCCGTTCTGTTCCACTAAACCAAAAATCTTCTATCACTTCTGTTGAAGCTATTGTGCATGTTGCAAAGATTTAGTTGCAGTGGGTCATGAACCTTGGACTGGTGCACTGTAAAGTGTTGGCAGCTACTCCAAGCTGAGTGTGGACAAATTGGTCATGGTACTACTCCTGTGTTAGAACATGATTCTCTGTGTAAGGTTTCCAAAGGTTTGTTCAGACGTATTTCTGTCCACATTTTGCAGGGTTCCAACCTAACTTGTCTAACACAACCAATAGGGGGAGATTCAATTACTGGGCATTTCGTTCTTGAATGTATTTAAATGGAAGAAAGCATTTATAAAAAATGGTTCAAGAAGTAATCCTGCTATTTTGCTACTGACTGTTATTGTGGAATCATTAAAGATTTTCCAAAATAGGTTTATTAAAACCCAAAGTTGAGAGTTGAAAATTGAAATACCAATTTTCTACCTGGACCAAAAGGTCTCCTTTAAATTTTAAAAAGCAAATTCTTGCTTTATTACTCAATGGGTTTGAGATGCAATTTTTTTTTATTTACAGCCCAGAAGAAGCCAGTTCTGGCCATTGAGACCTATGCCGCTCAATTACACCCAATTAACCTACCACCCTGTAGATTTTGGAGGGTGGGAGGAAACGAGAGCACCTGGGCTAAACCCATGCAGGAAATGGGGAGAACGTACAAACTCCTTCCAGATGGCATTGTCATAGCATTGCATGAACTGTGCTTCCCATATATTCAGATACAGGTCTTCCACTGATTACGAACGCCAGACTTATTGGCTCCCCATACATGCAAATGAATATTTGGGAAACTGGTGAGGTGGATTTGCTAGCTACTGTGGAGCTGCAGGCATCTGCCAGATGGGAGCAGCGCATTTGCATGTATTTTTTTTCTCCAACCCACCTCCCATAAGCTGCAACAACCAAGATGAGCAGAGCTGGACGTGCTGAGCATTCTCGCTTGCCAAATTAATGAGCTGACTGGCGGCTGCTCCTCCTGCACCAGTTCAAACTTCAAAAATCTGCTCTCCGAATATTCTGCAAATCCCAAGGATTTAGCATCTAGCTCATCAGGGCTCAGATCCTGCATGCCTTTAACTCACAGGAAGCCTTGGCACCTGTACAGCCTTTCATTCATTGGGTGCTGGTTTATGGCAGGGGGTGGATTTAAATGCAGATGCAAGTAAGTTTGAATGCAATTGTATTGGACTTTAGTCAGAGGGTGGTGAAATAGAACCATGGAACATTGCAGTATAGAAACAGACACCTTTGGCCCTTCTAAACTGTGCCGAACCATTTTTTTTTTGCCTAGTCTCACTGACCTGCACCCAGACCATACCTCTCCTATCCATGTACCTGTCCAAATTCTTCTTAAATGTTAAAATTGAGCCTGCAATCACCACTTTAGCTGGCAGCTAATTCCGAGTCCCCACCTCACTCTATGTGAAGAAGATCCTCCTCATATTGTCCCTACACTTTCCCCCTTTCACTCTTAATCCTTGTCCTCGGTTTGTATTTCACCTACCTTCAGTGGAAAAAGCCTATCTCAATTTACTCTTTTGATCCCCTCATAATTTTAAATACATCTGTCAAATCTCCCCTCATTCTTCTATGCTCCAGGGAATAAAGTCCTAACCTTTTTAACCTTTCCCTGTAACTCAGTTCCTGAAATCCAGGCAACATCCTAGTAAATCTTCTCTGCACTCTCTCTATCTATTCCATTGATACCTTTCCTGCAGTTAGGTGATTAAAACTGCACACAATACTCCAGATTTGGCCTCACCAATGTCTTTGTATATTACCTGAGAGTCCATGGAGGCTCAATCTTTACGTCAAAACACTGATGAATACATTTCTGGACATTAACGGAATCCCTTTTGAGGGGCAGAGTTGCTGAGGAATGGTACAGAAGCAAATGATATGCCATACTCTTTATGGACAATGGAGCATGTTTGATAGTCCTTCTCCTGTTCTCATTTCCTGGGTTGAATGTGTAATTGTAAATAAATGTTATGTTAGTACAGTTATTAAATCATGTTTATTTTATGTTACTGCAATTATTCTATACAATTATTCATGTTTGATTCCTTTGGTTTTAATTTTTCAACATTAGGTATTGGTGGCTTAGAAGATCATGTCTTAAAATCTGCCACGTTGTCGACGTCTCCTTTATGCCCACCATTTACGCCTTTGAACTTTGAAGCAACTCCTATTGTGCGCATAGCCGTGGAGCCCAAACATCCAAGTAAGTGGGTAATATACTGCATTTGTCTCGAGGAAAAATTGTTTATTTTTGGTTGGTTGACGCATGCTTTGTGAATTCATCTAAATCTCTGCTGCACAATGCCCATTTCACTCATTTCCCCTGAACTTGTTCCTCAAGGGTTTTGGTCCACAGTGGTTTGAATTTTAACACTGAGCACTTCTGAATCGCAAGCTCCTTCTGCTCTGCAATTCTAATCTCTATCTAGTCTTGTCTCATGCCCATTTGAAATGTTCAGCATTTCACAGCTAGTGAGCATGCCATCAGCTGCCCAACCTCTTACTCAGTCCTTCATTCCCAAAGATCCTTTCTCTTTTTTTTTTAATGCTTTGTTAAACCTCTCTGGCAGCTACTCACCATTTCCAACAAAACTCTCCCCTTTCTGGATCTCTCTGTTTCCATCTTGGGAGACAAGCTTACCACCGACATACCACTACCTTGACTACACTTCCTTGCACGCTGAACCCTACAAGTATTCTATTCCCTTCTTGCAATTTCTCCATCTCTGCCGCATCTGTTCCCAAGATGAGGTCTTCCAGTCCAGATTATCTGAAAAGTCTGCCTTCTTCCACAAACATGGCTTTCCCTCCACCAACATCCATTCAGCCCCCACCCACAACTCCATTTCTCCCCTGGCCCACTCTGCCCCCAGATGCAACAAACACAGGATTCCCCTTGCCTACCACCCCACCAGCCTCTGCATCCAGCACACTATCCTCTGGAATTTCCAGCTCTTATAACTGGATCCCACTACCAGGCATAACTTCCCCTCACCTCCCTCTTTACCTTCTGTAGGGACTGATCCATCCATGACTCCCTTGTGCATATGCCTCCTTACCAATCTTCTTTCCTCGCCACCGACACCTTCCCCTGTAGCTGCAGAAGGTGCCATACTTGCACCCACACCTCCTCCCTCATGAAAGTTCAGGGCCCCAAACAGGCCTTTCAAGTGAAGCAACACTTCACTTGTGTATCCTCAGGATTAATTTACTGCATTCGGTGCTCCCTTAATGATCTTCTCTACATCGGGGAGACTAGACACAGACTGGAAGATCACTGAGCACCTTGGCTCTGTCCGCACTAATGAAAGTGATCTCCCAGCGGCCAACCATTTCAGTTCAGCATCCCAATCCTAACTCACATGTCTGTCCATGGCCCACTGAGACCTCCCGTAAATTGGAGGAGCATCTCCTGATTTTCCGTCTGGGCATCCTTCAGCTGGATAGCATTAGCATCAACTTCTCCGGCATCTGCTAACTTGCTCTCCTCTCTCCCCTCCCCCATCTTCTTTCCCTCAGCTCCATCCCCTTCCTTCTCTCTTCACAGAACCATCCTTCTTCCCTTTGCTTGCTGCTGAGGCCTTCCTCCCTTCAACACCTATTACCTCCTGCCTTTACGATCATGTTCCTGCCCCCACGCCTCCCCCTTTACCTTTTATCCAGCATTTTTCCACATCTTGATGGAGGGATAAAGCCTAAAACATCGGTTATGTATTATTATCTTTGCTATATAAAGAACTCTGAGTTTCTCCAGTGTCGTGTTTTTACTTCAGTCTTGGTGTCTGCAGATTTTAATGTTTTATTTTGTCAAATGTTTCCTCTGTAGAAGCTTTCTTGGTGACTTATAAGCATCTGATTCCTGTAAAAATGTTGCCCTGATTTAGAAATGGAAAAGCATCAATATCCTATATCCATTGGCCATAGAAAATTCAACAAAGTCTCTAGTAGTAGAATTCATAAAGAGAAATAATCCATTTTTACACATTTTGAGTTATTTTTGCCTTTTCTATCCAGTCAAAATAGACCTTGTCATCACCTGGACCATCCTGCTTCCCCAATGCATTTACAATACCCTGTGCATTACAGGTTGTTCACCCTACCACGTATTCAAAAGCCATTTCATCTCCTGGGGAAAAACAAAAAGCTGGGTTTTCATTTCTTGAAAAATCGATGAAATTCCTCTCTGATCCTCTTGTCAATTGAAACAAGGCAGTCACTTTAGCTCTGGTCAGATTCAGATTTATTGTCAGAGTACCTACATGGCATCACATCCAACCCTGAGATTCTTTTTCCTGCGGCGAAGCAGAATCACCGCTTATCGGTAATTCAAAAATAAATTGTACACAACATTCACATGTAAACAGATGAAGAATTGTAAACAGACTGAGCAATACAGAGAGAATTTTAAAAATCAATAAAGTGCAAAAGTAAGAGTCCCTGATTAAGTTTGATGTGAGGAGTCTGATGGTGGAGGGGTAGCAGCTGTTTCCAAACCTGGTGGTGTGAGTCTTGTGGCATCTATACCTCTTTCTTGATGGTACCAGCGAGAACAGAGCATGAGCTGGTGGTGTGCATCCTGATGATTGTTGCTGCTCTCTGACGGCAGTGTTCCCTGAGATGTTCTCATTGGTGGAAAGGGGTTTGCCTGTGATGTCCTGGGGGTATTGGTGTTCCCATACCGGACCATCAGCACACTTTCCACCGCACATCTGTAGAAATTTGCCAGGGTTTCTGATGTCGTACCAAACCTCCGCAAACCTCTGAGGAAATAGAGGCACTAACGTGCTATCCTCACGATGCCATTAGTGAGTTGGGTCCAGGAAAGATCCTCCAAAATAGTAACTGCCAAGAACATTCAATTTAGATGCTGATGGAATGATATAATTCGATCCTTTAAGTGCATTGCTTGAGAAATTGAGTAATTTTTTTGAAGGCGCACTTGTCATTTTTACACTCTTGGAACATCAATTTTTTAGTTATGCCATTCCCTGAGCTGCACCTGATACCCTAACTTTCCTCTCTCAGACCTCTACTCCCCCAATGGTACTGATCGTTCGAGCCCTACTGTCTGATCTCATCCTGCCAGTCTATTCTCATTTCCTCCTCCCAGATGCCATGGAGCAGCATACAATGGAAACCATCCAACCTTCACAATACCAATGAAATTCAACACTTTTATTTCAAGTGGTCTTTAACATGCTACAATTATACATAGATGGTTTTTGGCCCATCGTGTCCATGCCATTTGTCTACCAGAATGAACGTACTTCCAGCTCCTTAGCCTTTACTCCCTAGCCTGATATATTTTTTCTCTATATATTTATCTACTTTCCTTTTTAACCTCAAATTAGAGCCTGCCTGCACCACATTTGAAGGCAGGGCATTTTACTTTACAACAAACAAACATGAAAATTGGAATAGTCTCCAACATTTTATTCTGTCCAGATATACAATCATTTTATATACACCACTCTGATAAAAGCTGTCTGTTATCTAACATTGTAACTGTAGTCCTTCATCCCAGACCCTAACTAATGGCTTTACATCCTTCCCATAATGTGGCAACCAGAACTGAACACAGTATTCCATATGAGACAAGACTAAAGTATTTTATAAAGGTTCAGTATGACTTTCCCATTTTTATATTCTCTGCCTCCATCGATTCTGCTCAAAATTGTGAATGTTGTGTTTTTCACTTTCTCAGGCTGCCTGACCACATTCAATGATGTGTGCACACACATTCCAGGTCCCTCTACTGCTGGAACCCTTACAGAATAGTATTGTTTCTTTTATATTTGTGAGGCATGGTTAGAATGTTTGAATGTTGTCAGGACATTTGCGTAGATTTCCTGTGGATGCTCCGTTTTCCTCCCACGTTCCACAGATGTACTGGGTTTGTAAATTAATTGGTCTCACAGGTGTATTTGGGTGGTATGGGTTCATAAGCCAGAAGGGCCTGTTATCTCTAAATTAAAACTAAATATATTGTCCAATCATTCTTTGTTAGAGAGTCAAAAAGAAGAGGCCATTGATTTAAGGTGAGAGGTAAAAGATTTAAAGGGCATCTGAGGGGCAAGCTTTTCACACAGAGTATGGTAGGCGTGTGGAGTGAGCTGCCAGACAAAGTGATAGAGTGGTGGACAATTACACAATTTTAAAAATATTTAAACAGCCACATGGACAGGAAAAGTTGAGAGGGATCTGGGCCAAACCCTGGCAAATTTGACTAGCTCGGGTAGACAACTTGGACACTTTGGGCCTGCAAAACTCTCTGACTGCAACTCTTCCTACCTCACGTACGTAAGTTACAGCATTTAAAAAGATGGCTCCTACTTAATCTTCGTTGCTTCATGAAGAGTGCTGCAGCCTCCACCCCACCTTTATTTGGTCTTCCACTGTTTTTATAATTTCCCACTTACCAATCAATTGCAAATGTGCTCTGCATTTTATGGAAGATTCCCCCACCCCATTCCCTGCCTATTGTTTTTTATTTTTGCTGTTGAGATTTTCCTCATCAGTTTTTCTTACATTTGCTCTGGAGTGTCCCTGTTGTGAGAATTGGTATCTGGCACACCTTTCCAGTACGATTTGAAAATAGACAAGATTTGAAAACTGCACTGTTCTTGGACGTAGGTAGAACAGGCCATCTGTTAATTACATTGAGAAGATCATTGGTGTAAATTAGTCCTGCTAATAATTATTGAGCAACAATGAATTAATTAAAACTCACTTCGGTAACACCAGTGTCTCATGTCCAACAATTCACTTTCATTAACACCAATTTTAGCAAACAATCGCGAAAGTTGGAAGCAGCTGGATACTGGTTGAATTAGTATATTCTCTTAAGCTTTTCGATCAAATGCAGGACAAGAATAGCATATAAAGTTTTATACTTAACACTTTTCAGTTCTACTAGCCCCAAGGGGCCTATTGTGCAGTTGCTTGTAATGTGGTAAAGGTTTATAAGAGATGATTTTACTCGATATTTACAAGAAAACTGGAATTGTGCTGATGAGGAAATAGCTTTCAGTCAGAATTCCATAAGATGGCCTTCGCCATGACCAAGATAAAAATAAAACCCCTGGTATCTGGAATTCAAGCAACCACAAAAAAATCAAGGGAAATCAGAAAAAAATTAAAATAAATAAGAATAAAATAATAGATAATAAATACGTGTTTAAAATTGGCGCGCCTCGCTGTTAGTTCTCCAATCCAGGTGACACCTGCAACGAGTTCCCACCTTGTGACCAACATAAACAAACAAAGATTTGATTTTGTGGATCATAAGGCAGTGGATAAGATTTTTTCTTAGGCATTATTAGAGTAATTCACACTAATCCGGCATCTACCAATCCCCAGAAATGCCGGATACCATTGGCTTTGCTGTAGTTGGCTTGTGGATGGACTTCATTCATCCACAGTGTCTGTTGTGGGTCATACTTGGTAGCTAGGGGAGAGGGTTGTGTTTGCTGTGTTATCTGTAGCTACAGTTGTACTTAATTTTTGAATTTGTTCCTCGTGCAGGTGAAATGCCTCAACTGGTGAGGGGGATGAAGCTACTGAACCAAGCGGACCCATGTGTGGAAGTACTCGTCCAGGAGACGGGAGAACATGTGTTAATAACGGCTGGAGAAGTCCACCTCCAGCGATGCTTGGATGACCTCAGAGAAAGGTTGGAGTGTAAACTGCAAAACGTAGTCTCGTGGCTTCAATACGATTCCCTTTGTGTTCAATAGAGGCCACTCTGAACAGATTCTTCAGGATGTGGCTTTAAATCTTATCCCAGGATATTTACTCATAAAATACATCCATATGTCAATGTTGCCTACAACTACATTTTTTTTTAATAGATGCATTTTAAAATCTCTCCAGGCATTGAATGTGCTCCCGGTGGGAAGCACCATCTTCGTGCCAATCAGACAGTGTACAATCAAACTTGATGTTCGTTGCTTCCCCTTCCAGCTGATGAAATTAGCAACAGACAGTTGTGGTGAGAAAAAAAAAAGAAATATGTTGAGCCTTAGAAGGGCTGTGAAATTTGATCTGGATCGGGGGGCCCAGCCACTCAAGAAAGAAGGAAAGATATTTTGAACTGAATAGCTAGCCTTGTTTCCTGATGTATGTAGTATTGGAATGGGTTGCCAATTCAGTGTAATGCATGCAGCACATACAACAGATCCAATGTTTAAAAACAAGTCATTTTGACAAGTAGCTTGAAATTTGAAGTCAGCTTTTGCTCAACCTCAGCACCACTTTAGAGCAGTGAACGTGAAAGCATCTTCCTTATCGTCAAAAGAACTGCATTCTGTCCCAGTAATGTACATTACACTGGACAACAAATTTTCCAAAAGGTTTGCTTCCTGAAAAAAAAAATGGGCATTATGATAGACAACTTCAAGCTAAACACAAAGATAATTTTAGATTTGCTCTACCATATAGGAAGATGGAGAAACATTAAACTAATACAGAATTTACCATGTTTGATCACATTATGTACCTCTGAACCAAGCTCTCAGGATGACTCCACACATTGCTCAACAAATGTGAGGTGCCTGAATCAAAGCTCATAGGCTTTCTGAATAAGTGTAGTCCTTTGAGCCTTAACCTTATACTCACGAGAAATTCAACTGAATGTATCGCAGCTGTTGTGACATTATCGAGACATTTCTGCTATATTGAATCTTCCCAAAGACAATAAATGCTATTGTTAAATACACTCACTATGCTATTGACTGAAGATCATGTGCATTAACGTGCATTCAGTCGATATCAATGTAATGCACAGCATCTCGATATGTGAGCTGCTTTTATAGCCTGTCTGCATCTACCCTGATGAAGTATGCCCAGGCCTAAGACATCATATGCATAGCAACTGCACTAAGTGCATACCCAGAAATCCTTTGACTGTTCAAAACAGCTTGCTTTATAGGCAATGTACTAGTTGACTTAAAATATAACAGGAATTCAGAAAATTGATTATATTTAAAGAAACAGTACGTGATAGGAAATTCTTAAAGTGATTTTCATGATCAGCTCCCCAAAATCCCAAAAGAATTCAGGAAGCAAAATGTTCATTGTTCAGTGTTAACAGTAAAAAGGAGGGAATCATGTGGTACGCCTGTGCACATATTCCAATGGACTATCTGATTTTGTTGCTTATCAGATGTTAAAGAATAGTATAGTTGGTTAACCAATGGTAAAAGTGAATTTGTTTTGGCATAAGATGCTGATTTAGTGACATATGGGAGACTTAGAGGCTGAAGGACAGATGCATTCTGTGATAGTGAAACTTTCTGGGAGAGTGGAAAGTTGTGGAACCAATAAAGCCATTTTGGATTAAAGATATTGAGTAATGTTGAAGTTTCAATGAGAGCCAGTGGATAAGAGGAAGGGACTACTGTTGGTCGAAAGTATTTTGTTGGATTTGCTCAGCTCGAAGTAAATTTTGGACTCCTTTTACTCTGGGCTAACTAAAGAAGACGAGTTAAGTGGTGAGAAAATTAGTAGCTGGTAGTTGGAAGGCCTGTTGATTCTAGGCATTTAAGTTATGTACTGTTAACATGATGACAGAAAAGAATAACTAACAACAACAATTTTACATTCAAGAAATTAAGGTTTGATAAAGATTCGGAGATACAAGCAATAGTAAAGAAGGGGAGAAAAAAAAGCAAAATATAACATTTGTAAACCTCGAACAATGAACTTTGTGAAGAAGTGAAATTAAACTCTTTAATCGATTTCTCAATCAGAAAAATGGATTAGAACTATATTTGTAATTCTCATGCCATTAAAAATCCGCTTATGCTCTTAATTACTCAACTTTCCATGGTAGGGTTCATGAACAATAGTTGTGTAAATCCAGCGGGTCCTTAAAAATAATGGACAGCTTTTTAAGGACACTCAACAGTAAATCAATGAGCAAGTTAAAAAAAAATGCGCAACTAATGGCACATCTTAACCTAATGGCTATTTCTCATATTATTGCATGTGCATTTATTTGTTATTTTTAGATGTAAATGAAATATGGGACAAACATGGTGCTCAATTTAATCAAAATCCCGTTCATTACCTTGCACAATTCTCGCACGATGTGTTTGGCAACTTTGATCTGCAAGATGAGCTCATACACAGTGACTAGTCATGTGCAATAGCTTCCAGTGTCATAAGGCATGTTCTGAAGTGACTGTGAGCAAAATTCAAGATTGTCTCGAAACGACTGCCCCACAAAATTCACAAGTGGACTATTTATACTGTAACAATATATGATCTGCCCGGTCCAAACTGCCCGGACCGGGGCCGAGGCCGCCGCAGCTCACCCTGTGCCTGGACTGGGGCCGCCGCCTCCCACTCTCTGCCCGGATCGGGGCCTCCGCCTGCCCCACTCGACCGAGGCCGGGGCTGCCGTCTCCCCCTTGCTCCTGCCCGGATCGGGGCCGCCGCCGTCATACCCTTCGCCCGGACCGGGGCCGGGGCCGCTGCTGCTCTCCCTGTGCCCGGACTGGGGCCGCCGCCTCCCACTCCCTGTCCGGACCGGGGCCTCCGGCAGTATGGACCGACCTAGGAGGGGAGGCAGGCCCCTCCAGCCCGGGTAAGAAACCTGCATAGGAGAAGGCCACTCCGATATAAAACCTACGACCCAAGGACCTCGCTGCCACGTCCCAGCTTGCTTGGCCACGGCACACGAACCATGGGTGTAAAGGGTGGGGCCAGTACTGCGCGCACTGCACTCCACCTAAAAGCTCCTTTGCGCAGGCCCGAGGACAGGTCCACGTCCTCCCCCTCCACGTCCTCCCCCTCCACGTCCTCCCCCTCAAAAGATGCTCACAAACTCAAGCTAGCATGCTGGAACATCAGAACCATGCTAGACAAGGCTGACAGCCACCGACCTGAACGTCGGTCTGCCCTCATTGCACATGAACTCCTCAGACTTGACCTCGACATAGCCGCTCTCAGTGAAGTCCGCCTGGCAGATGTAGGCAGCCTCCAAGAACGCGGCGCGGGCTACACACTCTACTGGTCTTGACGTGGACTTTTTACCCCCTCCATAAATCTTCGTCCGCGAAGCCAAGCCAAAGATATATGATCTGATCTGGAATTCCAACCTTGGATCCTCCGTTAAGTATGTATCTTTTAAGATCAATACTTCACTGTTTCCCTAACCCCAATGCATCCAAATGCGCTGTGATTTTGACCCATCAACATCAGTCAAAAGTAAGCCTCTGCAACCAATTGCAACTCTAAAACCGATCCAAGTTGTGAATTAGAGCAGCCAATTAAGCTGCAAGATGCCAATTTCAGTTTGATCATCCTCCTGTCCTGACTTTCCTCTCGTCCATCACAGTCTCCTCATTACCTTTCTCTCTTCCCCTGTCTCTCAGCCACCCTCTCCTCCCCCACCCATCATATCTGACAAAGTTCTTCCACTAGTTGTACACAAATTGGGAGACGTGTAAAATAAAATATTGCTGCAGGGATGCATCCACAAACCCCACTCTGTTATCAGCTATTTCACACTTGCAGGTGTGTAGCAAATTCTGGCCCAGTTTTACCATAATACTCTTAGTTATCAGGTTTCATTGTAGGTGATTTCTATCTTTGCCCAAGTTTTCAGAAATATTGTTTGTAACCTTATTAAGATAAAAGCAACAACTAATACAGATTTCTTTAACTATAAATCTGCCTTCTCTTTCAGCCAGATTCTGTTTGTCGGCGAGTGAAATAATAATATTGTAACATAATTTATTTTATGTTTTACTCTGTATAATAAACAGGATTAGAACAAGGCAGTAATAGCAGAGACATAAATTATCAATGGAGGTGTGCACAATGCTGGGTCCCTTGCTTCATGGATAGAAAATAGTTAAAAAGGAAAAAAATAAGGGAAGGAGAAGCCATAATTATCAGTGTCCACATCAGTTGGAACCCTGCACTTGTAAGGAGAGGAGAAGTTATGTTGTTGGTGATTGAGAAGGGATCAGGATTTTAATCACAGAACAATCCCAAGGAAATTCTGGGATGGGAGGAGATGAATGGTTTGTTGATAACATCAAGCTGGACCTAGCCAAAGCGGCAGAGAGAAAAGTGAGGGTAAGGGTACATTAAAAAAAGGTGGACGGGGAGTGGGGTCAAACTGCCAGTCCAATTTCCGCCAGCACCATACGGACTTTAAACTACCTGTTGAGAAGGCCGATGGTGGTTTTATTAAAATCCTGTGACTGCAAGATGGCGGTGCCATGAGAGATTGCAGATTTCGGGGAAGCAGAGGACTGGCACATGACACCAGAAAATTGGGAGACCACCCCCCCAGTTTGAGAAGGAGAAGCTGAGGAGATGACCCCATGGTGGCGGACCAGTGAAGGACTCTGAGGCTGAAGAACATACAGGCGATGGGCTGTTGGTGGCTTGAGGCGAGGAACTCACACAGGATGTGGACTGCTAGTGACTGCAGTCAAAGGATTCGCACCAGATTGCAGACTGCTGGAGACTGCCTGAAGGGATATCAGATATCGGAAATGGGACCCGAGAAGGGTGCCGAAGGCACAAAGGGCTTCCTGATATTGTCGGAGGATTGGATCTGGAGCTCGGGTTGCCGACGGTTTGGATTGAAGGCTATATTGCCGCGGGAGGCAAATCCACGGACGCTCAGTGACCCTGGGATGACTCTCTTTTGCTTCTCTTTATCTGACTGTAAGGGGTGCCGAGAAATCTCTGCTGATGGCGAATCTTTGTCTGCCTTCCGGAAGAATAAAGGAAATTTCGTGTAATATTACATTTTCCGTTTTATTACATGATAATGAAAGAATCTCGAATAAAAGGATTTTATCATTCTGGGCAAAAAACGGGTTGAGTTGAGAGCAGAGATGCAACCAATAGAGTGGACAAAGTAGAAGGCTTGTCACTGCTGGAGATAAATTTCTGATGGAGAGAAAGGGAAGTGGCATCGGAAGCACGAGTTTGGAATGTGCCACCACCAATGAGCAAGAGAATGGAACTGAGCACTGGGAGAACAGGTGGACAGAGCAGTTGTGGCTTACAGAGGCAATTGCTTGCTGCCGGTACAAAATGTGGAGGCAGAGATGTCAAGGAAGGAAAGGACTAGAAATGGGCCACGTGGAGAAAAAAAATCAACAGCACTACTGGTGAGATTTTCCACTTCACAGGAAGCAAATTAATGCAGTATTCAGGAAAAGAGGCAATGGGGGAATAGAACTGATTAGAACAAAGAAAGTTCTACACATCTGAAGAAAGGCAGATGAGCTGGAGACTTAAGAAATTCAGGGACAGGGTGATCTCCTGGCGAACATTTGATATGGGGTCTGAAGCCGAAGAGTAAGGATTTGAGGATATTATAAAGAGAGTTTATGATTTATTGAGCTGTGATTTGGAATATACTGTCTGAAAGAGTGATAGAAACAGATTCAGCTGTAGCTTTCAGAAGGGAATTGAATAAAGCCTCAAGGGCAAAAGAGAGTGCAGCGAGAATAAAGCATAATGGAGTCAGGTCAGTTGGATAGCTGTGCCAAAGAATTAATACAGGCTTGATGAGCCAAATAATCTATGTACCATTTTATTGTGAGTTCATAGAAAGTGTTGGCCCAACTGTTCAACATATAAAATCATTGAGAATAGCTTTGTGGCGTGACCTTAAATGAGTTATGAGTTTTACGTTGTAATAATTAGAGATTTTTCTCTGCAAGATCAAAAACAAGTGTGAGTGAAGCAAACCCACAGATCTCGAAGTTGTTCGTAGGCAACGGCAGCACCATTAGAACATTACAAACATCAGCAAAGTATCAATTAAACCAGTGCCCCACGTGTTCCACTTGAAGCGCTTTGAGCTCCCTCCAAAACCCAGTGCTACTGATCCTACATTTCCGCAGGGTTGCTCTGCATTTCATGCTGTGCGTATGTTAGGATCTGCAATTATGCCTCACAAACATGCCATTTTAATCCTTTCCCACATCAGCTCGATCCTGTTCTTGTGGGGTTCAGCAGTGGAAGGACAAGCCATAGTTCAGACAAGGTGAACTAGCTTGTTGGTCTCTTGAAAATTCTAAGAATTGCACTAATATCTTCCTTCTCCGTGGTGAAAACCTAGAGGATTATTCTCATAATCAATCTCTCCATTTTTTCAATAGCTGCAGTATTTTTGTTGTGGCTTCACAAATTATTTGTGAAATGATTGTATAACCTCTTGACTTTGGCTCATTACTGAATGATTAATATATCAAGATACTGGACTCCTTTATTCACTGCCACTAAATATTTATGTCATAGCTGATGCATATTGTCAATCAGTATTTTCCGTGCACATATTCTCTCAATTTAAATGTCAACGTGTCATACAACTGCAAACAGGCCCTGTGGCCCAATTCATCTATTTTGACTACTTTAGCATTCTGGGCGAGAGCCATTTATCTGCATTTGACTCAAATCCTTCAAAACCCTTCCTCTCCATTTAGCTACCCAAATATCTTTTGAAACTTGTAATTGTACCCACTTCTATAACTCCTTCTGGAAGCTTGTTCCAGATGCAGACCAATATCTGTGTGAAAAACATCTGTCAAGACTTAAGTCTCTCCCCTTTTGCCTTAAACATGCCCTCTAGTTGTTGAATCAACCACCCTAGGAAAAATACTGTGGACATTCTCTTCATCCATGCCTCCTCGTGATTTTGTATATTTCTTTTAAAGTTATTCTCAGCCTCTGCACTTTTCTTGGAGCTGTCTGAGGGCAAAGACCATGTCAGTGGTTCCTCTGTTTGCGCGAAAGCCGCACTGTGATTCTGGGAGAATATTCTCGGCGACACTAGGTATTATTCTATGGTCACGTCTCCAGAATGGAGGACCATCGCCTTCCCAAGATCGTGTTATATGGCGAGCTCTCCACTGGCCACCGTGGCAGAGGTGCACCAAAAAAAAGGTACAAGGACTGCCTAAAGAAATCTCTTGGTGCCTGCCACATTGACCACCGCCGGTGGGCTGATGACGCCTCAAACCGTGCATCTTGGCGCCTCACAGTTTGGCGGGCAGCAACCTCCTTTGAAGAAGACCGCAGAGCCCACCTCACTGACAAAAGGCAAAGGAGGAAAAACCCAACACCCAACCCCAACCAGCCAATTTTCCCTTGCAACCGCTGCAATCGTGTCTGCCTGTCCCGCATCGGACTTGTGAGCCACAAACGAGCCTGCAGCTGACGTGGACTTTTTACCCCCTCCATAAATCTTCGTCCGCGAAGCCAAGCCAAAGAAAAGATTCTCAGCCTCCTGGTGGGAAAAAAGACTCATCCTCTCCCTTTAACTCAAATTGTCAAGACCCAGTAACAGTCTTGGTGAATCTCTCCTGCACCCCTTCCAATTTAATGACATCCTTCCTACAGTTTGACGACCAGAAATGCAGAGTACTCCAAGTGAGGTCAGACAGCGCTTTGTACTGTATCATGATCTCCTAACTTTTGCACTCAATATCCCATCCCATGAAGGCAAGAGTTTTCTCTCTGTCCTCTCTTCCCTCTCCAATTAAGTAGCCACTTTACGGGAACCATGCACCTATAGTTCTAGGTCTCTCTCTTCTGTTACACTCCCCAGGACCCTACCACTTACTGTGTAAACCCTGAGCTGGTTTGACTTACTGAAGTGCCACACCTCACACATGGCAGAGTTAAATTCCATCAGACTCCTCAACGTCAATTTGTCCATTTGTTCACATTCATTATCTTTTTACAGTTCTTTTATTTGTTTACATGTATACGCTGAGTACAGTTTTTTTTTTGCACTACCAATTAGTGGTAATTCTGCTGTGTCTGCAGGATAAAGAATCTCAGGGTTGTATGTGATGTCCATGTATATACTCTGACAATAAACTTGAAATCTCATTCCTTGGAACACTTTTGCCACTGATTTAGATCCTTTGGACAGTTAAATATCCTTCCTCACTGTCCACTACTCCACCAATTTTAATATCACCTGCAAATTTACTAACCATGTTATCCACATTGTCACCCCACTTGTTGATGTAAATAACCAATAACAGTGGATCCAGTAGCATTGCCTGCAGTCCACCACTGATTACGGACCTCCAATGCGAAACCAACCATCCATCACTACCTCTGACTTTTGTCTCCCAGCCCCTTTTTAATACAATGGCCAGCCTACCTTGAATCCCATGCTCTTTGAACTTTCCATTTGAGCCTGCGACGCTGGACCTTGTTCTAAAGCCCACATGTACAACGTCAACCACTCTGCCTTAATCGATCCTCTTGGTCATCTCTTCAAAGAACTATCAGATTTGTGACACAATCTTGCATATGCTGACTATCTCTAATAAATCCCTGCCTAACCAAATGCTGGTAGATCCTATCCCTCCAGCAATTTTCCAAATACTCATGTCAAGCTCACTGGCTTATAGTTTCCTGGTTTGTCCTTGTTGCCCCTCTTAAATAACAGTACAATATTGGCCACACTTTCAATATGACCAAAGAAAATGCAACTATCTCTACAAGAGCCCCCAAATTTTATTCCCCAATTCCCAGAAACATCAAGGATACATTAGAGTAAAAGACAAAAGTCTGCAGATTCTGTGACTGAAGTAAAAGCACAATGCTGGAGAAACAAACAGGAAAGGTAACCAGCTTGAGCCCTTCATCAAGATATGGAAAAACGTTAGCAGATGCCTAAACAGGACACCCTAGAACTGGTCCTGGGAATCTTTCCACCTGAATGCACTCCAAAACCACGAACACCCCTCTCCCTGCTAATTCGTATGTGGTCTATAACATCACAACTCACTTGATTCAATTCTTTAGCTTAGCTGGGAAGGAAGTGTTGATTCCTTGGAGTCCATTAAGGTGGATACGTAAGTAGCAATCATGTTCATACATTGAAATTCACTGTATTGAATTTTTCTCAAACCTTGTTTGCCAATTTTCAAGTATATTTAAAATATTCAAAGCTTAATTTGTTAAGCTTTGGCATCCTCTTAATTAACCCTTTTTGTGCCTAATGATTCCTAGTTATGATTTAATTCAAATGCAGTCATGAAGAAATCTCAAAACAGACGTTTGAGATTTCACTGCTAATCACTCCAGGGACCACACAATGAATTTCACCAGTTAACCCTAGAGGAATCCATTTCTGTCAATTCACATTTAATTGATTAAACCACATCTTATTTAGAAACTCGCTTCGGTAAATTATGCTCCAGACACCTGATGCAGCATCAGAAGATAGCTAGTTTTATTTTTAAATTACTTTCTAAAAAAAGAATGTTGATTTTCAGACATTTAGAATTCTTTCTTTGGCTTGGCTTCGCGGACGAAGATTTATGGAGGGGGTAAAAAAGTCCACGTCAGCTGCAGGCTCGTTTGTGGCTGACCAGTCCGATGCGGGACAGGCAGACACGATTGCAGCGGTTGCAAGGGAAAATTGGTTGGTTGGGGTTGGGTGTTGGGTTTTTCCTCCTTTGCCTTTTGTCAGTGAGGTGGGCTCTGCGGTCTTCTTCAAAGGAGGCTGCTGCCCGCCAAACTGTGAGGCGCCAAGATGCACGGTTTGAGGCGTTATCAGCCCACTGGCGGTGGTCAATGTGGCAGGCACCAAGAGATTTCTTTAGGCAGTCCTTGTACCTTTTCTTTGGTGCACCTCTGTCACGGTGGCCAGTGGAGAGCTCGCCATATAATACGATCTTGGGAAGGCGATGGTCCTCCATTCTGGAGACGTGACCCATCCAGCGCAGCTGGATCTTCAGCAGCGTGGACTCGATGCTGTCGACCTCTGCCATCTCGAGTACCTCGACGTTAGGGGTGTGAGCGCTCAATTATCATATACTTAACGATAACATTTTGGCCATACGGCGCAAGAAATTCAAAAGTATGTTAAAATGTCAAACTTGGTAGGATTTCAAATTTATGTTTCTATTGCACCCACTATTTATGTTCGTCTATCAGCTTGCATATTCTTACATGTTAACTTACAGCAACTTGACCCATAATTAATTTGATTCAATGACTTTTCTCGAGCTGATTTTCTTCTTTCAAGATTTAACTAAAAAAAAGTTTCTGTTGAGGGTTTTGTGTTTGTATCACAGCTTGTTATTAGTTAAAGTTTTATTTCTGGGCTGTCTTGCATGTAGATTGATTCGTAAACATTACTGGATGTCTAAGTAATTCACAGTGGTCAACTAGGGCGGCGTGGATGGTGTAGCAGTTAGTGTAACAGCATCAAATCTGGTGCTGTCTTTAAGGAGTTTCTACGTTCTTCCCATGTCTGCGTGGGTTTTCCCTGAGAACTTCGGTTTCCACCCACCGTTCAAAACGTACTGGGGGTATAGGTTGATTGGGTGTAAATTGGGCAGCACGAAATGGCCCGTTACCGTTCTGTATGTCTAAATTTAAATTTACATATTTATAGATCATGCACCTTGAACAATATTTGCTGCCATTCTGTACAGTTTGCAATACTGGCAGAGTTTGGTATCATTTGCGTCCCCAAACCTTGCACTTAGGTATCACTAATAAAAAATAAAATGTAAGGGCCCTATCACCAAAATGTTGCAGACACCAATTGTGTCCAATTTACAAACGAACATCCTTCCAGCCACTTTTCATTCCGTCTCCTTATTGGAGCAGTAATACCTCATTTAGAGTGAATCCTCTTGTGCTGGTATATTCTCAAAAGTTGTGGTTGATTTTACCTCATCCCATTATTTCTTTATCTTACTGTAGATTTGCGAAGATTGAAATCAGTTCATCAGCACCGATTGTTCCATTCAGGGAGACCATCATTCGACGACCAAAGGTGGACATGGTGAATGAAGATATGGGCACTCAGCAAAAAGTTGCAGTCATTCATCAAAAGAAGGAAGACCTGAGTAAATATCCCGAGGGTGTTAGCGTGGATTCTGATGGACTTGTGACTTTGAATACACCCAACAAGTTGTCCACGATTAGTGTGAAAGCCATGTCGCTTCCTGAAGCGGTGACACAGTTACTTGAAGAAAACAGTGATTTGATTCGCACAGTGGAACAGTACAACCTATCAGTAAAAGAAGGCAGAGAAGCTCAAGAAATAAACCTGACAACTCTTGAGGCTATTAAGACATTTAAGCAAAAGCTAGAAGCGAATTTTGTGGGCCGAAAATGGAGAAATGCGGTGAATCAAATTTCATCTTTTGGACCTCGGCGTATTGGCCCCAATATTTTGCTGAATGGGTTGAAAAACTATGACAGGCCATCAATGTGGCAGTGCCTCGACAAAAGCACCAGAGATTCGGGAGTCCACAGGGACTTTGACAATAGTATAGTCAGTGGATTTCAATTGGCGACTCTTTCAGGTCCAATATGTGAAGAACCTCTTATGGGTGTTTGCTTCATTTTAGAGAAGTGGGACATGAGTAATAAAGTACAGCTGGTTCTTCAAAAGCACAGTCCATCTTCCACAGGTGAAGAGACGCTTACAACTGAGGTGCATCAGGAGAGAACTTCCAACGAAAATAGCCTTTCTGGCATGAAGCCCATATTAGAAAGCTCACACACGCAAAATGGTCAGATTGAGAGCAGCCAGGCTCCAGCCCTGAGTTCAGATGGTGGAACATATAATTCTGAAGTTGTGCATACAGATTGCTATGGCCCTTTCTCAGGCCAACTCATTGCCACAATGAAGGAAGCTTGTCGTTTTGCATTTCAGGCAAAGCCTCAGCGATTAATGGCAGCCATGTACACGTGTGAGATTATGGCCACTGGAGAAGTGTTAGGTAAGGCCCGAAAGAAACAATTTTCTCTGTTTCATTGATGCCTATTCCCAGAAAAGTTGTTAACTAATTAAAAATTGTATTGGGACTGCTTGGCCTAGTGCTTCATGTTTCTGTACACTAGCAGGCATCTCAGCCTCCAATGGGTGCAGATTCATGAACTGATCCCAGAAATTACAATGTCACATCACAGCCATGCCTTGTCATGGCTGATATTGTTAATTTTATAGTTCTGTGGCACTAACCACTACTTTAAGCATGTCACCTAACCCTAAAGCTCACATTCAAAGCCCCTCTGGTCTTGCCCCTATATTTTTGTACTATTTTCAATTCAGATACTTTTTTTCAATATTTTTCCTGAATTTAGCTCTTGGACATCCGCTATTTCCTTTACTCGACTATTAGCTGCTTTGTCATCAACTGCAAAGGCCGTACATTGTGGGAATCACTTCCCAAATCTCCTGAGAGAAAGTACTGCCTAAAATTTACCACTCTCGACCAGGTTTTTAAAGATCATACCTCGTGTGTCTTTGGCTTGGTATCACTTTTAAGTTCAAGTCTATCAGCTATTTATTTTTAATCTGATGATGATCCTGTGATGATCTTTTTGTCTTTGTTAAAAATGCTTGATCATTGAAAATTCTTCAAGTCCGGCTGCAGTCAGATCAGGGAAGCAGTTTCCCAGTGTTATACCTCTGAGTGGCAACTTGATCAGAATCTGACTCAGGGGCTCCAATGAGCGAGTGGGATATAAATGTGCTGGCCTCCGTCACTCAGACTTGCAGTGGGTCTGCCCAAGTCTGAAGATGACGCATGGGGGCGACTGATGGTTTCCTAGTGATTGCCATCAAAGCACTGCCACAGCCATCTTGATTCAGCATAATTTCCTTTTTTATATTAGTGTCCATTATATTGGCCTGGGAACTACTGTTGCAAATTGCGTGCTCCAAAAATCAATGTTGGATTAGCACAACATTGTAGGCTGAAGCCCCTACACAAGAAGACCCTTGTTAGGATGAGCTCCTTCTAAACCAGTCTGGAAAAGAGTGAATCAGTACAAAACATAATGAAATTGGCAGCATCATCCATAATATTAGGAACTTATGACATTCCTCAATATGACTGATTTGATTTGATATCAGATTTATTGTCTGAGTACATACAAAACATCACATACAATTCTTTTTCCTGCGGGCCAGGCAGAATTACCAATAAGTTGGCACTGCAAAACAAAACGACTCAACTTACACATGTAAAAAAAAATTCAAGAAATGTAAACAAACTGCAATACAGAGAGGACAAAAAATAAGAGCCCTTCAAAAAGTCCCTGATTGAGTTTGTTGTTGAGGAGTCCGATGGTGGAGGGGTAGCAGCTGTGCCTGAAACTGGTGGTGTGAGTCTTGTGGCATCGATACCTCTTTCCTGATGGCAGCAGCGAGAATCAAGGTTCTTGATGATTGCTTCTGCTCTCTGACGGCGGTGTTCCCTGTAGATGTTCTTGATGGTGGGGAGGGTTTTACTTGTGATGTCTTGGGCTTTGTCCACTACCTTTTGCAGGGCTTTATGCTAACAAAATATTGTAACAGATTAGGCATTGGCCAAATACTTAAAATTTCAGAGATGGAGGCCATTTAATCCAAGATGGTTCACAGGAAAGTAATTTGGTTAGTTTCATTCTCCTCTCCTTATTACACTGTCCCTCTGCAACTTAATTTTTTATAAATACATCAACTCCCCTTTGACTCTTGGTAAATGAAGAGCAAAGGTTGACTAAACATTGATAAAGAAACAATATGATTTGTCAAGTAGGACACTCTTACTACTTTCAATTAAGATCTTTTTTTGAGGGACAAATTGGGTCCAATCGTAGCCCTACCAGAGTGCAGTGATATGGAGACTTTGATTCGAAGAGGGAACACGGGCAGTGAGAATGCTGAACGACAAAAGGAACTGCTCACAATCACCATCTGAGACTCTCATATTCATGCAACAATATTTATAGATGAAATATCTATTTTTTGTCAGTATGTGTTATGTCTGGATGTATGCCTGCTTTTTTTTTTGCACTGACGACCAGAGAACGCTGTTTCATCAGGTTGTACTTGTACAATCAGATGACAATAATCTTGACTTTTTTACAAAATTTAAATATACAGTACAGTAACAGGCCATTTCAGCCATGCCACCCAGTTATACCCAATTAGCCTACAACCCCGGGTACGTCTTGAACAGCAGGAGGAAACTCACACAGACATGGGCAGAATATACAAACTCCTTATCGATAGCGCAGGATTCGAATCCCGGTCCCAATAGCATCACACTAACCACTTTGCTAACTGTTCTGCCCCCTGACCTTCAAATATCCTTTATCTCAATCAAAAAAAAGAATCTGCTGAATTTCATCATGAGTGTCCTCCTTTACTGAGAAGTATCTCATGAAATATGGAGTGTGGTCTATGTTTACCAAGATGTCTCTGTGACTCTCTTTTTGGAGGGCATGGTGGTGCAACAGGGACAGGTTGGATGAGGACTAGTCGTGTGGTGGTAAAATGTCAGGACATGCTGTGTGGATGATTGGCTGATATTGCAGAAATGAACATCCACTTATTACGTCAAACACCTGACCTTGAAGTGCTCTTTGTGGCACTGGGCATCTCCAAGCTCATTAATAAAATCATAGAATTATTCAAGTATTGTATTCAAGATTCATAATTATTTTTTATTGTCATGTAATAAAACAAAATGTAATATTACAGAAAATTTCCTTTAGTCTGCCGTGAGGCAGATAAAGAGTTGCTATTAGTATTGGTATTGCCCAGTACCCCTTACGTTAAGAGAAAAAGAAGCAAAAGAGAGTCTTTTCAGAGTGGGACCTTCAGCCATTGAGTCCCTCGCTGATCCACTACTGATGTCATCGCCTCCCATGCTTCTTCTTCTCAGCAGAGGGTGTTCAGCCCATTTCTGGTGCCCTGGACCAATCTGCTGCTCCCCCTGGGCCTTGTAGTAAGCTGGCAAAACTGTGTCAAGTCCATAGGCATGCCCATACTAGTTCCAATGTAGAATGTTGATCCGGAATTCAAACTGATTTTTTTTCCCGTATAAAAATGTGTGGTATACATGAAACTAGGGATAGCCAAACTCTGGCCCCCAGGCCAACTGCGGCCCATTGCCCACTTTTAAATGGCCCAGGGTGAGTGTTGGAACATAGTCTTCAACAATAAATTGCCTGCATCTACGTTGTACTTCTTAGTTTCAACACTAGATGTCGCCGCCATTTTAAACAACCGCTGCAACCGTGTCTGCCTGTCCCGCATCGGACTTGTCTGCAGCTGACGTGGACATTTACCCCCTCCATAAATCTTCGTCCGCGAAGCCAAGCCAAAGAAAGAAGACCAACCGTTGCCATGTTACTACTCACTGAAAACATTTCTCTCAGTTAAAAAATAATTACCTCAGTTTTTAAAAAAAAGTTGACCTCAGTTGATTCCACATGGCAGAACCAAAAATAGGGAGTGCCGAAAATGTCAGACACAGTGGGAAAATGAATACTTTTTCACATCAATCAAGGGGAAGTGTGTTTGTTTGATTTGCGGGGGAATCTGTTAACTTTAATAGCCTCTCTACAAATTTACACATTGAACTTTTGATGGAACAGGGGTTTTCTGGTGTCTTTCTCAATGTAACTGGTTGAAAACTGATTTCTTATATTTTTCTGTATGTGGACCACACCCCAAAAAGGTTTGGCTGCCCCTGCTTTAAATGAAAACATTTCATCAATTTTATAACATGCTTCTGTAGAGGCGACCTTGTGTATTGAGTTGCGTCTCTAAATATTTGATGTACTTGTGCTTTGTTAGGCCGAGTCTATGCAGTCCTTTCGAAGCGTGCAGGCCGGGTGTTACAAGAGGAGATGAAAGAAGGGACAGAAATGTTCATCATCAAGGCTGTTTTGCCGGTTGCAGAAAGCTTTGGTTTTCCTGATGAAATCAGGAAGCGGACAAGTGGCCAAGCCAGCCCACAACTAGTCTTCACTCACTGGGAGGTACAAAAAACCAAATCGTTTCATACAGTGTGCGGTTTTGTTTGTGTCCTGCAGAAATGCTAGGCTATTGGCAACATCTATCCAATGGACATGAATCACAGTACCACTTTAAACAAAAAAATCTTCACCTTGAAGTCCTTGGACTTGAAAGTGAAACTCATTATGTTTCACATTAAAATATAGAAAACTCAGGACTAATTTCGCATAGCGAATTCTTAGTATTCTTATCAATGCTGGGCATCGTGCCTATCCATAGTTATCCCAGTTGCCCGCGTTAGTTCCATATCCTTACCTTCAAATATCTATATAGATGCTTCCCAGATTTTGTAACTGTTCCTGCCTCCACCACCTCCTCTGGGGTTCATTCCTTGTGGTACATATTCTTTGTGTGAAAATTTAACCCTCCTCTCCCTTAATCCAAGTACTCAAATTTTAGACACCCCTTCCCTAGGAAGCACTTGCTGGCTATCTTCCTTTTCTAAGCCTCCGAACTTTTATATACAATCTCGATGCCATCTCTCAATCGTCTTCACTCCAAGGAAAACAGATCCACCCTGTACAATCTTTCCTTATAACTCAAGCTCTCTGATCAGGGCAATTTCCTTCTGAACACTTTCTGTCCTCTAGTACCATCACCATCCCTGCAGTATTGGTGACCAGAACTTACTCCTAATGCAGTTTAACCAACATCTTGTAAAGCTGTAACATGTCCCAGCTCTTGTACTCAGTTCCTTGGTTGATGAAGTCAAGCATACCCACACTTCTTCTCCAACCTGTTACCGCTCTCAGAGAACGATGTACTTGTTGGTCTGTTTCAGAGCCCTGCCTTTTTTCGTGTATATCCTGCCATGGTTTAACTTCCCAAAATGCATATCTGAATTAAATTCCATCTTTGGCCCACTCCCAGTTGATCTATATCCTGTTGTAACTTTGAAAATAGCAGGTAAATTTTGATATATAAAAAACTAGTAGGCAGCAGTTTCACCACAGTGAACATTAGCGTCTTTTCATTTTTATTTTTATTCTGACCAAGAAATGTAGAAAAAAAAGTTGTGCCACTAATTACAACTACTACATATAAATAGAATTATCAGGGTGCTAATGTAAGATGAAATTAGTCTACCATTCACTATTAAAGTGTGACAAAATTCGGTTTGAATCACTTCCACAGAAACAAGTTGCCTCTGTTCTGCGTGTTCAATTTAAACATAAACACAATCGGCAAACATCGAAACATCCTTTTATGTTTAACAGTTAAAGGCTTTCTGAGTGAGGGACATGTGTATGCATTGAAATTGGTGGCAGATGTGAAATCAAAACTGTCTGACTTGGTGTTACTTGCACAGACTTTATTTGGACATTTATGGTCTTCAGATGATGTTGCATGCCCACACCCCGTGTGAGGGGTCCAGTTTTATCTGATTTCAAGCTGGAGATTCCAAGCAGTCCATCTTTTGATAAGTACTTTCTGTTTGGTTTTGCTGGTATTTATGGTTTTACAGGCCTCCGTCTCTGCCCAACACCACATCCCTCTGCTGATGTCTTTTGGGTAACAATTTCCTCCACTGCCGCTGAACCACAACCACCCGCCAATCTTATCTGACCACCAACACCACTGCCATCTGTTGTCTCTTTCCTTTGTTGCCCCAACTCATTTCTTTGACTCCAAGTCTAATGCCTCCTCTCTCTGCAGTGATTTATGAGTGTTGCAGCCACCCGAGTTATTGCATTGCAGCTTATTTTGAAAGAATATTGTTTTTAGGTCTGTGCTTTTTAGTTCCTCTGAGAGCCTAATGGACATTGATCATTTTGTCTCCTTCAGATAGTCTTGATCATTTTAATTGCTTTCCAAAAGCTAAGAACCTTTCCAGATTCTCTGTTCTGCGGCACAGTTAGTATAGTGGTGAGCTGTCTGTAAGAAGTTTGTACATTCTTCCGGTGAATGCGTGGGATTCCTCCAGGGGCTCCAGTTTTTCCCACCGTTTAAAATCTTATGGGGGGGTGTAGGTTAATTGTGTGTAATTGGTCAGCATAACGCTGTCACCATGCTGAATGTCCAAATTTAATTTAAAATTTAAAAAAGTAATGGATACTTAGTTGCTCAATGAAGGCAGAACTATATTGATTTTTGGATATAAAAGGAATTAAAGGATACAGAATTAGTGTCCGAATGTGATTACCCATGATCTTATTTGGATGGCTGAATAGTCCACTCCTGTTTCTGATGTGTTATGTTCAAAATGTGGCCATCCATTTCAATTCCATGTCCCATTCCCTTGCTGACATGTCTGTCCATGGATCCATGCATTGCCAGACTGAGACCACCTCCCAATTTGAGGAACAACACCTCATCTTCTCTCTGGGCATCCTCCAATCGCATGACGTTTCTGTTAAATCACCCCCCCCCCACACCTTTCTTCTTCCCCCTGTTGCCTTTCCCCCTGCTCTGTCTCCATTTTCCCTCTGATTCACAGAGACAAAATCAATTCTCACCTCTCATCATATCCATTTAACACCTTTGTTGGTCTGGACCCCTCCCCCGGCCAGCCTTCAGTCTCTTTATTTTTACACCTTCCAGTTCTTTGCTTATTGCTTGACGAAGAGCTCAGTCTCACAATGTCAGTAATACATCTTCACTTCCTGTGGACGCTGCAAAACTGGTTTTGTTCCTTCATGCAAATGATCTCCCCCTCTTACGCGATGATTTCCCAAACTCAGGTACGAGTCTGACGAAGTAACCATTACAATAGTTATGATTTGGGAACAAGAATAATCTTGCTTTCTTTTGCCCAGAATTGGGTCAGAAACAAAAGGCTATTAAAATGCCTCCGCAGCACTGCTCTCTCTCTCTCTCAACCAGGAGAAGCTGCAAAGTGGTCATCCCTTCTGGAGCCACTGTTGGTCTGTGTTACTCACAGAATGTTACGGTATTTCAATCCTGTGTGACTTACAGGATGGCCAAATAACTTCTGATTTCAAAATGTTTTTGTTTTCAATAATATATTCTCTGAAATGTCTTTAATCATGTGAAATGATATCATTACTGTCTTTGAAGTTTATGAGCTAATGTGATTCCAAGTTATCTGCGCTGCTCAACCGCAAATGGCTTCTGTACAAAGCTGTTACTCCAGCAAACATTCATTGTTCCAATAATTGAATGGACAATCACTCCAGCTCTATGACAGCTTCCTCTAAACAATGGCTTAACAGACATTTCGACTTTCAAAATGGTTTCTCTCTGAGTGTAATTGTGTCTCTGTAAGTGTACCCTGTTCACTCTAAAGCTAACTTTACTAAGAGGTATATATAATAACTAAAGATTAATATTAACACAATTCCATCACAGTCCAAGATCAGGTTTTTAGTTAAAAATTATGAATAGGTTATTCTCTGTTATCTAAATTCAGACACAACAATGCCTAAGCTGTCATGCCCTTATTTTGTGAATTAATGAAATCTTCGTTGGAGATTTGTCCAGTCATTCAGAATTAAGTCCAATAAGTTGGTATGTTCATCTGCACTCATCAACTGCTGAAAAATATTCATCATAACACTGCTATTAAGACAATTTATCCTACAGCACTGTATCCCTGTATCTGAGATCATACAAGACATTATTGTACTACATTTGTCATATTGTATGCAGTTCAGGTCATTCCAGCTATTGGGAAGATACAGAAAAGATTCCCAAGAATATCATCAGCATGGAGGGCTTTAGTTTTCAGGAGAAATTGGATAGGATGGGATTTTTTTTTTCCACTGGAGCAAATCAGGTGATTTTGTAGAGGAATATAAAATCCTGCTACACTACAACAAAAAGAAATCCCAGCCTGTTCTTCTCGCTCAAGCCCTCCAGTCCTGTTAGCATTAGGAAGAGGCATGGGTGAGAAGAATAGTGACTGTCTTTAACCAAGTTAGTAGAGGACATCAATCTAAGGTGCAAGAAAAAAGATTTAAAAGGGACCTAAGGGGCAACTTTTTCTATGCAGAGGATGGTGGGTATATGGAACAAGCTGGCATAGGAAGCTGTAAAAGTAGGTTACAGTTGGAACATTTAAAAGACATTCAGACAGATACATGGATGAGAATAGTTTGGAAGGATGTGGGCCAAATGCAAGCAAATGAGACTAGTTCAGCTGAGCATTTTGGTCAGCGGGAGTGTTTCTGTGCTCTATAACTCTTACACTATCTGTTGATATGAGAGCAAGACAAAAAATTTTTACTGATGACGTTAAACATGGTTGCACATCATTACACTGTTACGGAGTCCAGAGGACCCCAAAAACCAGCAGTAATAGATAGGCACCACAACACGGGGTTACTTAAACAAAAGTTGTTTTTAATTATATTTGAACAAGGAAGCAGAAAGTTTAATTACTTATTACTTAACCTACCTAACTACTTCATCCCCCCCTCTAATACTAAGCGCGGATGTGTGTAATGTATATTTAAGATTAGAAAAGTTTTTTTTTCAGTCCAATCTCACTGGTTGCAGGCAATTCTTGAACTGTGCACAGAAGTTAGCATTAACAAAGTTCACCAGTCTTTGGTGCTTAACAGACAAATGGTTACCACTCGGGAGGGTTCTTGCTGGTTTTCAGAGAGAGATTCCTTTTCCAGGACATCCGCAACTGATTCCTTCTCAATCAGTCTTGCTGACTAAACTTGCCCCCTTCAGGGTTCTCCAGATGATTCTCTCTCTTTCAGGTCACCTTTCAGACCGCCAATCTCCTCCGTTGACCAGGCAGCCTTCCAAAGTTTGCCAGCTTGTCCTTCAAGAACTTACTCTGTCTCCTCCCTCTCTGTTTCACACCCTCCCTCTCTGAGAGCAAAACTGTTCTTCTCTGCCTGCAAAGATCACATGCTCTCCCAGGCAAGCTGCTGTCCATACTTTATTGCCTCCTGCAAAAGGCATTCTGCAAAAGTCCTGCAAATATTCTGTGTTTTAAAATGTGTGTGTGCAAGCTGCTCTAACAATTCCTCCCAAACCACTTCTAAATACTCTGTCACAACACTTAGTTATCTCATTCGATCTATCTCTTTTTCATACTCTTGCTCACCTCATTTATCACCTTTACTAGCACTTCACTGGTTGCATGGTCAGGCATCATGTGTGTGTCGGATGGTTTACATCATGAATAGGAGTAGCACAAATAGAGGAGATCATGTCTCAGCATTGCCTCCTATGTTTCAGCTGACTGTAATAAGGGAGCAGTGTGATTGATCCTTTGTGGTTGAAAAATGTCCAGAATTGTACTAATGGGGTTTTACTTTCCACATCTGGATATTGTCAGGATCCAGGCTTTTGAGCTAAATAGCAAGGTGTAGTCATTGCTGCCTGCCAGTGATACGGAAACCCTTTGAAATTGTTAATTAGAAGTGACAGACAACATTAACATCAATTGGCTGTAAACAATTTATTCCACAGCCTTTTCATATGCTTGGGTGAGTAAAGCCCGGATCTTAGCTATCTCCCTCCTCGCTAAGTTCCGTTTAGAATTGTCTGTTAACTTAGTACCATGCTTATTTGTTTACTGATAAACGATTCCATGTTCACAAGCAAGAAACAAAATGATTAATTTATCATTTTAATTTTTTTTTTTAATTTAGACATACAGCACGGTAATAGGCCATTTTGGCCTACGGGACTGTGCCGCCAAATTTACACCCAATTAAGCCACACCCCCGGTGTGTTTCGAACAGGGGAAGGAAACTGGAGCCCCAAGGGAAAATGCACACAGACAAGGGGGGGAATGCACAAACTCCTTGCAGACAGCGCAGGATTCGAACCCCGGTCCCAATCGCTGGCGCTGTGAAGACATTGTGCTAGCTGGTACACCAACTGTGTTGCCCAATGACAGGAATATCTACTCTTTATGAATTTGAAAAGGAGAAGTCTTGAGATTGCAATACCAAATCAAGACTTAGCCCCTAAACCAAACTGGATGACACCTAATCGGCACCCCTCAACAACTTCTTCCCACCTTGGCTCCTTAATGCCTTTCCCCAACAAAACTTGATTGATCTTTTTGGTTCTAATTTTCCAAAGGTCATCATTTCTACTGCTTCCTGATTTTCCTTCTAACAGCCTGATCATGTTCTAGTGTTCCTGATTTCCCTTTGGAACTGAATGGTTCCCCTTTCCCAACTCATTTAAACCCTTTTTCTTTGCTACATAAAGTACACTGTTTTCTGGCTCAAGCCCAAAATGTTGGTTACGTTATCTTTATCTTGGCTATATAAAGGACGCTGTTTACCTGCTGAGTTTCTCCAGCATTGTGTTTTTACTTCAACCTCAGTGTATGCAGACTTGCGTGTTTTACCTCCTATAAATCCCAGTTTAGATTTTAAACACCTAAATGAGACAATCGAAATAACCTTTCGTGGAAACCAAGAATTTAATGTCCTCCCCATTCCTCAAACTTGATGGTGAATGTTCTTGCTTTCTTAAGAGTTTTCAGTGGAGAACTTTGATCATGAAGTACAACATTTAAGTGCAGTGAGTGAATGCATTTCAGTATGTAAGTAGTTGTTGGAGAGTATCTGCACATGCTCGAAGCACTGTGTGTGTTTACTTTGCATGGCTTGAATCCTTTCCCTGATTTTCTACCCTGTATGCATGGTTAATGAATGAAACAACCCATTAGTCCACAGTTGGCCTTCACAAAATATATGAGGGCAGCCTCAATACTATGGACAACAAACGTCAATAGAGTTGGTCATTTTTAAATTAAAATTCAATCCTTGAAGGCACAGCCAAATCAATAAGCATCAACTGTCACTCCCAGCAGATTGTCTTGAACCTCTCCCTCACCTTCAATCCCCTCTCCTCGAAGATCTACCCACTTTCTTAAGAATGCAACGTGCTTAGGATGCGAGGCCTGCGCAAGGGCTGTCATACGCTGTCATGGGATTATAGAGCAGCAGGATCTAACAAAAAAGAATAGCAGGCTTGCCACGATCAACATCATTGTCGGTAGGATTGAATTCCTCGGGTCTATTTCATCCTGCAGAGTCAAAACTGTTTAATCTGCCAAGCTTTGAATGTTTTCTTTCCTCCAGTCATTCAACTAAATTTTAACTAATTTGGTAAATAGTTAGAATTAATCAAGGAATAAAATTGCTATAGCCTTCATTTGTTATAACACCTTTAGAATAGAAAAATACCTTAAAGTGCTTCACAGAAGCAGAATAATAGAAATTGATATATAAATATATTGATGTGACAGGCCTCATAATTTGGTTATTAGACACTAAGCTATGAACTCTGAACATGTTTTTAATAAAACAAGTTTTCTTTAGAGTGAAACACAAAAGTCTGCAAATGTTGTGAAAGGAGACAGGGAAAAGGGAAGAAAAAGAGAGAGAACTAGAGTTCAGGGTTTATCACAGGGGTGTAAACATAAGTTGCAGGAGGAACTTAATGAGAGAAGCAGCATCGATGGAAGGGGAAAAAAATGGTCATCACCCTTTATTGAAACTCCATGAAGGGTTTCACCTCGAAACATCCACCATTCTTTTCCTCTCACTGATGCTGCTCAACCTGCTGAGTTCCTCCAGCAGATTGTGTTTTGCTTCAGATAACAGCATCTGCAGACTCCTGTTTCTCTTTATCATAGGGATCTTTCTGCTTCTCTGAGCGGCACGGTTAGCACAACACTGTGACAGCACTAACGACCCGTGTTCGAATCCAGCGCTGTCTGTAAGCAGTTTGTACGTTCTCCCCGTGTCTGCGTGGGTTTCCTCGGATGCCTCCCACTACTCAAAACATACAGAGGCTAATTGGGGTATTTGCATGGCACATGCTCATGAGCCAGAAGGGCCTGTTACCGTGCTGTTGTTTAAATTTAAAACTCTGTGTACTAGGGTCTCCTGGAAATCTGCAAATTAATGCAATCCATTTTGAGTTTTACAAGGTAGAAATTGGTTTATTGCGGCCCATCTTTGCCAAGGAATACGCAATGATCCTTTAAACAATAAGTAAAGAAACTTCATTTGTCTTTGCCATTTCTTCAATTTGTCCTCACATTCATTTGTTCTGTTATGTTTGTTATGACATGGTTGGGATGTCCAGCTGATACCTAATAATGCAACAACTGTCCTGTCCCCATGTACAGCATGCAATGCATTGGTTTAACAAATCTGTGCAATTTTATATGTTAACAGGACTATTTCCTCATCTACTTACAACCAATCCAGTTATTAAATTCCTTTTTTGTATATTGTATATATTCATGTAAAAGTCAATCTCATGTAAAAGTTGACTCCCTATTTTTGGCCAAAAACATCTGGATTTTTCCATACATCTCAGGTAAAAGTCGACCCTAGTCTCTCACCTTGGCCCGTCCGCCAGAGTTTCCTACACCTCCTCCCACGTAAATACTACAGTCTCAATCTCGCCCCGGTACGACATGTGTTATGATCCACAGTCTCTATTATTACTTTCATTCATTGTGTTTTTTGTTGTTCTTCATGTAGAGATCGTTTGGACTTCTGCTACTGACACAGTATTTTGGAGTCTCATGTAAACTTCAGCCCCTCAAAAGTAGTATCCATGTGATGGACAACCCCATCAATTTAACATTAAAAATTATCTAGAAAATTTGACTTGTATCTACAGTATATACAGAGTATAATGTTAAACCTCTGAAAATGTATTTGGTCTTTAAAATTATCTTGTAATTTGGTTTTATGTGCATACAGTCTTGTCCTTACAGTGTCAGAAAGATCATTGAAAGATGTACCATAGAATCCAATTTATCCCTTTGAAAGAACAATTCAATTTTAATTTGTGTCCATTTGACTATCTTAAATTCCCGTGGGTTATGAGTTTGTTACTGTATACTAACTTTCCCTCCTTTTGCCAATTATTTGAAGACTACAACTTCTGATTATCGTCCCCCTTAGAAATTTGGCAGATATTGCAGCAATTTGCAGGAATGGTCTTCAGCTGATATCAAGTCAGCGTAGCTTTCTGTGTTCTTTTCCCCAGAACTACAGTTAATTGAGTGCAGAGCATCTCAGTTCATCTAATGAGTGCTGTGTTCGCCCTGTTCCTCCTCCAGGGGCAATGCCACCACCAATAAATCACAGATGCCAAAGCCATTAGAGTGTCTGAAGAGGACCCCATGAAATCAATCTGTGCTTGCAGTTCCAATCACTTCAGCAAGCCAGCAGTTTTCTTGTAGAATCTAGGCAACAGAAGGTGTCCCTAAGGATATGCTCCTCAAATTTAGACTGATGGCTGCCAAATCACCCCAAGGGCTTTGTCTCACCTGAAATTGGAGTACTGGTAACTCAGTAGCTACTGTAACTGTGGCTTTAGATAAACTGGTCATGGCAACGGTGAAAATAATGAATCCCTAATCTGTGCAGATGACCAACATCATCACCTCCTTGCTGACCATCAACCCAAGAGGCACCTCAAAGCTGTGAGCTTTATCTCATGCTCATTTCCTTGTAAACCCGTGATTGTGAAGTCAAGTTCGGCCCCCACGCAATCTGTGAATTCGCTGATGACGCCTCTGTGCCTGGTCGATTCATTTGAAATGATGAGAATCTGGTTCGGTGGTGCCAGAACAACAATGTTGCTCTCAGTATTAACAAGACCAAGGAGCCTATTGTAGATTTTAGGAAGAGGAGACTGAGGGACCACACACCTGCTTGAATTAACAGGAGAGGGTTAGTACTTGCAAGTTCCTGGGACTCTGCATCTCAAAAGACCTCTCCTAGAGCCAGCATATGAAAGCAACCATGAAGTAGGCCTCTGCATTCTGAAAAGATCTGGCACGTTGTCAAATACTCTACTCTTAATATTCTACAAGTGTTCTATGGAAACTATGCTGACAGGTTAGATCTTGGTCTGCTTTGGTCATTCAAATGCCAAAATTCAGAGAAGGCTGCAGAAAGTTGAAAGCGTAGCTAAGCCCATCCTGGTCTCATCCCTGAGAAGACAGCCAACGTCATGAAGGACCCTCATCACCCTGGTCATAACCTTTTCTCTCTGTTATCTTTGGGAAGAAGGTACTGAAATCCAGTACTTCTAAGTTCATGAATATTCTTTTTCCTCAATAGATTATCAGTCTCTTGAACTTCCTCTATTGCCTTACTATAAACTACTCTGGGACCACAAAATACTCGTCTGACCTATTTTTCTGAACTTTATTTTCCTTACAACTGTGAATATCTATTCTCAATCTATTATTAAATGTTTTATCTCTTTTTGTACTGGGTAATTTAATATGTAGCGCTGTAGTTTCTACAAAAGTCCCTGTTTGGCTGCAGCAAATAAGAATTTTGGAGGATATTTATATTGTAGTTATGGATGTGACAATGAGATCATTATTTTTAATTATAGTTCTACCCTTAATGGGCTTTGGAAATTAATAGGGAGCGATCATAGTGTTTCTCCAACCCAGTTCCAGATTCATAGTTTAATGGAGGGGGGGGAAGAAATGACAGACTGAGCAATGCTTTGATAATGTGCTTCCCAGGGATACCATACCGGTTGCACCACTGGCTATCCTATGCCTTACTCATCACTTCTTCTAGAAGTTTCAGCAATAACAGCAGTTCCTCCGACATTTTGCCACAGGAAAAACAAGTTGTTGCTAATGTTCATTAATCCTGTGCTTGACCAATAGGCTTTGGTCTCTCACTTGTCTTAACATCTGGAGGTCAGTCTATTATTTCAACAATACACACACCAACTTCATCAGACTGTAAATTGTCTTTTCCTTAATTAATGTTTCCATCCTCCCGCCTATGTATTTCAAAGCATAGTTTTCTTGACCAAGGGTTTGCAGTTTAGTTTCCTTGTATCCCAGCTTATCCTCTTCACTGTTTACCACCTTCTTCATCTATCTTCTTAACTAAGTACTCTCATGAATCCCATTCCTTTAGCACTTGCACATTAAATATGACATGATATACTTAATAGCATTCATTACAAAGAAAAGGAATATCATTTATGATAAACTGGACTGAATCCAGCTGTTCTACAGTGCCACCTGAGATTTTCTACCCTTTTTTCTCACCCTTCCTCTGTCCTAAGATGGCATTGTTCTTCAAGAAGCTTCTCCGTCTGCTGATCTTGGCATCCTTCACTGAGTCACCTGTCACCATGTCCTGATGAGTCCAACTGCATTTGATTTACCTGCCTGACACATGATTTGGCCGGAAATGGCCTATTGCTTCATCCAGCCAGTTCCCCCTATTTATGATTCGTGTCTGCTCTCCCGCTCCACTGGATATCATTGCCTTGGAGAAATTAATAAAAGAAAAATAGTTCACGTCTTTGTTTGGATCATATTGTGTTCAACTCTGGGTACTTCCCTCTCGGAGAAAGGTCAAGGCTTCCGAGAGAGTACGGAGGAAGTTTACTAGAATGAAGTGGAATAACATTTTAATTTTCAGCAATTGAGTGCCAATTGGAAAGGAAGTTCTGCTGAACATCCCAAGCTTACTTCAGATCTCTGGCCTTAATAACATTGTGCACAGTTGCTGGAAATATTTCTGCAGCATTTAGATGCTTCCTCTTCACATTTGTCTGCACAAAGCAGATAAAGAATGGGATTGGCCTCAGACCTCTGCCTCGATTTGTCAGCATCAAAGTGCCATGATACATCCCGAATCTTGTCAGTTTCAGTGTTCCAAATTTTTTTTCATTTTATTTTCTTCCGAAATTTGATACTAACAAGTACGGCTCATGATTCTGAGAGCAAGACGGTTTTTTTTTAACGGTTTGCTTATGGAATGTGGTCAATATTGGTCAATCAAATAAAAACAGAGTTATATATCATTGGATGCTACGAGTTCCTCCAGCATTTCTGTGTGTTTTTAAAACAAAAAATTATTTTCCTTTGCTAATTGCCCTTGAATAGGTGATCGCCGGCTACTTGAAAGGGTACATACCTCGTGGAAAGGAATGTTAGAGCTTAGGAAACTAGAGTAGAGGGAGGCTCATCATCCCCTTGTGCCTGCTCCACGTTTCAGTAAAGCTGATGACTGAGCCAATCTTGGTCTCAATGCCATTTTCCCATGATGGCCCATGACTCTTTTGCAATTCAAATTTTTGTCACTCTCCACCTTGAATACAAGAATCTGCCTTCACAGCGGCCTGGAGAGGAGAATTGCAACGATTTGCAATCCTCCAAAAGAAGAAACTTCCTGTCTTAAACAAGCAAACCCTTTTTTCTGAAACCTTAAAAAGGGGCAGTGTGCTTTTGGATAATGTTACGGAATTTAGATGCTGATCAGAGGAGTAAATCTGAGTCAGGGTCTTGCACAGCATGGACTACATGCAAATGTCGATGTTCTTGAACATTGGCCATTTTCAGGATATTTGAATTTTTCAGGTGTGACTGGCAATTAATTTCCATTATTTCATAGGTGATAATGATAATGAACGTTTACTGTCATATACATAAGTACAGTACAATTCCGATGATCTGAAATGGTCGGGACCTGGCCTATGTCCGGTTTATTCGAAGAACTGGAATTTTTTTTAAAACACCCCAGTAGCAACAGCAAATCACTTGTAACAATGTTTAAACATCAAACAGCAAGGGAAGGTTTTTTAAACATTAAAATAATGTTTAATTCTCATCAAAGAAAATGTCGGCCACTGCCGATCACCGACACCTGCACACCGAGACTCTGCTCCTGCCGGGAGTCCGACGTCCCCGCTGCTGCCGGGAGTCCGACGGCCCCGCTCCTGCTGGGAGGCTGCTGTTTTTTTTGAATATTTTATTTCTTGTTTTCCATCAATAAACAAGGAAATAACAATGTTGACTGATGCAGAATATATTAATAGCTCCCAGAAATCTTCATACGTGAGGTGTTTCATCCCCTCCCATTCCTACTCCCCCCCCAAAAAAAAGTAAGGGAAAGACAGAGAAAATGAAAAGAAAGGGAGAAGAAAAAAAGGAGACAGAAAGAAAGAAAAGCAAGAGGCTGGATATGGTGTCGGCACTTCCAGTAAGTGTCCATAGAAGCTGTGGAGCCACCCCCTTATATAATTACTTTTATTAATCCATTTATTGGTAGATCCCCAAGTCTTTTTATCAGGGTGTGACTACAGCAGTGCTCCCGTGTACATCAGATATGGCTGCCATATTTTAACAAAGGTGCTATGTCGGTTTCTAAGGGGAGGCCGCTATCCTCGATGACGCCAGGACAAGGGATTCTTCTGATCACTTGTGGCTTGAGGAGGGACAGTTGGAGAGAAAAGTTAATAGGTAAAGGTAAAGAAGAAATGGCAAGAGAGAGGGGAGGGAGTTACCGGAAACTAGGACAATCGTTGTTCTAATTTCATGTTGAATTCATTTTTTTTTTCGACCTATGAGGTCAGTTCTGCTCTGAAAAAATTTCAGATAATGGAGGATTTCTGATTTGTTTTGGATATCCTGATTTATCCGAAATTTTAAAAATTTTTGGTAATCAAAGTTGTACTGTACAATGTACAAATACAGTTGTTGCTTGCTGGAGCCACAAGGGTATATGGAACACACAAAGAAACAGCAAGGAAAAATTAAGTAGAGAGAAAAAATATAATAAATACAAAAAGAATAAATACAGGTACATAAATACATTTGCAGTAATGCAAAAAGAACATATTGTTTCAATTATGCAGACAGATCTTTGGAGTTCTAATGAGGGTAGTACAGAGGCCCAGGAGCCTGATAGGCATTGAAAAAACTTCTTGAGCCTTGAGGAGTTTGAAGGTATCAGTGAGACCAGTGTGATGGGGATCTTGTATGATGTTGGCCACTTTCTTGAGGTTTCCCTCACTCAAATGTCTTCAATGAACAGAGGTCATTGCCTGTGATGACCTTGGCCTTGATGCATTATAGTCTTAGTCTTCAAGTCTTGGATATAATGAAGAAGGATTGCCATTTAACCAGGATGCTATGTCTCAGATATCGTCAAGCTTCTCGAATCATGTTGGAGCTCCACTGTATGGGTGGTAGTTAACGTTGGTGCCTTACAGAACCAGAAACCAGGGCTCAGTTGGTTTGCAAATTTTCTCCATGATTACATGGTTTTCCCTCCTCTTTCCTCCCACACCCCAAAAGACATGCTGGTAGGTTAATTGGCTAAACTAATGAAGGTAAGTCCCAACAGAATCAAAGAAGAGTTGATGGGCTAACGGAAACAATATATAGTAGTGCTAGTGAGGGATAAGGAGAGGCAATGTGGGATTGATACAGTTGCTCTGCTCGGACCAAGCATGGGCTTCCCTCTTGTTGACCAGGTGGATATTTTGGGCCACTCCCATTTTCCTGTGTTTGGTCCAGTTTATGTGTTTTTAAATAGAAGCTGCCTTCAGAGTGCAAATTCCATGAAAATTTATGGTTTAAGAGGGGTGGTAATCTATTTTTTTTTAATTTGTGACTCTTAATGTGTGCTACTTTGGATTTATCCATTTTATTACCATATGGAAGAAAGAATTAAGGAGCATAGTTACAAGATTTATCTGAAAGTGCTGTGTTGGTCCCATTTCATTCCTTCAGTTCTGCTGCATTTGTTTTTTCGTTGCATGATCCTTTCTTAACATGATTAAGTGTCCTAACCTGAGTAGATCAGTGAAGTGAGCAGAGCTATAATGTAATATTGCATTCAATTCAAACTTTGAAATGGCAATATGCTTTACATTGACTACAGATCCAAGCTGTACAGCAGTGGGATTTGTTCCAGATGTTCGGTTTTATTGATGTGAAAATGCGGAAGAGGCACGTTTTCAAGATCATTTCAGATCCAGTTACATGCTTTGATTGTGGTATCCAATAGCCTAAACCATTTCCTATTCTGTTGTACTATTTCAATGTGGCAACACAGTGCTTAAGTCTATAAAAGAGTTTATTTTTCTACCACATTCTGAACCTTGAAAATGAAATGCTTTCTCACACAAATTGAAGTGAATCATTTTTTGTTGAAAATCAAATAAAACATGTAATAAATTATCTTAAAAGAGCAAATGTCCTTTTCAAAGGCAGGATCTCTAACAGCCGAACTTTTTAATCTGTAATCAGATTTATATTGCTACCAGCAGTAGAGCAGTTTTAAACTTGTAAAGCTTCTGATTGCTTTGTAAGCCACATTGGCAAAGGATGTCCTTCCCTAAAATCACACTCAATTTACAATGAAATAATAGGGTTCACGCTCCACATCAGATTTTCAGCACCCAAAATAAACCTCTTCCAAATGTTCTAATGTTTATAGCTCCACACCATCCGACATCTGTGATAAGGTGGTTCAAGCAGCACTAAAGACTAGCAGTCTGTTTCACCTTGATTCATGGACCAAAAAATATTTAGTCGCACAACACATGCTGTTTGTACAAAGTGACGGAAATGTAAGATAAAATATGAATGCTATCAATCGGCATGCTTTTTACCTGCTGATGCATTCTTTCCGTGCACATCGTGCAAAGGTTCCACAATGCACGGCATACCAGGGTGATGTGAGTTATTTTGCAATTTTCACATCACCGAAGTAAAATTGATTGACTTTTTTCCAATTTATAGGCACAGCAAAGTTACAGAACCTTCCTGCCCATGAGCCAGTTCTGTCGAAATGCACCAATTAACCAGCCTGAATTTCATAGTTTTATCATATATTGGGTGTATAAGACGATTTCCCCCCCCCCCCCCCCCCCCCCAGAATATATGTGTTGACTGAGCTGTTGGCCTTGGCCGGAAGGCGGCTGTTATCATGGAGTCTCCAGCAAAATTATGAAGAAAGTACGAGTTTTAAGTTAAAAGTCTTTGAAGTGGCCAAGGAATCTCCCAACAAGTGACCAGGCGGTATACGCAAGGAATGGAGTTTGTTGGCCTGGATATGTTTCGCAGCCATTTAACTGATAACACTAAAAATAGATTAGCTCTAAATAATTCTATGGTGGCTTGATTTCTCTATTGTAACCACTGGATGTTTGCTCAAAGATCATGTGTGTGAAGAATTGGATGGCTAGTACTGAAAAATCCTTTACAGAGGTGGGGCAATACTTGCTGCATCACCTGATATGCTGTGTGATTTTTGTGATCGAAGTGTGGGATAAAGTGAAAGTAGAGACTGTAATAAAATATTTCAGAAAGTACGTTATCTCTAGTGCAATGGAGGGTACAGAGGACGACAAAGCTGAAGCCGACTCATCAGATTCAGACTGGAACCCGTATGATGGGAATGTAAGCAATGAGACTCAGGATGCGCCTGCTGAGTTCTTTGCTTCAAACGACAATTATAGTGATTTTGAAGGATTTTAAATATTTTTTTTTAAACAGTAAAAATTTCTTCCTAATATACTGGTAGCTTAAAAAATTTTTGGTAAGGTGGGGTCTGAGTGGGTTGTGGAACCAATCAAATGGTATTTTGAGTAGCATTTTACAGTCACATTTTTGTATCTGGCCTATAAGACTATCCCTGTTTTTGGCGTGTTTTTTTGGGTGCTTCAAGAGTTGTCTTTTACGTCAAAATATACAGAGTTTGTATATACACACTTGTATAGAAAAGAGATCTGAATGGCTGCAAGAACTCTGCACCACACCATTTGAAGATATCATCCATTTCATTATTGAATCATAGAACCATAAAGTTATTTAGCACACATAAAGGCTCTTCAGCCCAACTTGTCCGTCCTGAGCTAGTTCGGTTTACCTGTATTTGACGCATATACCTTCTTTTAAAAAATAAATAAATTCATCCATGAATATTTCTGAAGTCAAGCATGCAACCCATTAACACAAAAAAAATGGCAGACTTCAGTTACAGTCTTGAGCAGAAGGAAGAGGCTAATTGACAATGTGCTCTCTATAAAAAAATGTCACAAGACGAGATCCCTGGACAGGACAATCAGCCCCACCAACCCCCACCCCCCCAACAAAAAAAAACTTCTTTCAGCAAGAACACTTCTGCCACAGTTTGGAAAAATATTAGTAATATTGCTGTTAGCAAACAGCATGGTGGCACGGTTGGTGTAGCATAACCCTGTTGCAGCACCAGCGATCAGAACAGGGGTTTGAATCCTGCACTGTGTGTAAGGAGTTTGTTTGTTTTCCACTTGTCTGTGTGGGGTTTCCCTGGGGGCTCCAGTTTCCTCCCACTGTTCGAAACATACCCGGGGTTATCAGTTAATTGGGTGTAATTGGAGTCACGGGCTCTTGGGCCAAAATGGCCTGTTATCATGCTGAATGTCTAAATTTTTTTAAAAAAACAATGCACTTAAGGCTAATTTTCCTAGGCAGTGATGATGGAGGACTGCGACCTTTTGCAAATTGTACTCCGTCAAAGGAACAGCTAGTAAGGCCACTCTGTCTTAGAGAGGAATGCTGTTGTCATCCTGAACATCGATGACTCATGTCAGTACACCTTGGTACGTATGACATTGTGGATGCTTTCTGTTCACAGAGAAAGGAATTTATTTCCTTGGCCTTGAGTGGAGAGTATTGGGTAGTAGTTGCATGGATTACAGATTTCCCACAGATTCTAGGAGTGCTATCCATATAGCACATTGGGCTCTTCATGTTGACCCAGTGTTTTTCAACCGAAAAGGCTGCCTTTCCTGAATGTGTAGGTTCATAAAGATCTTTAATATAATCAAAATGCAGGTGGAAAGCTCACAAAATTCTTAACCTGAGGCTGTTTTCTGTTCCTGCCATATTTCAGCCACCCATATCAATAAGATAGGTAGCTGTTTAGAAACAAAGCCCATTCCTTCTAATCCATGCTTCTTATTCCAGTTGGGAATCTGATCATGCTTAAAGTAAAACCACAATGCTGGTGAAACTCCGCAGGTCAAACAGCAAAGGTAAAGAATCATGGCCAACGTTTCAGGCCTGTGAGCTCTTCATCAAGGTGATGAAGCAGTCTGGAGGTGCTTAAGTACTGTTTACCGCTGCACCTCAGAGCTTTGTGCAGGGTGCCAGTGCACTTCTAACACATGATTCTGTTGCCTGCACAACCTGGGGTCTCCTGCAATACTTGGCCAGAGAGTATGCCATGCTTAATTATCTAATGCTGCATGCCACATGGTCTTTCCATCAAGACAGTACAATGCTTGCCTCTTGTTTAACTGAACTGTATAATAGGAGAGAGGAGAGGAAAGAAGATGGCAAGTACCAACACATTACATTAGTAACATATGTTACGGGCCCAGAGGACCCCAAAACCCAGTAGCAATAGAAATTCACCAAGACAAATGGTTACTTAAACAAAAGTCATTTTTAATTTTCTTTAAACATAAAAACAGGATCAAACTTTAACTTATTACTATTAAATTAACCTCCTTCTAATTCTCAGCGCATGTGTATGTAATGTGTAAAAGTTCAGAAAAGTTCTTAGGTTCACAGTCCAATCTCACTTCTCACTCCTCCAAGTTCACCAGTATCAGGCAATTATTATACTGTTCACAGAATTTAACATTTATGAATTTTCACCAATCTCTGGTGCTTAAATGGTTGCCGGTCAGCAAGATTCTTGTTGGTTTCAGAGAGAGATTTCGCTGCTCGTTAGTTACACACAAACTGATCAGTCACTTCAGTGTCTTGCCGAAGAAACTTGCCACATTAGGGTTTTCCAGATTACTACCTCTTCTTCTGCAGGTCACCACAGAGTTCCTTTTGTTTCCCTTTTATTTTCAACAGGCTGACCTCAGAACTCACAACCCGTCTTCAACATGGGGTTTCAACAAGCTGCCCTCTTGCCATGACTGCAGAAACCAGCTCTCTCTCAGAGAAAGACTGTTTGGTCTCCCCTCTCTCTCTCTCTCTCTCTCTCTCTCTCTCTCTCTCTCTCTCGCAAAACCACATGACCCTCTTAGAACAGCAAACTGCATCTAGACACATTGCAGCACCGGACTCAAACTTCTGAGTCCATTCATTTGTTGCTTTCAAAACAATAATCCATTACTCCACATCATGTCCAATTAACATCTACTTGTGAAGTCTCTATAGGTATTCTTCAAAGTTTTTGCAAAGGCACTCAGAGCTTGGACTGTCTGCTTTGAGCAGAGCTCTGGCATTTTAAATGAGATCTGTTTTGAGAAGTGTTTGTGTTTGTTTGTGACCTGCACTACTCCCACACAATCTACTTCAAAAACATATCCATATACAATATAAAATATCATATAATTCATCGCACATGTATCACCTGAAAGTCAAATAACTATCAATTGGCCAATCTAAATTCAGAATCAGAATTTATTGTCACGAAATTCATTGCTATTTGGCAGCGTTACAGTTGCAAGTATTGCTATAAATTTCATTTTAAAAAAGTAAATCAGTATAAAAGGAGAGAAGGTGGTTCACTGTCTATTCAGAAATCTGATGGCAGAGGGGAAGAAGCTGTTTTTGTGATGTTGGGTGTTTGTCTTCAGGCTCCTGTACTTCCTTCCTGATAGTAGCAGTGTGAAGAGGGCATGCTCTAGGTGATGAAGGTCATTGATGATAGAGACTGATGCCCAACTCTCTGTTGTCCTGCCCTATGCATTGGCATCCAGTCAGAATGCTCTCCATGGTACAACGGTAGAAATTTACCAGAGTCTTTTGTGACATGCCAAATCTGAAACTCCTCCACTGGCGAGTCTTCTTCATGACTGCATTGATGTAGAGGCCCCAAATTTTATATTTAAAATTCAAGAATAAGCTGGTTAAGCATGCTTTGACAGAAGGCTGATAGCATAAGAAAATGTGTGTCATACAAGTATTTCATTGAATGATGTTAGTGACGGAATTCTGTCGTTTGATAATGTGATAAGAGTAACTTTTCTAAATTAAAGGAATTAATAGATTTATCAAAGTACCAAACTGTTAAAAGGGTATTCCATGATAAGGTTCTCAAATAGGACTCTCTTTTTCCTTTGGGATCGCCATTGAACTTGTTTTCTTAGCCAATTAGAATTGATGTTTGATCCAAATTCTAAGAACAGTGGATTCAGAACACTTTCCAGAGTTAAATAATCTTGATGTGGACTCTCCATTGTTGTGAAAGAAATGCAGTTAAAATAAATCATATTGGTTGAGAAGTAATTGTCTGCAAAATGCTCATACTTTTCATGGAATAGTTCCATAAATTTTTTTGTATATACTTGTAACTATAGGCTTATCTCCAGTTTAACCTATCGTCCAAAACAGGTAATAAAGGAAGGGTAGAAATTGAAGATTCGCTGAGTGCCATTCTCATTTCTTCATTAATGCCAGAATAAAGTTACTGCAAGTCCTGAACTTCTGTGCAGGGAAAAAAAGATAAACTTGACATATATATGCCAGTGAGTTTCTATTTGTGATGAGAAGCTACTGATTACAGATTTCAGATTTATTGTCTGAGTCCACACATACACTGCACACACATGTACCACTGGGATTCTTTTTCCTGTGGGCCAGGCAGAATTTCTGCTTGTTGTGCAACAATAAAAAACTATTCACAACCGTACACATATAAACAAATAAAGAAATGTAAACTAACTGCAATGTGGAGAGGGGGAAAAAAACATTAAAGGGCAAAAGTAAGAGTTCTTAAATGTGTCCCTGATTGAGTTTATTGTTGAGGAGTCTGATGATGGAGGGGGAGCAGCTGTTCCTGAACCTGGTGGTGTGGCACCTAGACCTCTTTCCTGATGGTAGCAGTGAGAGCAGAGCATGTGCTGGGTGGTGTGCATCCTTGATGATTGCTGCTGCTCTCCCGACAGCATCGTTGCCAGTAGATGTTTTCAATAGTGGGGATGGTTTTACCTGTGATGTCCTGGGCTGTGTCCACTACTTTATGCAGCGATTTACGCTCAGGGCTATTGGTCTTCCCATTCCGGACTGTGATGCATAGCACACTTTCCAGCACACATATATAGAAATTTGCCAGGCTTTCTGATGTCATACCAAACTTCTGAGATGATGTCTTCACGATGCCTTAAGTGTGCTGCATCCAAGAAAGATCCTCCGAGATGGTGTCTCCAGAGAAATTAAATTTGCTCACCCACTCCACCTCTAATTCCCCAAAGATCACTGGTTTTCCCTTCCTGAAGTCAACAATCAACTCTTTGTTTTCCTTTGGAAATAATTGGCAGGAAGAAAATTATAGTTTGATGAGCAAGTAAAAACTGAAAAATGCTGCAATGAATTGAAATATCTTACTAGTCAATTATGTGCTTTGATTAGTTGACAGAAAGGCTGGATAATTGCATTCAGTTGATGTTGTGTTTGGAGGGCTTCAAAAAAGGTATTTGAAAAATAAGTGCCTTTCAGGCTAAATAGAAAAATAAACTGCCTGGGATAAAGGAGGGCAGTAACAATGTGGATATAAAATGGGTTAAATCCAAGAAAATAATTGCCGAAGACTGTAGACAAGGAGTCAGTACCATCATGTTCCCCAAAGTTCATCTGTGTACATTATTGACGTGTACTCGGAATTTGAGTACACTTTTGAAGGTGTGGTGAACAGTGTGGAAGATTGGCTTAGACTTTGAGGGGACAAATGATATGAAACACAGAAAAGCAAGTTAAACGGCATCAGAAGTGAGTACACAAACACTGATCTGGAAATACTTGCACAAAAACCTTTGAAGGTGGCAATGTGCAATATTAGTTTTTAATACGTAGCAGCTAATAAAACATATGGGACCCGAGGTTTCATAAATGATGGCATAGAGTACAAAAGCCAGGAAATTATGCTGAAGTGATATAAAAACCACCAATTAAGCCCAGCTGAAGTATTGTGTCTAATTCTGGGCACTGTACTTCACGAAAAACAGGAAGAGAGTGGAGTATGCTAAAAATTTAGACTCATAGAATGTGGCATTTATTGTCATAAGTCTGTGGATAACTAAATAAATAGGGATGGCTAAGAGATTATTGAATAGAGGAGATATAAAACCATGAAGTGCTAGGATATTACAAATAAATTGAGAAATTGCTCCCAATTCTTAAGATCAGTAACCAAATTGCTCTTTGATTGGTCAAACAACCAGATGTGACATAAGAAAGTGTTTCAACAAAGATTCGAAAAGCATTTCCTGATAGAAGTAGATTCAATTATACTTTCTTAAGGGTCTGGGTAAATACTTAAGCAACAAAAATTGCAGCGATTTGGAGAGGAGGCCCGAAAGCTGGGCTAATTTAATCCCTCATTCAAGAAATCAACATGTTCCCGTTGATCTGAATTCTCTGATTCCACCTTCAATGCTACATCATTGTCAGTGTGGCACAGGAAGTTTCATCCTAAATTACCGGCTCACATCTGCAGTAAAACTTGTAGGCACGACCTTCTGATTCAGAGAAGAGTAATGCTGGGTAGAGGCGCTGTATATGTGTACAGTGTACTGCATGTCCTGTTGGAAGAGGTTGTGAATTGGTGGAGCTTTCCAATGTTTGTTCAACTTTTCATTTAGTGGAATCCAGGAGGAGGTTTTGCTACATCCTTTGCAAAGTCTGGGTTAGACCACATCTGGAGATGTATGAAGAGTTCTGGGAACGATTCTGGACCAAGCTAGAGTCTCAGACATACGCCAGACAGCTCTGGCGGGGCTTGCAATACCATCATATCCTATAAGGCAAAGCAAGGCAGCATCAGCAATTGCAATACATGTCTTCTCAATGGCTTTTATGCTCACTTGGAATGAGAACCCTCATGAACTCCAACAGCCCCCAGTGATGCTGTGCTCGCACTCTCTGAGACTGACGTGAACAGAACCTTCAGGAGGGTGAATCTCAAAAAGCATCTGTCCCAAATGGTGTACCTGACCAAGCTCTTAAAACATGAGTGAATGAACTAGCTAGAGTTTGTTCAGTCATAATTCTTTCTCCCCAAACAGAGGACTGAAGTCCCATTCTACTTTAAGGAAGAGCAAGGGTTGACTTTTGGCCGGTGGCTTTGTTGTCTTCTGTGATGAAATGTTTCAAGATGTTGGTTTTGGAGTAAATCAACCATCTTCAGAAGGGCCTGGACCCACTTCACTTCCATTCACCTATTGCCACAATCAGTCAGTAGCAGATGTCATCTGTCATAGATCACCTAGACCACAGAAATACCTACATCACACTGTTGTTCATTAACTACACTTTGGTTTTCAACACCATCATACTAGCAAGACCCATGACCAAGCTGGACGACCCAGGGCTCTGTCCATCTTCCTGCAACTGGATCCTCTACCTCCTCATCGCCAAACCGTTATCGGTGCAAATCAGAAACATCACCTCCTCCTCACTAACTATCAACACAGGAACTGCAAGGCTGTGTGTCCATCATCCTGTCACTTATTCATTCCACACCCATGACTGTGTGGCCAAGTTCACTTCCAACGTAAGCTATAAATTCACTGATGACACCATTGTTGTTGGTCAGATAACTGAAATTGGTGAGTTAGAATACAGGATGGAAATCAAGAATCTAGTTGGGTGGTGCCAGAACAACATCACCAAGACCAAGGAGATTATTGTTGGCTTTAGGAAGGAGAGGCCAAAGGATCACATACCCATCTGCATTGATGAGCTGGAGGGGGAAAGGATCATAACCTTCAATTGCTTGGGCTTCCATTGTCTCAGAAGACCAGCATATTGAGGCAACTGAGAAGAAGGTACATCAAAATCCCTTCTTCTAAAGAAGGGTGAAGAGATTCAACGGGTTGTCAGATTTGCTGTCCAACTCATACAGATGCACTGTGAAAAGTATACTGTCAGAATGCATCACAGGCTAGTCTGGGAATTCGACTGCCCAGGAATTCAGAAAGCGACACAGGGGAGTAAACCTAGCCAGGTCCATCACAGTCTGTTCTCCCATCCTTTGCAGGCATCTATACGAGGTGCTACCTCAAAAAAGGCAGCCAACATCATAAGCGATGTCCCCCCACCTTTGTTACCTTTGGACAGAAGGTACAGAAACCTGAAGACCAGTATCTTGAGGTTCAAGAACAGTTTATTTGCAATGGCTGTCAGGCTCTGGAACCTCCGCTGGTTACTCTAATCGGGGACCGCTCCTGGAGCTCAAAAGGAATCTTTGCACTTTGGAAAGTTTTTTTTTCGCAGTAGGATATTTATATCTGTCTTAAATATTTATTTTCTTGTTTAATTTAATTCAACTAGTTTGCTCACGTAGTTTTTCTTTACATGTACCTGTTCGGCTGCAGCAAGAAAGAATTTCAGCACATAACTGCATTGTTTGATGTGTATGACAGTAAACTCACCATCATTAACGGCACCTGAGAAAGGATTTTTTGATTTTCAAATCTTTAAACAAATCATCTGTGCTCACTTTCATTTCTGCACCTCCCCTATTTACCAGAGCTATTTCAGTGTTGCCAATTAATTTGTCCTTTATTAGTGTCCCTGAAGGATTCCCATTACTAGCATTGGGTCAAATGGTTTGTTTTAATTTTTTAGTTGTGTATCGTCACCGAAATATCCTTCGTTCTACAATTGCTGACTGACGTATTAAAAGCTGAGCATATTAGCTGACGATGGTCTTTCTCTTTTCAGGTGATTAATAATTTGTGTGTTTGAGCAATTGTTTTTACTTTTGACTGTTTAACTTTGTTTCGATAGTCAATCCATCAGGTAAGATTTGGGAATGCATTTGAATTCTCATTACTACATTCAACCAGTGTCTTATAAGTTCTCTGAACCAATTAAAAGCAACATGATTTGACATGCTTCCACTATAATAAGTAGATTCTTAACATTTTTCAGAAAGCCTCTTATTTCCACTAATACTGTAATTCAGTAGATAATCCCTCACTTTTTCATTGTCACATCTTTTTATGGATTATCTTCCAATTCATTTCAGCACAGCTGCTCTGCAAATTAGATTGAGGAATAATTATTTGCCGAGTAACAGAGAGAATGCCCTTTTCTTTGAAATAACACTGGAGCATCTTTCAATCCCATGACAGGGTGAATAAGGTAGGGCTCTTTTTCTCCTGTTTAGGAGGCTCAGGGGTGACCTCATAAGAGGTATACAAAATCACGAGGGCCATGGAACCACAGTCTTTATCCCAGGGTAATCGAGCCAAAAACTAGATTTAAGGTGGGAGGGAAAATTTAAGGACCAGAGGCGCAAGCTTTTCTACATAGATGGTGGTGGGTCAAGCTGGCAGAGGAAGTGATAGGGGCAAGTACAATTACGACATTTAAAAGAAATTGGGACAGGTGCACAGACAGGAAAGGGTGAGTGAGATGTGTGCAAAATGCAGCCAAAGGGACGAGTTCATTTAGGCATCATGGCATGTGTTGGGCCGTAGGGCCTGTCTCTGTGCTGTGCGCCATATATTGTCGTCGTGTCGGACAGTCCTCAAAATGTTAAAATTTCACTTAAACTCGAGGGGAGGGGGAGTTGTCCTATAGACTGGGTCTAAAATTCTTACTTGATGACAATCTTCCTGCCGGTTCTGATGCAATCGCGCACATGTCATGTTAGTTATCAGCAAAATTTAAGCCCTCCTCTGCAGGACCCATGTGCCCGGTCTGACTCTGTACAGGCTTTAAATGGCCTATTACAGAAGCTGACTGGTTTATTTTTAAATATCCAAATTAGATTGGGTGGGGGGGGGGTGGTGGGTGTCATCATATTACAAAGCTCAAAAGCAACATTTTAGTTGAAAATTCTTGTGTCGTCCTATACAGTCGTTTGCGACAGCATATACAGTAGCTCTATGTAAGAGTAAATAGGGCATTGGTTTAAGATACAAAAAAAATGCTGGAGGGGGGGGTTACCGTATTAAAAGAGGCCAAACAATTTCGGTCTATATTCCTTGCAGTCTAAAAGAATGAAGGGCGACTTGATTCAAACATCTAAGATCCTCAACGGGCTTGACAGGGTAGATGTTCAGAAGTTTTCACTTGTATGAGAGTCTCGAACCAGGAGACCCAGTTATTAGAGGCTATACAGTTAAAATTGAGGTGTGTAGAAATTTCTCCTCTGAGTGTGTTGAAGAGCCAAAATGTAGTGGAGGCCAGTTCATTAGCAAATAATTAAGATGGAAACAGATAAATATTTGGGGTTAAGGCAACTGCTTTTCTTGAATGCAGTTTTTTCCATACAGGTACACAATCCTTTATCCAGAACCCTTGGGAGACAGTGTGTTCCGAATTTCAGAATTGTGCTGCCATATCCACCCCTACCCCCTTCCAGTCGCCCTGCCGTCTCCCCCCACCCCCCCCCTCGCCCACCCGACTCGCTCTACCGGTCTCCTGGCCACCCGACTCGTGCTGCCGGTCTCCCAGCCACCCGACTCGCGGTGCCGGTCTCTCGCCCGCCCGACTCGCGGAGCCGGTCTCTCGCCCGCCCGACTCGCGGAGCCGGTCTCTCGCCCGCCCGACTCGCGGAGCCGGTCTCTCGCCCGCCCGACTCGCGGTGCCGGTCACCCCTCGCCCGCCCAACTCACTCTACTGGTCTCTGGGCTGCTCGACTCACGCTGGTAGTCTCTCGACTGCCCGACTCGCGCTGCTGGTCTCTCCCCCACCCCCTCCCCTCGCCTGCCCAACTCACGCTGCCGCCTCTCTCCCCACTTCCCGGATTTTGGAGCTTTCCGGATTTTAGATGTCCAGATAAAGGATTGTGCACCTTTACCGATAAGTGGTAATTCTGCCTGGCCCACTGAAAAAGAATCTCATGTGATGTCATGTCTGTACTCTGACACGAAATCTGAAGTTTGAACCCTTAACCCTAACCCTAACCCTTACCCTTCAGTCTCAATGTTATGCTAAACCCTTCCTACCTCATAACTCTCTATTTTTCTTTTACCCATGTCCCTGTCAAAGAGTCTCTTCAGTGCCCCTAATGTTTCAATCTTCACAACTGTCCCTGGCAAGCCATTCCAGGCACCCACAAAAAAAAACGTAATCCTGCTGTCTCCCCTAAACTTTCCTCCCTTCACTTTGTCCTCTGGTGTTTGCTATTCCCACTATGGGAAAGAGGCACTGGCTGTCCACCTCATCTATTCCCTCATGGTTTCTTGTGTACTCTACTTGCAGAGTTAAAGTTTCATGTTGATGACCATCCATTTGAAATAGCTCCTTGAGGTACATAGTTATTCTGCACAGAAACCCTCCCTTTGGCCCAACTAGTCCACATCAGTCAAGTTCCTTCAAGGAGCATGTCGCATCTGCCAACACTTTGACTTTCCTTTTTATTTTATATTTTGAACATTAATGGTGTTTTTACATTTTTATAAAATGTCTGTTTAAATTTGCAGTTATTTGAGACAATTATTTTTGAAAATGTGTCAACCAGAGCTCCGGACCATTGATCCAGAGATTTGAGTTTGAGTCTCTAGCTGCTGGGGAATTTCAATGTGTATAATTAAATCTGTAATTGCAAGAAAGCGAAAGTGAATAAAAGTCAGCAGGAAACTACTGGACTGCAATAAAAATGGTGGGCTTCATGAATATTCTTCAGGGACAGAAGTCTGTCCTTACCCACTATGGACTGTTGTTCATTCCTGGTCCACTCATGTAAGACTTCTGGTTGCAAGGTCAATTGGTGCCTAAGATATATTTTGAATGATCTGGTTAATAACTGGTTAATCTCTGGCCTTTAGGACAAGAAAATGGATGCATGCTTACTTAACCAAGTCGCAGAAGAGAAATTAGTAGCAGATAAGCAGAAACAGAATTAAGGCAGTACTCTCACCTTTGAGTTTGTTAGTTCAAGTCCCGCTTTAGAGAAAAGCATATCATTGGACGCTGGTGTTCATACAGTACTGGCAGCTTTGATGTCATGTGAATGAATCAGTGAAGTAGCACTTACTTCCTCTACCAGGTAAAATGGGGTGCAAGAAATGGTTAAAGATCTCATCTTTAATTCAAGGCAGGCTTTTGGAACCTCTTGTTCCTCTGGAAGGTCATTCATTCATGTAATGCAACATATTCTCCGTCACACCAGTAGCTGCATCTGCGAGGGGGCATTGAAGTGGTTAAGAGGTGGATATTATAGGATTGATAGTTTGGGGAGAATGGCAGGGGAAGGATCAGCCCTGGCAGGTTGGAATTGCATTCATGAGGTATAGGAGCAGAAGTAGGCCCAATGGCCCATTGAGTCTGCTCTGGCATTCTAATCACGTTGATCCATCCTTCCACTCTTTTCCACTATCTTTCAGCCCTTCCTGGTTTACCAGTCCCCCTGTACTCTGCCCTCATTATTCCAGACTCTCTCCCTTCTGCACTCAGTTTTGTTGGAGGGTCTGACCCGAATTATTGACCATTCTTTTTCAACCCACTGAGTTCCTCCAGCAGATTCTTTCTTGTTCAGAATGTTGGTTTGGATTGATTTTAAATTAAATTAGTTGCTAGTATCTTCATCTCTGAATCAAAAATGTGTGGATTCAAGTTTTTCCTGAAGAAACATGACCATAAAACTGGAACTGGTCCTCCAGAGTGGCATTGAGATCATGGATTTTAGATGAAATACTAAATTAAAAACCCCCAACGGCTTTATCAAATGGACTTGAGTTTCATTTTTAGAAGGGTACGGGAGTTTCATTTCTTTCTTTGGCTTGGCTTCGCGGACGAAGATTTATGGAGGGGTAATGTCCACGTCAGCTGCAGGCTCGTTGGTGGCTGACAAGTCCGATGTGGGACAGGCAGGCACGGTTGTAGCGGTTGCAAGGGAAAATTGGTGGGTTGGGGTTGGGTGTTGGGTTTTTCCTCCTTTGTCTTTTGACAGTGAGGTGGGCTCTCCGGTCTTCTTCAAAGGAGGTTGCTGCCCGCCGAACTGTGAGGCGCCAAGATGCACGGTTGGAGGCGAGATCAGCCCACTGGCGGTGGTCAATGTGGCAGGCACCAAGAGCTTTCATTTATACCACAGTCAACAACACAAAACCTACTTGTTTCACTGCTTTTTCCGGGAGCTGCTGGTGTGAAATTTGCTCTGTTTTCTACATTACAAGAATGACTAGGTACCTTTAATGTACTTTGGAATCCATATGAAGTGCTTTCAGAAATGTAACTCTTTTCAGAATTCAGTGAACTTGAACACCATGTTTAACGATTTATTGAATGATTGGCATATATAGCTTACCATCAACAGCATCATTTAGAAGAATGTGCGTAATTTGGGATGTGTACTTGGCTTGGAAGGAAGAGATGAATATGGAACTTTGGTTTCCAAGGCATTCCACCACTGGAATATTTATCTTGTAATATCTAAGCAAGTTATTGATGAATTGAGGATTGATTAAGTCGAGACGATGGCACAAGGCAAACTATCTGGATCTTGAATTTTTCTTCATTTACCAATTCCTATGTTCCAGTCTGTTTCAATGGAAAATATGCCTCAAACCACTCCTCCCCTAAATCAATTCAGGAAAAAACTATTTTCCGAAGACCATGCAAAGTTGGCAATCTTTACATCAAAGTTTTCAAAAGAATAAATGTTTCCAGAACAGTACATATAAGTAAACTTAAATAAACTTCTTACAAGTTAATTTATTTTACCATTATTTTGTTTGGTGTTGGTCAAATGTGCAATTACTGGAGTAATCTACATGCAATTGTGTACTGTTAGGTCTGCTTTGTTCATGAATGAGTGAGACAAACACCAGGCTGAGTCGAAATCAGGGTTCTTTGTTCTTTATTACCGGATTGTAACACTTGCGACTAACAAAGTTAGCCGGAGAATGCATTCTGCCGTTATCAGCAAAATGGTGATTTTTTATACCCTTGGATACATGCTTAGAACATCATCATATCATTACTTGTCCAATGACTAAAACTGTTGCTATCCTTTCCCTGCTAGCTTCCTGCCTCTCAATCCATCAATGTCTCTCTTATCTTGTAAGTACAAGGATGCATTCTGTTACTCCTTAGTACTGGGTGACTCCTTCTCCGGTCCCATCTCATGATGTTTTACCTAACAGGAGTACAAGGACACCTCCCCTTCTTGTTACTGCCCTGTACAGGGTAACTCCCTACACATTCCCATCTCATGATGTTTTACCTTACAGTACGTAAACATTTCATATCTGTATTTGTGTGCATGTCAACAGATAAAATGCTGGACATGTTCAACAGGTCAGTAAGCACCCATAAAGATAAATATTACAATATAATGTGAGACAGTTAAAGTCTACAAACGCTGTGATTGTAGCGCAATGCACAAAAATGTTGGGAAACTCAGCAGATCACGCAGCTTCTATAGTAAGAAAGGGATAGAACCAGTTTCAGGCCTGAGCCCTTCATCATGGTGTGAGAACAAAGTGCTGGGTGCCTGAATAAGGAGGTGGGGAGATGAGAGGAGAGTGGAAGGGGCTGGAGGAGGAGTGCAGGTCAATAGTGGATATCGGTAGAAAAGAAGTGACAGGAGGGGATGGGGTAGCTCTCAGAGTGGAGAGGGAAGTGGGTGGGGAGCTGGAGGAAAGGGAGAGACCCAACGGAATATTAGGTGTGGATCTTCCAATTTGCAGACGGCCTCAGTCTGGCAGCACATGAGGCCATTGTCGGACACGTCGGTGTGGGAATGGGATGCAGAATTGGCGTCGTTACATTATGATGTTTCTCACACATATATTTCATAGGTTTTGTCAGTGTCCGATTTTTTTTTTTCTTTTTGGAGATGTGTATTTGCATCATTTCCAGTTTTTTATTTCAGATCTCAAGAATTAGCAGCTTCTCATTTTGTTTAGATTTTCTTTTTGTCTGCATGCATTTATGTTTACACATTTGTATGTGCATGTTTATATGTGGGTATTGAATCAATTTTCATGTTGATGACATGATTGCTGGAACAGTATTTGTTCGTAGTATCAGATTTAGAAGAAGTCATACTCCCTGAAATTGAATACAATTTTGTAAAAGTAATTCTGCTGAGATTCTGTTATATGCATGAAAGCATGCATGTTATTCTTGTGACAAAGTCATTCGTACTAAGAATTAGACCTGTACTCATTGATACTGGTTATGTAAAATCTGCTTAGCAGTTCAGAGAATGCTATGACACTCAGATACAGTTTTATTTACTATATATTGAAATGTTTTGAAAATTCTCATGTGGAACTGTAGGTATTACAAAGAGAGAAGCTCCAACTTTGATCTGCCATAAAACGTAGCACATGGTTTTCATTAGTAGATGGATGAGAATATTTGAGCATCTGTTTTGTTGTAAAGCCCATCTATTTTCACTACATGGTGAATTCAGTGATTCTACGCTCAAATGGAGCATGGACAGAGAATTGGGATTTAAATATTGCTGTACTGTTTTAGTCATATTAGTCAAGGAGTAAATGTATATCAAATAATTCGTCTGATGTTCCTTGAAGAGTGCAGAGGCTTTTATGACAACCTGAGGGAGCAAGTAAGGCCTCAGTTTGATGTTCGATCCAAAGAACAGAATGGCCCTCTCACTGCACGTCCCCTTGGTTGCTGCATCAATGTGGGGTCGGTGCTCAAATCAATGCAAAGGCTTCTGACTCAATGGCAAAAGTGGCCTGCATTGAAACTGCAAGGGGACCTGAGGCTGGTGTTTAAACTGTATACTCATTCAATGTGAATGAACATGGAAGGAAAAAGCATGTGAAAACATGAAAACCAAAAGGTTACAAGTTTTAGAGGCATGGCCCTCGAGAAATCGTAATTTATTTAAGTGTTCAATTTTCCAAAATGTTGAAATCTGATATAAAAGTGAAGATTCGCGCGCGCGCACACACACACACACACACACACACACACACACACACACACACACACACACACACACACACACACACACACACACACACACACTATTTTCCTTTGTACATTGTCAGCCTAGGTCTTTGTCCTCCAGTCTCCATGAGAAGACTTTAACTCATGACCTTATCTGTGACTGATCAACTCAACAATTCCGAAATCTTTCAGATTGCCAAGCATAGACCAATGTTGAACTACAAACTAATTTTCCAACCAAGCCATTAGAGATTTGACTTGACTTTTTTCAAGAAACATATTACAATAACATTATTGAAACACGAAGGGCACTGTATTGTTTATAATAACAAAAGCATTCTAACAAAGCACGGCTCAAAAGATTAACTCAAGACAGCTAATGTGATCTTGAAGCATTTTTTCTTAAGGTTTGTTCAAGTCTGTACAACCATCATTGATAACACATTTTGCTTCCAGTTGTAGAAGTGGAAACTATACAGGGAAAGGCATAAACATTTTAAAGGAGATTCCTTTTTCCTTCCAATGAAGGAATAACTGTCTAAAAAATTGCAAAGGAAATTTTGAAGGGCATTTTTGTATTTCATTGTTGGTGTCTTATAGCATAATTTCAAAGTCTGAATGTTTTCTTACAAATGAAAAGCACACAAGTATTTCATATCAGTTTCTTGTCACATACTTGGTGCTTTCTCACAATCTTGAGTTCAAGTAATCCACAAATTCTCAGCCAGTAATGAGTGTTCAGGAAAGATGTGACATTATACTTCATGTAATTCAATCTCGTATTTAATGAGTTTGCCTTCAAAACTCCATCACACAAAATAGTTTACGGAACATATGGACATCATTGCCCGGGTTCTTATTACACAGTAAAGTAGGTTCTGCAATTTCCACTGAGGTCAGTGTTGGAAAAAGGAATTTGAGAATACTAGGGTTTTACAGAATTACTAACCTTGCTCTACTTCATATTTTGGTTTAGCAGAGTTTAGCTCGTCCCATCTCCTGCCACTGCAATTCAAACATGTCCTCGAGGCGAAAGGAGCTCTAACTACTTGAACAAAGGACAAAATGCTGAAAATGTAGAGTAGACCTGATCGAGGAGGAACCTGAAATGTTATCCTCTCTGTTTCTTTTCATACAGCCCATTTTAAGGAAAAATTTTCGACTCTACTTTAATCAGGTTAAATTATTATTATCGAGATGGTCACCCTTATCACTCAATGATTGGTCATATTAACTCTATTAAAATGAAGATTTTTATCTACATTTTTGTACCTCTTTCAATCTGTACCAATTTTCATCCTGAAATCTTTTTTTGATTCACTCAACTCGCTTATATCTTCCTACATATGGCAGGGGAAATGCCCTCGCTTACACAAAGCTCATCTTCACAATTTTAGATTAATTATTGGACGGTCATTATTCCTAAATTCATTCTTTTGTTACATTTTGATCATTCGGTTTACTGTTTTTCATGGGTAGAAATGGAATTAAATTTTACAATTTTTGCAATTTTAGGGATCTCTTTATCTTCTATATATGTTGATTGACAATCCAATACTGAAACATAGTTTGAGAATATGGGCACAAGTTAGAAGGTTTTTTTTGGATTTCAGAATTATTTCCCCTTGGCTTTTTCTACCTCTGATGCAAAACACAGTCCTGGAGCTGATGACATTTCCTGAATGTACTTTTGACACTAAAGTGGTTATAAGTAACATTTCTTATAAATATAGTTCAACCAAAAATCTTGAGGTATTTATACTTTCATTGAAATACAATAGCTTGGAATCTGTGCTACTTCATCATTCTAAGATTTGCATCCCAAGTGTTATATTAGCCTATTCCTAAAACTAGGGTAACAGTAAATTGCCTCCAATTAACTTGGTTAAACTGAGCAAATGCAGAGTTGGTATATTGACCAATGTGATAATTCTGACATTGACCTGAAACATTAACATTATTTCCCTCTCCACAGACACTGCCTATTCTACCAGGTACTTCCAGAGTTCAGGGGGTGGCACGGTGAGCGAAGCGGTTAGCGCAACACTGTTACAGCGCCAGCAACCCGGGTTCGAATCTGGCGCTGTCTGTAACAAGTTTGGTTTCGTTCAGCGCTTCCAGTTTCCTCCCACCCTCCCAATTGTAGGTCAATTGTAGGATGGCTCGGGCCTGTGGGCTGGAAGGGCCTGTATGTCTAAAGTTAAAATGTTGTTCTTATTTCAGATTTTCAGCAACTTTTTTCAATTGAAAAAATATTGTTTAGACTGCAGATATCGTTGAAACACAGAATTTGACAGCTGATGGAAGGCTGCTTAGTTAATGCTTCAATAACAATTCAAAACTGATCTCTCCACTTTGCATTCTCCTTTTGGATTCTGGATCAATCGTTTATTATATTTCCCTTTAAAATTGCCATGGATTCAACTTCACCAATAGCAACAACAAAGCAGAGTACAAATAAGAGTAGACATTGACCATTTGGCTTCTTAAATCTTAACACAGTAATTCCTTAACACAGCATCTCCTGCATCAATTAATTCCTGCCCCATCCTTGTATCCCTTGATAGGCGTAAAATCTACGAAAATATGTTTTGAATTGAATTAATAGCTCAACTGTCACAACTCTCAGCTAGAGAATTCCGAAGATTTGCCAATCTTTGAATGAAAAACTTTATTTTTATTTCAGTCCTAAAATGACCTACCCCTTTTTTTAAAAAAATGTATTTACAAAACAGTCGAAACCGATTCCAGCCATTTAATCCGGTGCCGCCCATTGACACCCAAATTAACATATAATCCTGCATACTTGGGGGGGTGGGGGGGAGGGAGGAAACCAGAACACCCAGGGGAAACCCACACAGACACAGGGAGAAAATACAAGGTCCTTACAGGCAGCCGATTGGAACCCAGACCACGGGCATTGTAATAGCGTCATGCTTACTACTGCACTAACCATACTGCTTTTGAGAGCCAGTGAAAACATCCTACCCAATATTTAGTATCAATAAGATCATACCTCTTTCATCAAAACCCTTAAAATAGAGGCCGATCGTGTTCATTCTCTTCTCATCTCCACTTCAGTGACCTTTCTGGTGAATGTTCACTACGAATATATCCTTTTAAGGGTGAAAAAAACAAAATTGTACTCAAAGCTCCAAGTATTGCCTCTGCCACAACCTGATCAATTGTAGTACTCCAAAGATGTTCTGCAATCCAGAGTATAAGTACCTGCAGCCAAGCCAACCCAAAACATCTTGGTGTAATGTTAAGCAGCAGCCTGTGCCTTGAAGCTCATTAAATTTAAATTTTAACTTTAGGCATACAGCACAGTAACAGGCCCTCTTTGGCCACGGACCCGTGCCACCCAGTTGCACCCAATTGGCCTACAGCATCTGATATGTTTTGAATGGTGGGAGGAAACTGGAGCTCCCAGGGAACACCCACGCAGACACAGGGAGAACGTACAAACTCCTTTCAAACAGCAAGGGATTTGAATCCCGGTCCTGATCGCTGACACTGTAACAGCGTTGCGCTAACCACGCCGCCCACAACCGTGCCATTCATTGAGAAACATTCCTCAAAAGGCTCTGCTCATTTGAAAATCTCTGGGACGCTGCTGCAGACATAATGCTATATAAAAATGTACTAATCAGAAACGTGATTGATTCAGGTACTTATTCAAGCACTTTTACCCCCTCCATAAATCTTCGTCCACGAAGCCAAGCCAAAGAAAGATATGAGACTACAGAATAGGCAGGCAGGCTACTGAAGCATTCAAATCAGCACCCATTCAGTGATCAGTCATTAACATTTATAGGACCCACAGTCAAATTCAAGGTAGCTTTGGAGCAGAATGAAACTAATGCCTGCCTGAATTTGGCACTTCAACAACAGCTTATCAGACACGTCAGGCACAAGAATTAATTTGGGAATAAAACGTCCTGCTGCCACAATTGCAGAAGAACTTGTGGGGTTCAAATTGCTGAGAAAGAATTGTCCACTTTTAATTATTTCAAAGGATCACTTGGCGAAGAATGTAAATTAGTGTGTATGCCAAACCATTTTAGGAGTAGGCCTCATGCTTTGACCTGTAAATTAGAGGAGCAACATCTAATATTCTGTCTCTGCTTTCTCTAACTGAATGGCATTAACATCGACTTCTCTGTTTTCTGCTAGACCATTCACCGTTCTCCCTCTCTTCCTTATCCCTCTGTCTTCTTTCCTCGAGCTCTCCACCCCCTTCCCTCTCCATTCTCAGAGTCATCTCCCCCTCCACTGCTTGATGTTGTGCCCTCCGTTCCTTATCCACCTATTACTTCCCGCCTGTGGGACTATGCTCCTCCCCTTGCCCCTTCCTCCACTACCCCCTGCCCCTTCCTCCACCTCCCACCACCCCACCCCACCACCACTACCATTTTGTTCGGGCACCTGCCTACATTCTGCTCAACTTGATTAAGGGCTCAAGCCCAAAAGGTTGGTGATGTATCTTTATTTTGTGTTATATAAAGTACATTGACCTTAGTTTCTCCAGCATTGTTTTACTTGGCTCATCATTTTAGTTCTGCTAATGTGATTACTTGCACTGCACTGAAAACTAGGATTAGTTATTGCCAATATTTATAGTGAGAGTACTCCAAATCCAACTTCATATTAGGTGCCAGTTTTTAAACAGGTGACTTTTTTTTACTTTAGAACTATTAAACGCAGTCAGTGCCAATAAAAGTAACAATGAAGTTGTCAGATTGTTATAAGTCCTCAGCAGGTTCACCATTGTTTATTCTTCAGCAAGTAAACCAATCTGGCTTATGTGTTTCCTGTTGCACACCTGTAGATGTTTTAGGTTGATAATTACTTGCAGTCTGTGATAATTAGAGGGGGTTTTTTTTGCAGAAGATTTGAAATGATCTGGTCATTTGAAATCAGGACAAATCTGGTGCGTAAAGCCTCAGATGATTTGAATGAGTCGATTTTGATTTGTGGAATTGAATATACAAAGAGCAAGCAATATTTAACCCCTATAAAACTGTTCATTACTAGTTGCTGTATGCATTGCACTTTGGAGAAGGTGTCTGAGAGCATAAGTTTAAAGACAGGCTTTTTTGAATTGAATACTGTTGGAGTAATCTTTTGTAGCCAAACTTGTGACAGCTTGGGAAGTGAGCTGATTCAAGTCATCTACAGGAAATATTTGGGTTATTGGCAGAAGTGAAGTGTGTGCTACACAGCAGTTCCCTTCTGGAGGCAGTGAAACAGCAGTGCAATCAATTTACCTGTGCACCGAAAATGTTGCATGTTCACATGGGTCAAGAGAAGTGGAATCGCCATCATTCCATTGGCCATTTTATAAATGCTGTCTGACCTTTGGGAGCTTTCATCTCTTAGCTTTTATTTCAGATTTCCAGAATCGGCAACATTTTGCTTTTAGGTTCCAACGGGAGAAGCCCTGATCATGTAAGAACATAAATTTATAATGAAAAATGTTGATGTAAATATGTCTCTGAAGAATGCAACAAACTCTTGTCGGCAGAACTTGCTTGCAAATGCAGCAGTTACATCCTAAAACAAATTAAGCATTGGGTTATTTTACCAGAGAGTTACAGTAATCTTAACAAGAATTCTCTCATCATTATCTTGTTCATGCTGCAATATTTTATCTAAGTAATGGAGAAAATGGTGTGTTGGAAATGTTTGATGAGAATGGCCTAAAAGATAGAAACCAAAAACACACAAAATGGTAACAGATTTTCACACTGCGGGTCTCTATTCATTATTGTAAGCTTAAAATGAGTAATACTTTTTCTGTGAATGAAGTAAACTAAAATAATATACATCTTCAATAACAAGGAACTATTCAAGCTGTGCAATGTTATTATAATATGGGGTTTTTTTTGCATCTTGTCAGTAAATACATTAATCACAAAAATAATAAACCATCTCTCTTTATGGCATTCAGCCACCAAGAGAAGGAAAGCTTGTGCCTGGTTCCTTGTTCACTCTACTGAGGAGGAATGTCGGTGATCACCAATAACTTGGCTGCGGATTAATGGGGTGGATGGGTGGAATCAATTAGATCCTTAGAGCGTGGCCTGCAATTGTGCTGTCATGACCCTTGCTAAGGACAGGATTGAGCTGGGTGTTAAGACACACATGAATGAATATCCAAACCAGAATCTGAAGCCCTCACTTTTATTAAGTATGAACCAAATAAACTCAACCATGATGGTCCCAGGTGCCTTGAGGAGGAGAGGCAAGAGCAGCGGCTAAACTATCACATGGAAATAATCCATCTTCGAGAGCAGAGCCCCTGGCTGCCAGAATAAATGCTTCTATTTTTTTTTAATCTTGCTATTCCTTCGCAAATTCTGTACTGCTAACCAGAAGCAGATGACTGGTGGCATATGCCCCTCGGCACTGCCCTGAAAAGGTTTTTGTTCTGCAGTGAATCTTGCCTTTAGTTTCACTCCCATCTGTGCTCCCTTAAATATGAGACATCTCATTAAGTTCGAGCCCTGACCAGGTGCGAGGACTTACCTGTGAGGGTACAATCATTATGATTATTGATTGCTGCATGAACGTTAACTCATATGGTATTTGCATCGCAGATCCTAAATGGCATTCCAAATCAGTGGCTTGAAAGCTAAAGTTTTTTTTAAATGTTCTTGTCATAGTCATCTCTCAGCTTTATGTTCTACAGAAGTAATTCCTGAGATTTCCTGTCAGTGGTTGTATTTTGCCCTCAGTTTTAGAAGGACTACTTCTGTCAAAGGACTTGCTGAACAAAGCGGCTTATATTTAACTTTACAAAGCTTAGTTAATGCAATGTTTCCCTTCACTCCACTCCCACACAGTCAAAATAAAAAAAACCTGAGAGACATAAAATTTCCAAGTTGCCTCTGGGTTAGGAATCCTGACTTTGTTATTAATAAGGGAGTTTAGAAGTGAAACTGAAAAGTTGGAACTTTTTCCAGTCGGGGAATATGCAAGTCAGAATATAACCTGATTATATAACTTAGAAATGACTTGAAATTGTACAGGTTCAAAGGAATGATTTAGTGTCGGAGTTTGTAACATCCATGGCACCACCCACTTGATTTAATTTAACCGCGTCCATCAAATCTTTTTTCTTTCAAGTACGTACTTAAAAGGGTACCTGCCCTGCCTCCTCATCTCCTCATACCGACTCTCTCCCCTGAGCCCTCTCAGTTCTGATGCAGAGGCCTGAAATGTTGACAATCCCTCAATTTCCACAGATGCTGCCTGGCCAACTGAGTTCCTTCACCGGTTTGTTTTTGCTCCAGATTGTGTCACCTGCAGTTATTTGTGTCTTACACAGGGAAATATGTGCTATTTCAAGATTCTTTTATTCTCATGTAATGAAACAGAAAATGTGATATTAGACAAAATTTCCTTTAGTCTACCACAAGTCAATGGTAATAGCAGAAGTTATCTATAGCCCCAAAGACAAAAAGAATATTAAACTCATTCAACCTGTGACAGCCTTATCCCCCAAGAAAAGCGGGACCTTTATCACCTAGAAATGCAATGGAATTGTCTGATACACAGAATGCTAGTTAGAATTTTTTCTTTAAATGTTGGCATTGCCAGAGCACTGCCACTGGTGCACACCCATGGGGTGCAGAGACACTGTGCACCCCCGTGGGGTCCAATTGTCCAATCTGACTGCCGTCCACTCCATGCAGGACAATGATTCGCCATCAGCAGAAATTGCCTAGTGCCCCTTACAGTTAGAGAAAGAAAAGCAAACGAGTCCCTTCAAAGTCACTAAGTGTCCATGGATTTGCCTCTAATGCTCCCACAGCCTCCACAGCTACACAGCCTTCAGTCCAAAACATCAGCAAGCTGAGCTCCAGATTCGCACCTCTGACAATCAGAAAGCCTCCTGCACCCTCTCATGTCCCGGTTCCGATGCCTGGAATCACTTCAGCCAGACTTGAGCCAGTCTCCAGCAGTCCGCGCCCTGGTCCCTTGACCGCAGTCGCCAGCAGCCCACAAACTCCGTGGGTTCCTCATCTCGAGTCGCCAACAGTCCACCCACCTGTGGGTTCTTCAGCCTCCAAGCCCCTTCACTGTTCTGCCATTGTGGTTGCCATCTGGTGGGTCATCTCTACTTCTCTGTCTCAAATGGGGCTGGTCTCCCCGTTTTCTGGTGCCCCGTGCCAGTCCTCTACTTCCCCGGAGTCTGCAACCCCTTGAACCCATTGCCGAACACAGGCGCCACCAGCTTGAGCCCAGACCCCGCAGTCGCAGGATTTTTAAATAAATTACTTTTGGCTTCTTTAACCTTGGCACCACCACCATTTTTTTATTTCTAGCTAGGAGTCTGTGTATCAGACATTTCCATTGCATTTCTAGGTGATAAGGGTTCCACTTTTCTTGAGGATAAGGCTATCACAGGTTGCTACAGGTTGAATGAGTTTAAAGTATTCTTCATGTCTTTGGAGTGACAGAGAGCTTCTCCAATTACCCTGGCGAGGTTTGCAGATGCTGCAGTAGCTTCTTAATGTCGGTGATTCGGTCTCCTATTATGGCAATCGTAGACTTTGACAAGCATTTAGAGTCCACTGATTAAGTGCTGAGTTCTGGAAATATTTTTACTAATGATCACCCCAGTGATGTTGCTGCTGGGGAATGGGGAATAGTTATGCTTTTAAATGTTAGAGAATAGGTGAGTCTTTTGTTTGTAATTGCAGGGTACTAGCCTGGTGTGGTAGTGACTTGTTCTTTTACATTCCAAATAATGGCATAGTCTTGCTGCATTCAGACACAGACAGTGTGTGTGCCTGAAGCTAATGTTGAGGTATTATCATGTCAGTCTAAGGTTATAAATTGCCCCTGTGACAACATGTTCAGAGAAACAAATCATTTCTGAAAATCCAACAGAAAAGAAAAAGAATTTTAATTTTTTAAACTTAGACTTACTGCACAGTAACGGGCCATTACACCCAATTAACCTACAACCCCCAGTACGTTTCGAAGGAAGCGAGGAAACCAGAGCACCCTGAGGAAACCCACGCAGACACAGGGAAAGCGTGCAAACTCCTTACAGACACCGCCGGATTCAAATCCCGCTCCTAATTGCTGGCACTGTTATGCTCACCGATGTTGGAAGTCTGAAAGAAAAGCAGAAAATTCTGGAACCACTCACCAGGTCAGGCAGCATCTGTGAAGAGTGAAACCGAACTTCCTTCTTTTGATGATGACCTTCATCGGAACTGAGAGCATCTCTTGACTCTGCCCACTTCCCTTAACCTCACTTCTCCTTGAATGCTCGCGAACAGGCACGCAGCCGTCAAATGACCCCGGGGATGGACTGCATAGGTAGGGTGTATCATCCCCAGGGTCATCTGATGCCTGCGTGCCGATTAGCCCAGTGTGACAGGGACATGGACAGTCCAGGGACAAAATAGTGACGCGTTGATAATGTTTTTGCGTGAATGCAGGATTGTGAAGGAAACAAAAGATGAAAAAGAAGGTATAAACTTAGTATTCAAGTTACTAAATCCTGATCAATGGATTATGATCTTGTATTGAAACAAAATTAATCGTCCCTAATTATTACATAATTAAACATTACGTACAGCACAGCATGAGTCCTTCAGCCCTTGTAGTTGTGCCAACCTATATAAACTTTCATAAGTTTATAAAGGATTGTAGGAAAGTGGTAGCAACAATAAAACAACAATAGGTGTACAATTTATAAAGACCGTGGCAAAGTCACGGCAGGGATGAAATACACGTATTTCTTTTTTCCTTGGCTTGGCTTCGCGGACGAAGATTTATGGAGGGGGTAAATCTCCAAGTCAGCTGCAGGCTCGTTTGTGGCTGACAAGTCCGATGCGGGACAGGCAGACACGGTTGCAGGGGAAAATTTGTTGGTTGGGGTTGGGTGTTGGGTTTTTCCTCTTTTGTCTTTTGTCAGTGAGGTGGGCTCTGCGGTCTTCTTCAAAGGAAGTTGCTGCCCGCCGAACTGTGAGGCGCCAAGATGCACGGTTTGAGGCGATATCAGCCCACTGGCGGTGGTCAATGTGGCAGGCACCAAGAGATTTCTTTAAGCAGTCCTAATACCTCTTCTTTGGTGCACCTCTGACACGATGGCCAGTGGAGAGCTCGCCATATAACACGATCTTGGGACGGCGATGGTCCTCCATTCTGGAGACGTGACCTGTAAATTGGTCATTCAATGAACTGGTTAAAGAAGAAGCCGTTTTTGCCGTTCACAGTGGAACACAGTTAACCAGTTCTCTGCATCTTTTCACACTCACCACTCATCACCGGGGAGAGGAGAGCCTATCCTCTATCGGTGATGTCAGAGTATCTGTGTCTGAATGCAGCAAGACTATGCCATTATTTGGAATGTAAAAGAACAAGTCACTACCATACCAGGCTAGTACCCTGCAATTACAAACAAAAGACTCACCTATTCTCTAACATTTAAAAGCATAACTATTCCCATTCCCCAGCTGCAACATCACTGGGGTGATCATTAGTAAAAATATTTCCAGAACTCAGCGCAGTTGGATCTTCAACAGCGTGGATTCGATGCTGTCGGCCTCTGCCATCTCGAGTACTTCGATGTTAGGGATGAAGTCGCTCCAATGAATGTTGAGGATGGAGCGGAGACAACGCTGGTGGAAGCGTTCTAGGAGCCTTAGGTGATGCCGGTAGAGGACCCATGATTCGGAGCCGAACAGGAGTGTGGGTATGACAACGGCTCTGTATACGCTTATCTTTGTGAGGTTTTTCAGTTGGTTGTTTTTCCAGACTCTTTTGTGTAGTCTTCCAAAGGCGCTATTTGCCTTGGCGAGTCTGTTGTCTATCTCGTTGTCGATCCTTGCATCTGATGAAATGGTGCAGCCGAGATAGGTAAACTGGTTGACCGTTTTGAGTTTTGTGTGCCCGATGGAGATGTGGGGGGGCTGGTAGTCATGGAGGGGAGCTGGCTGATGGAGGACCTCAGTTTTATTCAGGCTGACTTCCAGGACAAACATTTTGGCAGTTTCCGCAAAACAGGACGTCAAGCGCTGAAGAGCTGGCTCTGAATGGGCAACTAAAGCGGCATCGTCTGCAAAGAGTAGTTCACGGACAAGTTGCTCTTGTGTCTTGGTGTGAGCTTGCAGGCGCCTCAGATTGAAGAGACTGCCATCCGTGCGGTAGATATGTGAGGGACAGAGGGAAGGGAGAGAGACAGACAGAGAGAGAGCGCGATGGCAGACCTGCCCTCCCAAAAAAGGCTGTATCCATGGAGCTCTCATGGAAGGGTTTTTCTGCCACACGAAATTCTTGGAGGGCAGATCCGCCATTGCTCAATGCGTCACTCTGATATCACCGATAGAGGATAGGCTCTCCTCTCCCCGGTGATGAGTGGTGAGTGTGAAAAGATGCAGAGAACCGGTTAACCGTGGTCCACTGTGAACGGCAAAAACGGCTTCTTCTTTAACCAGTTCATTGAATGACCAATTTACAGGTTAGCTAGTGTATAAAGGGCTAGAGACTGTTGAACAGTACAGCACAGAAACAGGCCCTTCAGGGCACAGTGTCTGTGTAAAGGATGGTGCTCAAATTTAGTTAAACTCTATTTTGCTGCAGCTGACGTGGACATTACCCCTCCATAAATCTTCGTCCACAAAGCCAAACCAAAGTCAAAAGTCAAGTCATTGCTAAAATTCTATTGAGTCTGCTTCCACCACTGCCCATTCCAGGTGCCTACCACTCTCTGTGAAAACATGTTGTCTACATCTCCTTTAAACCCCCTCAGATTAAGTACAGGTTCTCAAATGTTTAACATCTTTCTCCTGGATAAACTTTCTAATTGCCTCTCATAATTTTATAAGCTTGCATCAGGTCTCCCCTCAGCCTCTGATACGCCCAAGAAAACAACCCAAGTCTTTCTAACCTTTCCCCATAGCTAGCCCAGGGGTGAGCATAACAGTTAAGAACAATGAGCCAGCGACCAGGGTTCGAATCCAGTGCTGTCTCTAAGGAGATGGTACCTTCTTCCCATCTCTGCGTGGGTTTCCTCTGGGTGCTCCAGTTTCTTCCTCCCCCCTCCCCTTCCAAATGTACTGGGGTTGTAGGTCATTTGGATGTGATTGGGCAGTAGAGGCTAGTGAGCCAAAGTGCCTATTCCCATAATGTATGTCTAAATTTAAATTTTAAATTGAAATATACTCTAATCTATCCTGGTAAACCTCTTCTGTACTCTTTCCATTGCCTCCACATCCTTCCTGTAATTGCACATGGTTTATTTCTAACTATTATTATCTGTTCCCCTCTTCCTTTTACATTATTATCTTTTTAATTCCTCTCCTTATGTGCTCTATGTTTTATGTATTTGAGAAGCTGCAACAAATAAGACTTTTGTTACATTGTATGTTTATGACAATGAACATTCATTAGCCCAGGATATTGGCATCCGTTATTGTTAACCTCGAAATCATTCTCCTTACGGACCCACACCAAATCCATACACCCATCAATGATGCCTTCTGCAGTCTAATCAAGAAGCTAACTTTCCTGCTCCTTGAATGGAGAAGATCCATGGCATTGTCTTGCACGTGAACTGAAAACTCATTGAGGACCCCTTGCACCCTGCAACACAGCATCTTTCAGCTGTTCCCATCAGAGCCGGCACCACCGAGCTGAGAAACAGCTTCTTCCCACGGGTAGGGGGAGCGCCGAACCACCAAAGGAGATGCTCACACTAACCATCCGAGACACTTTTATTCATGAAACAATTTTTATTTTATTTGTGTAGTTGAAATACTTGGCCTGCATACGTGTTGTTTGTCTGTATGTATGTGTGTGTGTGTGTCTGGTTGTATATCTGCCTATTTTGCACTGAGAACTGCAGAACACTATTTCATCTGGTTGTACAGATGACATTCAACTTGACATCTGCTGCCGATTCCTAAAAAGGTCCTGAGACCATGAGGCCCAGAGTGGCAGCAACTTACATCACTGCAGACACGGGTGACATTCTCTGTCACCAGTTCTCACCATTGACTTAAAAAGACCGGCCTCCAGATTCATTCAAGATTGGGCTGAATACGTGCCAGCCCCAATGCATTGCCTAAAATGAGTTAAGTTAGAATTAGTAGACAAATGGGTGCCTGATGGCTTGTGCTCAATGAGCTGAAGGAACCCTTTCCATTTTCCATCACCAAACTGATTCCAGGGATGAAGGGGCTGCCCTATGAGGAGAGATTGAATCATTTGGGACTGTACTCGGAACGTAGAAGAATGGGAGGGGATCTTATCGATACATATAAAATTATGAAAGGAAAAGATAACATTGGGGTAGATAAGTTACATCCATTGGTTGGGTAGAGCAGACTAGGGGACATAGCCTCAAGTTTCAGGGTTCTAAATTTAGGACAGAGATGAGGAGGAACTGCTTTTCCCAGATGGTGTGACTCTGTAGAGTAAAAACCTTGATGAAGGGCTCAAGCCCAAAACGTCGGTTATGTATTTTTACCTTTGCTATATGAAGGACACTGTTTGATCTCCAGCGTCGTGTTTTTACTTCATCTGCGTTGTCTACAGATTTTCATGTTTTACTGGTGAATCTGTGGAATTTGCTGCCCATTGAAGCATTGCAGGCAACCTCAATAAATATATTTAAGTCAAAGTTGGATAGATTTTTGCATCGTAAAGGAATTAAGGGATATGAGGAAAAGCCAGGTAGGTGGAGCTGAGCCTATCATCGGATCAGACATGATCACATGAATGGCAGAACAGGCTCGATGGGCCAGATGGCCGACCCCTGCTCTTGTTTCTTATGTTCACACTGTATCTCTTCACAACTCTTCAAAATATTACACTATATCCGTTCTTGCATTCCCTATGTCCCAGCAGTGAAAAAATATTTCATCCTTCATCAATGCCATCTGGATGGCAGAAATGCGTACAAAACTCTTTGTAATTCTGAGTTTTTATATACTGTGGTCACCCGCTGTTTATATACTTTGATTCGATGAAGAAGGGTAGTTTCATCTCGATTGTTACTCCTGACTCTGATTGCATAGAAAGCTGGAAATATTTCAGTTCTCCGTGTTGAACTGTTCGTTCTCTCTCCTCCAGGACAAGAGTTGTGCACCCTTGAGGTTCAGCAGCTTTTTTAACTATTGTCATTTTTTTTTTCTGATTCAGGTAATTCCCAGTGATCCCTACTGGGTTCCTACAACAGAAGAAGAGTACCTGCACTTTGGAGAGAAAGCTGATACCGTAAATCAAGCACACAAATACATGAACACAGTTCGCAAGCGGAAGGGGCTGCATGTGGAAGAGAAAATAGTTCAGCATGCTGAAAAGCAGAGAACGCTCAGTAAAAATAAATAATTGCTTCAAATTGCAAACTTTTCCAAGGATTCTTACTCATCTGTGAAGAATGGTAAGGCTGCAGATGAAATGTAAAATTTCCATGATTGAAACATTGAAGATTTATATTAATATTTTAATATGAATACATTCAAATTAAATCATGCCTTCTCCGTTCCAATCCCTTATGTTTATTGAGTACAAAATGTCATCAACCAAAGTTCAGTCTAATGAAAAAATTAAATATAATATACATTTTTCTTTAGAGAAAGTGTGTCACAGTTACTTGAAAATGTGGCTAATGAATTTGTATGGCATCCTGTGCAGTTTGTCGATGTTGGCATTTGACATTCATCGGGCCTGTTTTGAATTACTCCTAACTAACCCAAGAGTTTCAAGCAGCACATTTTGAGTCCTTTAATCAACCCCTATCCCGATTCAGTTGATCAAGATTGAAATTTCAAAAATGTAATGCATACAAACTCTCCTGGTGGACTCATCTCACCAGCTTCAAATTAAAACTAATTATTTTGAAATAATTTTGCAGAAAGAAATGAAATCAGTGACTTTACTGCAATGTAGTAAATCTTTATATGGGAAGCATCTGTGAAAGTTACACTTTGATAACACCCACATGTTAGCTGTGCATTCACATTGCTGCAACAGAGGTAGTTACTTCCAAAAACATTTCCACTGAATTGAGGTGTAATGAGAATTCCACCTACATTAAACATTACAGTCTCGTTATAAGTTAGCGGTACTTTGTTTGCATAGAGTGGTAAATAAAGACTCATCAGACCTTTACATATGACTCCAGCTGTGATCTCACCAGAGACCTATATACAGTAAAACCCCTGGTATCCGGCGTCTATGGGGATTGGTAGATGCCAGATAAGTGAATTTTCCAGTTGCTTCAGATTGCGTGTTGCTCGATTGGCAAACTAATGGCGAGGTACGCCAATTTTAAACTTCAGCATTTTTTACATTATTTTCCGCAATTTATTTTGGCGGTTGCTTAAATTCCAGATAACAGGCGTTTTGCTGTTGTAGAAGTAAGATACCTTTGCTCTGGTGCCCAACCTTTGCAATAAAGACTGATTCCCTGCTATACCTTCATGTTAACATTTTTATGGCACATGATAAAAACACTTAAGTTTCTCTGAAAATTAATACCTTTCTCTCCTCACCATTTAAAAAATAATCTGCCTTTCTACTTTTTCTCCCCAAGTAGATGACCTCACATTTTTTCCACATTATATACTGTCTCATGCCCCTGCCCTTTAATGTCACCTATCCATATCCTCTTGCACTCTTTCTGCCTCTTTTTTCCATCCTGCTCAATCACCAAATTTTGTATATGTAGATACACTTGATTTCCTCCATATCATTGAATCTGACTGTGAACGGTTAAGACTGCAACACTGATCTCTTTATTCCTACTGTCTATTCTCTGTTCATTAACTGATCCTAATCCATCCATTCTTAAACCCACTCCCCACCCCCACTCCACAATTCCATGTGCTCTAAATTGTTCAATATTCTTGCGTAAGGAATTTTTTTTAATTACACATACGGCACTATAACATGCCAATTTGGACCTACGAGTCCATACTGCCCAAATTACAGCCCGTTAATCTACACCCTGGTACCTTTTTGAAGAGTGGGAGGAAACCAGATCCCCCGGAGAAAGTCCACGCAGACACGGGGAGAATGTCCAAACTCCTTATAGCACAGGATTCGAACCCAGATCCAGTCCCGATCACTGGCGCTGTAAAGGCGTTGCGCTAACCACTGTACCAACCGTGCCCACCATTATAGACCTTCAAAAATTCTTAAAACCTCATGATAACTGCTGCCCCTTTATTCCACGTTGTAATCTCAAAATTTCCTCAAGTTTGTCAAACATGATTTTCCATTGCTCCCCAATTCTACCACTATTTTCTAAGTGTCCTGGTTAATTGGTTCCAACATTCCTGACAAGCCAATCTGTCCTTCCCCCTATGGGCTCTACCACCACAAAGGCTAGAGCAGCAGGTACATTCAATTTCACATTCTCAGGTCTCAAAACCAAATTGCTTTGGATGACTATTTCCCCCCCCCCCAAGCATCTCATTATTGCTGGGTCAAATTTTAGGAACCCACTGCTAATAGCTACGTGGGAGCATCAGTGCACTATGGCATTCAGGAATGTCTCACATGACCACCATTTTAAGAACAATTAGAAATTGACCCTGCGGCCCTTCAAACCTGCTCTTCCATTCAATGTGAATGTGGATTGGATAAGGAGAGAGTGGTCCATGAATGCCCTTGCTTCCTTGCTTTCAAACTGCAACACCTTGGTAACAAAGACCAGCATATCAATTCTCTTTGAAATTGCTTGCAATGGTTCCATGTTTTGTTTACATAAAAAGGACAGCCAAATCCCTTTGAATGCCGAATATTCCGTCAGGCCACTCTCCAACCAATGGCATTAACATCGACTTCTCCGGTTTCTGTTAGTCCACTCCCCTGCTTCCCTCTCTTCCCCATCTTTCCTCCAGCTCTCCACCCCCTTTCTTCTCCATTCATCAAGCTATCCCTTCTCCCTTCACCACTCAGCATTTTTGCTTGTGCCCATCACCCACATCCACCTCTGACCTTTTGCCTGTGACCCTGTGCTCCTTCCCCCCACCATTTTATTCAGGTGCCTGCCTGCATCTTGCTCATACCTTGAAGGGCTCAGGCCCAGAACGTTAGTCATGCATCTCTATCTTTGCTACATGAAAGATGCTGCAAGACATGCTGAGTTTCTCCAGAAATTTTGTGTAAACTACAATCACCATGTCAGCAGACTTCCCTTGAAGTCTCTGCACTGAGAATTCTCTCACCCTTTGCCATTCTTCTTCCAAGCAAACAACCTCTGCATTATGTTCTACCTGCCACCACTTTTCCCATTCCATTCACCTGTCTATATCATTCTACGTTAATACAGATCTAATTGCCATGTTAATGTGGGGTGTTAATTGATTAGACCTGAGCACTGCCAATCTGAAAATGACCCGTTCACTAATTCTTGTCTGTTATCCGTCCACTGATACATGTTCCTATAAACCCTTTGCTAAAGTTGTGTAACAATTCCTGTGTGGCACCTCATCAAATACCTTCTGAGGATCCAGGTATGAAGCATCCAGTATTCCCCTTCCACTTGGATCTTAAAAGCCTAATGGGTTCTGTCAAGCCTAATGGGTTTTTCAGTCATCTTCAGCATGACCTCAAAGATAACGGACTTCCACTCTGATTTTGAGGTGGGAATGAGGCCGTCGTGGAATCTGCAGACCCTTCCACAGGTAGGCCAGGACACAGTCACGTGACTGGGCACATCATGAGGTGATTTATGAGGCAGTATGTGTCTTCCACCAGGAATGCAGGGTTTCCTCGTGTTTCCTTGATAATAACTCACAGTTCTCTACCCTCCCAAGGTCTCTGAGAAGTCAAAGATCAGGTATTCCCTGGGATCAATGGAAGCGTTGCATTTCTTCAAGGAGGTTTTAAGCGCATCCTTGAATCTTTTCCTCTGTCCGCCTGATCATTTATTCCCATGACAGAGCAAAGACTGGAGTCATTGTGAGTGATGCAAGTACAACAAGCCTCGATTCTGGGGATGAGAATAATCTTTGCAATGTTAATTGATGTTCAACGATTGCTCATGACCTCCATAGTCAGCTAATATTTTGACTAAATCTGAAAAATTATGGCATGTTAAAATTAAGAATCTAATGCAAGGTTCCTAACAGAACCAGCCTATCATATTACAAAACTAAAGGAGCCATAATTTACAGAATATGCTGAAGATGACAACTTTTTTTCCACATTTATATACAGTCTTTACAAACATTGCGTAGATTTTACAGCACAGGAGTAGCCCATTCAGCCTAGCATGGAGATTTGTGTTCCATAAGCCTCCTCCTGAACCTAATGCTGTCATCATATCCTTCCAAATCATCTTATTTTATATTTCTCTTCCTTCCCCTTAAATGCATCATATTCAGCTCAACCGCACCACATGTAAGGTAAGCTTCACATTCTAAGATTTCCTTGGCAAAATTATCAGGAGATGAAAAAATGTTTGAAAATATTGACACTCTCCCACAAGTATCCATCTTCTAATAAAACCAGCGATGGATAACTGGTATTTTCTTGTCATGAAGTACAATTAGAATTTGAACTTGCTGGAACTATGGCTTTATCGTGTGATATCGCAGAGCAGTTGTGCACTTGTATGTAATCATATTAATTGAATATGTTGAAAGAAGAAAGTGCTAATGACCCCATCAGCATATCCTTAAGTTATAGCCATTCTGCAAAATTAACATGTGTTTCACAGTGCAGAGTTTGCAAATTTAGTTTATCCATTACAGTTGTCCTTGGCTCGATGCAGACCTTGTCTCCCTCACAGTAACTTATGGGGTGTTAATATATAGCAGATTTGTGGCTGATGGGCTCTCAAGCTAACCCTAAAGGTAAATCTTGGCTAATCTGCTCTGGAAGTTAACTGGCTATTAAAACATGGAATGGTATTAAACACTGCTCAAGAGCAATTATATGTGAGGTGGTAGGGGGCCACTATGTGGACCTCAGAGACGGACCTTTGATGTTCATCTCCTTACCAATTTGTCTAGGAAGAGAGGCACCTAGACTGATCAGTTTAAGTGCAAGATTAGATCTCTGGCAGAAGTATGTCCAGAAAGCACGCATTATCTGTGACAAATTAAAGAAAACTTGTGAAGGTCATGGATAGATAGAAGGCTTCGTTCCACAGGCCAGCACCTGCAAAGTTATTAGCCCAGATATTCCAAAGTGCCTGAAAATGCAGAATGATGCACTACTGGAAGAAATGCTCCAGAGCAAAGTTTTATTGTGCACTGCTGGAACCAGAACAGAAAGCTTCAGTTACAAGGAGAGATTGGATAGGCTGGGATTGTTTTCTCTGGAGCATAGAGGTGACCTTTTCGAGGCTTATCAAAGGGTTTGCTTCCTGAAAACAAAATGGAGATTTATGATAGACAACTTCAAGCTGGACACAAAGATAATTTCAGGTTTGCTGCATCACGTCAGACGTTGGAGAAACATTAAATTAACTTTTATTGAATTCAGCATGTTTAATCACATAATGATACTGGCACACTGCATGAGTTCAACTGACCTAAAAATGTTTTGCCGCTGATTTTCATTTGTACTCAGCTTCTTATGCCTCTTGTGTCAGTGTCCAAAATGGTCAGCCAGCATTGATGGATTCCAGTTGCACTGATGCTGCTTTTCCATGGTCGCAGTGTCCTGATGAAACCTTTCACCATGTTTATTACTGACTGCACCAAGATCAGCAAGGAAGAGGTCCAAGTGTGAATGCAAAAATGATTTGTCGCACTTCATGGTATTGTATGCTTGAAGTAGACTTGAAATATGACAAGAAATCAGTTATAAAACAAGTTGTATCTACAAAGCGGTACATGATCAGAAAATGTTGAGGTGATTTTCGTGATCAGCAGCCTAAAATCCTTAAAGTGCACCCAAAGGTGTTGAGGAAGCAAAATCTTTGTTGTCCAGTGCTATTGGTCTTTTTTTCCTCAGGTGGGGGAGTCTAAACTATAGAGCAAAGGTTTATGGGGAGAGGGGCAATGTTTTTAACACAAAGTGGTGGGGATCGGGAGCAACATGCCAGAGGAGGTGGTCGAGGCAGGTACAATCACAGTATTTAACATGGACTGAAAAACAATAAAGGGATATGGGCCAATGCAGGAAAATTGGATTAGTGGAGACAGGCATCTTGGTTGCATCGACGAATTGGGCCAAAGAGCTTGTGATCATGCAGTATAACTTTTAACACTCCCTGTCTCTTCACAAAAGGACATGCTAACTTTGAAGAAGTAAATCAGGGAGGGTGAAAGAGGTTCTGATGTGATGAAGTATGGGATCATGTTGATCACTAAATGAGTGTCAGGGAAAGACTTAGAGGCAAATATAAATCATTTTGCTTTGAGGTTGCTTTGTCAAGTAAGGTGAAAATAAATCCAAAGAGTTTCTACAGATATATTAGGAACAAAAGGATAGTGAGGAATAAAATTGGTCCCTTAGAGGATGAGAGTGGAAGGCTTTGCGCGGAGCCAAAGGAGAATGATATTGATCTATGTAAAGCAGTGGTTCTCAACCATTTTCTTTCCACTCAAATCTCACTTTAAGTAATCCCTATGCCGTTGGGTGCTCTGTGATTAGTAAGAGATTGCTTAAGGTGGTATGTGGGTGGAAAGAAAAAGTTTGAAAACCACTGTTTTAATCATACCTGACTAACTCGTTCTGTGCCTAGTTTCATAACTCCAAAGGAAATGGGCCAATGACAGTTTCTCTCAAGCAAACTGTTTCAGTAATAATTGGGCCTAGAGCAGTGACTCTCAACCTTCCCTTCCACCCACATACCACCTTAAGCAATCCCTCATTGATCTCAGAGCACTTATGGAATGGGAACTACTTAAAGTGGTATGTGAGTGGAAAGAAAAAGGTTGAGAACCACTGGTGTACAGTTTTGGTCACCAAAGAATAGGAAAGATTTCAATAATTTGGAGAGAGTGCAGAGAAGATTTACTAGAATATTGCCAGGATTACAGGCTTTAAGTTATAGGAAAAGGTTAAATAAGTTATGGAGCGCAGAAGGTTGAGAGGGGATTTGTGTCAAATTACTATGAAGTATAATTGATGTGGAGAGACTTTTTCCTTTAAGAAAGAGGGAGATACAAACAAGACATGAGCTGAGAGTTAAAGGGCAAAGGTTTAGAGGAATCATGAGGGGGGACTTTTCACTCAGAGAGTGGTGGGTGTGTGGAACGAGCTTCCAGATGAAGTGGTGGAGGCAGGCTCATTTAAGGAGAAGTTGGATATGTATATGGATGGGAAAGGGATGGAGGGTTACGGGTTGAGTGTAGGTCAGTGGGGTTAGGTGGGAGAAAGTGTTTGGCATGGACTAGAAGGGTCATGTTGGTCTGTAATTGTTATATGGTTCTCTGGCCAGAAGTCGAGGGAGATACAGTCTTCACTGGATTACACTCGGATCTTTGAAGCTCGATGGTGGTGAGACTGGGAGAGGGATGAGTGAATGATAACCAAAAAATGTTGAGGTATTTCTCACTTCACAACCATTCAATTTACAAATCGTTCCTATAAAAATCTCATTGACTCTGGAGCTCATATCTTTTTGCTTCAGAGAACAGTCTGGCATGTTCTATACTTAGGAACATATTCTACCAAACTGCCCATGGTGCATTTCACCTAATGTTTTGAATATAACAAATTTTGCTTGTAAACATTTTGAAGGATTGCATACCTTTAGTAAATCGAAGAATGGCAGTATTTAAGATTTCTAAACCGAAAAGGCACATTAATGGACCTAATGCAGCCAGGGGAGCCTGTTAACTCAGACCTCAAGACTCCAGTTAAATCCTGTTTCATTGTCGGTAGTCATTAGTGAGTCTCAAATGCATGCAAGAATTTTGTAAGATTGAATTCAAAACATGTGTTGCACTTGGTAACATCAGTGCACCTGTTTGGCAACTTTGGTGAGGTTGCACTTTGATGCATGAAACCCTATACACCCACTTCGTTTGTTATCTGTGTTAATGTGGAATAGAGTATAGTTGGTATGGTCAGTAAGTTTGCGGATCACAAAAATTGGTGGTACAGTGGACAGTGTTAAAGGTTATCAAAGATTACAATAGGAGGTAAATCAACTGCAAAAGTGAGAAAGGAATGGCAGGTGGAATTTAACTTGGACAAGTGTGAGGCATTGCAATTTGGTAAGTAAAGCCAAGACAAGATAGGCATGGTAAATGGTCGGGCCTTGAAGACTATTGTAGAACAGAGAGACTGAGGAGTACAAGTAAATAATTCCCTGAAAGAGGCTATATGGATTGATGTGGTGATGAAGAAGTTGTTTGACATGCTTGCCTTTGTCAGTCAAGAGTTGGGACAACATGTTACAAGTGTCCAAGATGTTGGTGAAACTATGCTTGGAGTACAATTCTGTCCACCCAACTACAGGAAAGATATTGTGAAGCTAAAAAGATGCAAAGAAGATTCACATGGGTTTTCCTGGGACTGAGGGCTTGAGGTCTGAGGAGACACTGGATAGGATGGTACTTTTTTCCCTCGAGACAGATTGGGGAATGCTCTTTTTGAGGTATACAAAATCTTGAGGGATATAGATAAGGTGAATAGTCAGTCTTATTTTCCCAGGATAAGTGAGTCTAAAATTAGATGGTGTAGATTTAATGTGATGGGTGAAAGATTTAAAAGGGTCCTGAGAGTCAACTTTTTCACACAGATAGTAGTAGGTACTGGTATATGGAACAAGCTCCCAGTGGAAGTGGTAGAGGTGGATACAATTGCAACATTTAAAAGACATTGGGACAGGTTCATTATTCAGATGGGCTTAGATTAGTGGTTCTCAACGTTTTCCCACTCACATACCACTTTTAAGTATTCCCTATGCCATAGGTGCTCTGTGATTAATAAGGGATTGCTTAAGGTGGGATGTGAGTGGAAAGAAAAACCACTGTTTGAATCGCACCTAATTGATTCATTATGTGCACGGTTTCATAACTCCAAAGAAAATGGGCCAACGACAGTTTTTCTCAAGCAAAATATTTCAGTAACAATTGGGTCTAGAGCAGTGATATTCTCAGCCTTCCCTTCCCACTCACATGCCACCTTAAGAAATCCCTTACTAATCTCAGAACACTTGTAGCATGGGGATTACTTAAGGTGGTGTGTGAGTGGAAAGAAAGGTTGAGAAACACTAGTTTAGAGGGATATGGGCCAAATCCAGGCAAGTGCGGCTCAGACAGGCAAATTTGGTAACATGGATGACTTGGGCCAAGGGCCTGTTTCCACTCTGCAAATCTCAATGTCTGTTATAAAGCCCAGAGAATGAGTTTCTTTACGTAGTGAGAACTAATTCAGGTCTTTGGAATTCCAGCTATTGTAAGTACAGGAGAATTTACCATCACATGCCGCAAGTAAGTCAGAGCTCAGTTCCCTTATATAAAAGTTATAAAAACAAAGAATAATCTCCTGCTGACATTACTTATCGGGTAACCAATTCCAATGAGTTGCCCAGTTAATTGAGCAACTGGTGCAAGCAGGGTGCATTGTTGACTAATTTAGTTGCAAAGCAGCACAGTAATAGACCAAATACACCCATGTGACCAATTAACCTACAAACCAGTACAACGTTGGAACATTGGAGGAAACCAGAGCACCTGGAGGAAATCCATGCATACACAGGGAGAACGTGCAAACTTCTTGCAGACAGCTAAGGATTTGAACCCGCGTTGCTGGTGCTGTATTAGCAGAACGCTAACCGTGGCTAATGATTGAAGAAAAAATTAATGCCAAAGGTAGAACATAGCTAAATTTTAGAAAGAGATCAGCCCCCAATTTCCTTGAAATTCGCTCCCTCCAATGGCAGATGATGGAGACACGATGGCCAGGAAAGTGCAACAATTCAGGCAGCCTCTGTAAAAATAAAACCAATTAATATTTCAGGAGGATCCCGATCAGGAGATCAGGCCTGAAAGATAGACAAGCCCTTTCTCTCTCATCTGCTGAGTTCTACCAGCTTACTGTGCGTTGCTCCAGATTCCAGCCTCTGCAGTCTTCTATGTGTCAGATGGTTTGTGACAAGGACTGGGAATAGTTAGAAGCCAAACACATTTAGAGAATGGAGAAGGTCAGTTTCCTCCGAAAAGGGTGGGGGTTTCATGGAGGGTGCTTTTCAGGACATAGTCACCTCACCAATCGAGAAGCTGTGGTAAGCCTTCCAGCAGCCTAAAATGAGCAGATTGGCAAAAACGCAGAAATGCTGGAGGAACTCTGGTTCTTCAAAGTATGACTTAAGGTTTGGGCCTGAGCCCTTCTTCAAGGTAATTCTCTGGTTCGGTATGATGAGGGTTAATACATGTACCACCCACCCCCTGACTTGCAACCTATGCGACTTACATTTGTAAAGAAAGATTATAAAATTTACAAGGATTATGTTGTATTTGATAAACTGTAACAGGGACACCTGGCATATAAGAGCCAAAATGAGCATACTTTCCTTGTTAGTCAGCGTCCCGAGGTCCGTTGGCTGGGCATGGCCATCTTGGTTCCTGTGCAAGCAAAATCAAGATGGCTGCGCCCAGCCTACAGACCCCGAGATGTCGACTAACAAGGTAACCATGGACCAGAATGCGGAAAGAATCGCCACAGTTAATCGACAAACCCAGGAAGCTTTATCATCAAATTTATGATGAAGAAAAGATTTGATTAAAAAGTTTGCCTTAAGACTTAGGTACTCCACATGTATGGGCAAAATTCTGACTTGCATCCATTCAGAGATATGACTGATCCTTCAGTCTTAATTACGGTCGTAAGTCAGGGACTACCTGTAATGTTCAAGATGGGATCACGCCACCATAGGTGGCTCATTCGCAGAGGGACAAAGGCAAAGCATCAATGAGCAATGATTATAGGGGATTAGAAGGAAGGGAAGGCCACTCATTCCTTCCAACTTGCACCACACCTCAATAAGGTCACAGCTGATGGTATCCCTGTCCTGCACTAAAGGTCACAGCTGATGGTATCCCTGTCCTGCACTAATCCCATATTCCTCAACTCCCTTAAAATCTAAAACTCTGTCCGTCCTCATATTGAATGACTGAAACTCCACATCTCTCTTGAATAGAGAATTCCAAAGAATCATCCCCCAAGTTCAGACATTTTTTCTTACCTGGGGTGATTATGATTGTAATCTTTGGTTTGCGACATCCCAACCAGGGGGAAATATCACTCTTGCATCCATCCTGTCAAACCCCAGATTAGATCACTGGTCATTCTTCTAAACTCCAGAGCATGGGCAGAATTTGTTTAATCTCTCCTTGTCCAACAAACCAGTCTCTCCAGTGATCAATCTCATGGACCTTTATGCACTGTCCTCCACTGTTTATAATTGGTTACCAAACTATTCACATGTGCACATTCCAGATTTTATTCAAGGTTATTTATGGACATTTTGGTTTGACCATGTAGAAATTACAGCACTTTTTATACATAGTTCCCCCATTTCAGGGCACCATAATGTTTGGGACATTTGGCTTCACAGATGTTTTTGTATGTACTCAGGAAGGTTTAATTGCTTCGGTAGCTGCGCACTACTCGAAGAAAGACACACACGGGTGGAGCGAGGTATAGTTCTGTGTCTTATTGGGCTTTTATAGTTGGCCTTCCCGCCGTTGCCCCACAGCTGACATCATCACCCAAACAATAGCTGGTCTCTGCCTCTTGCCCGCACGCTATCCCCTAGCTGTTGACTGTGCAGCAGAGACTAGCGCCATGTTGGGGATGCTGGCCCAACCGTATGGCTGCCAGTTCGCTTGCTGGGGCCAGTGCCGCTGCACAGCCTGCTGGCTCCTGGTTGCGCTCGCTGCCCGATTTCCGCCCTTCATTGGTACAGGTCTCAGAGAGCTCCGCTTGCTGCTTAACTTTGGAGTCTGGCGTTGCCTTTTTTTTAAACCAACGTTAAAAAAAGTGCGCCAATGAAAGTCAAATAAGCCAAAAACAAGAATCAAACAGTAAGAGGCATCACCCAAACCTAAGATTACCAAAATCAACAGTTTGGGACATCATGAAAAAGAACATGCGTACGAAGAAGCTCAGTTATCTCAAAGGGACTGGTATTCCAAGGAAGACCTCCACTGTTGATGACAAGAATTCTCATCATACTGAAGAAAAATCCCCCAACATATGTCCGACAGATCAAGAATACTCTTCAGGATGCAGCTGTGGCTATGTCAATGAATACTGTCCACAGAAGTCTTCTTGAAGAGAAATCAGGACATGAAGAGAACCACGTTAGCCATAGAAAAGATGGTTAAGAAGTAGAGTGAAACCTCGATAGAACGCGATTCGTTAATCTGCGGAATCGCTTATGGCGTGGGTGTCTGTGGACCCCTAGCATTGATTTTAGGATGCCAGGCTAACAGTGACTAATAGCCACAAACTCAAAAATGAACCCTTATGACTCATTTACAAGATGTGTATGTTAATAAGTGGAGTTTAAAGGTCTTATTGTAGGGATGGAGTCACAGTATTTTGTTTTATTGCTTCCTGAATCATGACATATATGCAACTGCTCCGCAACTTGGCTGTAACACGGTATGGAATCTTGGACCCCAACCACCGCGTTCTAACGAGGTTTTGCTGTATTTGAAAGAGCCTGCAGAATTCTGAGAAAAGGTCTTGTGAACAGATGAGACCAAGATGAACCTGTATCAGAGTGATGGCAAGAGCAAAATGTGGAGATGTAAAGGACTGCCCAGGATCCGAAGTGTACCACGGTTTGCATCTTGCAGTGTAGCGTCAATATTTCTAAGCTAAGATTTTATTCTATCTTTTATTGATTTGATTTATTTACTCGGTGAGGTTCAAAAATATGCCGGCCGATCAAAAGTCTGATCTCTGAAGTGAAACCAGAAAGTCTACGATGATAGTAGTTAATACACAAAGGTGCTGGAGAAACTCAGCAGATCCCGCTGCATCCAGAAGAGGCTAAGATATGTCACAAATGATTCAGGCCCAAGCCCTTCATCAAGATATGAGCAAACGGTGGGGGGAGGAGGAGGGCAGAGGGGGCAGGTCAACAGCCAAGAGGCCAGATAGGAAAGAAAAGCTGAGAAATGATGGGGGTGATGGTGAAGATCGATGAATACAGAGCAGGAGGAAGGATGATAGATAATAGGGAAAGAGAAAGACAAGGCTGAAAGAAAGAAGACAGAGTAAGGGTTCCGAATACAGATCTTTTCACCGAAACACAAAACACTGCACCCAACATAATTATGATTCACCAATGGTGCAACGTGTTTGGGTGTGATAGGTGTGTCTTTGGTGCGATGGGAACATGCCAATAGACCAATGAAAAGGACAGGCCTTCTGTGTGTGCCACCACCTTAAAAGAAAAATTCCACTCGACTATCAAACCCCATTTGAAATGTAAAATTTGCATCAATAAACATTTTGCACAAACCAGTTCATACTTGCTGTTAATCAGTGCATCAGAGGCTAAATTAAAGTACACGGCCAGGGATGACACATGCCTCCATGACTCGACTGTGGATGACTGACATTTTCTCATTGTACCCTGAGGCCAGTGTAACTGGAGTTGGCTCGGGGTACTCGGACAGAAAGGCTGTGATTCAACAAGGTGAAATATTAGCCTTACTTGGACAGCTCATACTTTATTTATGAAACCGCTAAGTGCTGCCTCAGCTGAGCTTCCTCGGAAATGATCATGTTGCACACCTCCAAAAGGCCAAGTCAGGTGAGGAGCAGAATGTTTGCGGCTTAACGTCAAGGTCCAATTATAGCCCATGGTGGCAGATACACTTCAGACTCTGCGCTGGATTTTGACTCTCAAAGAAAAGTACCAGTTTTTTTTGGTAATTATCGAGGTCTATCATCTATCTGTCTTGAGTAGACAGCCACCATGAGACATTATGCTGAAAAGCTGACAGAATTAGGTCGAGTGAACGCCAAGTTCAAACAAAGGCTGTCTATTTTTGTCTGTTGCTCTCTTCCCTCTGAGAAGCCAACCTTTGACCCTGAATCTCAGCTTGCTCGCCTCCTGTCTTTATCGCTGCTACAGCCTTAGATCTGTCAATCATGAAATAACGACGAGAATTGTAGCTTTGTGCAGTGTTGGTGTTGTTCATTGGAAGATGAGAAACGATGCCTTGTTTTCTTAAACTGCAATAATTCCATCAATTATTTTCTCCTCGGTCCATTGGAGCTAATTCAGACAAAACGCTATCAGTTCTTCACAAAAGCTGTGCAATTACACTTGCCTGTGTGTGTTAATCACGTAAAGGAGCACACATCATTGGTGTGCAAGAAGGCTGGTGGTGATCTGACACCAGTGCAAAAGTGTTTTTTTATTACAATTTGCATGAAGTGTCTTTCATTGCCTCAGGGCACATCAAAGCTCTTTACAGCCAGTCAAGTGCTTTCAAAATGAGTTAAAAGAGGGCGCCTCCCCTTCCCCCACCCCACCCCCCCCCCCCCACACCAGGGGGCACAGATCTAAGTGGCAGATCCTGGTACCCAGACAGAACAGTAAAAAGCTGGGAATGGGAATAGGGGTTACCTCCTAGACCCCTTGTCAATTTCACGGAACGCCTGCAGTCTAAAGTGAACAACGGGCTCATGAATAGGACGTGGCGTTGCAAGTCCAACCTTCTTACTTAACGCACTTCCGCTACACTGTCTAAACTCGCGTAAAGGAACGGGGATTTGGAGTTTTGGTCGCTCGTGTGCCAAGATGTCGGACATTCTTCAGACCAGTAAAATCATACAATGTCTATCTAAAAAGCGTAAAAGAGTCTTTTAAATGTCCCAATAGTACCAGCCATATGTATTCCCGGCACCCACCACTCTCTAGGTTAAAAATCCTACCTCTTGTATCTCTCATAAACTCTCCTCAACTCGCAGTTGGGCAGCGTGGTCAGCGCAACACTGTTACCGTGTCAGCAACTCGGGTTCGAATCAGCCAGGTTTTCAATCTCCCTCTGTATACCAAAACAAACCTACCCACCCCCTCTCCCCACCATCGATCTAACCTTCCCTACTTCATAGTGCAGATTCCGACAATGTGTCCCATGAACCAATCTCTAATGAGCCTGCCACTGCTAAGCATCCCTGTTCATCGTGTTTCAGTTTTCTGGGTAAGTTTGATTTCCTGATTGGCAATTGAAGAAGATAAAGATGGACTCCCACTGTCTTCTGCGTTCGTGGAGCAGCTACGTGGAGTTCTGAGCTGGATCAGGGTCCACGATGTGGAGGACCACTACCCAACTGATGAGCCCCATGTCTTGGACCTCCAAAGCCGGGCATCGGAGGCACATGGGATTAAACAGGAGATCTGCCTTCTGTCTGTTTGGCGAAAGGCTCAGGCCTGAAACGATGGTAACTCTTTGCTTCCTTTTGATGCTGCTTGGTTTGCTGAGTTTCTCCAGCATATTTGTGTATGGCACTTCAATCACAGCATCTGCAGTCTATCCTGTTTAAGTCCATTCAGAATCGGATTTATTTGGAATGATATGACAGGTGCAAATTTTGCTATAAATGAAATTTTAAAATATATATATAGAGCAAAAAGAAGAGAAAGTGCAGCAGTGTTCATGGTTCATCATCCATTCGGGAATCTGATGGCAGAGGGGAAGGAGCTGTCCTTGTGCTGCTGGGTGTTCATCTTCAAGCTCCTGTACCTCCTTCCTGATGGTATCAGTGAGAAGAGGGCATGGCCTGGGAGGTGGAGGTCCTTGAGAATAAAAATTGCTTTCATAAGGCACCGTCTCTTATGGATGTCCTCGATGGAGTGGTCTGATGCCTGTGATGGCGCTGGCCGAGTTCACAACTCTCTGTAAACTTTTCCTTTCCTGTGCATTGGCATCTCCATACCAGACAGTGATGCAACTGGTTAGTATGCTCTCCACAGCACATCTGTAGAAATTTGCCAGGGTCTTTGGTGTCGTGCTGAATCTCCTCAAACTCCTTGTGAAGTATAGCCGCTGGTGAGCCTATTTTTGTGATTGCATCGACATGGAGGCCCCAGGATCGATCTCCAAAGATGTTGACACTCAGGAAACTGAAGTTCCTCGCTCTTTCCACTGCTGACCCCTCGATGAGGACATTCAGCTGCTCCACTGTGAAGCCTGCCCTGAAGAAATTCTCCTCTCTTCGAAGGGAGTTCTATGAATTCTGACAAAGAACTGCAGTGGCTTAGATGGTGTGTACTCAAATAAAAACTTTCCTGACACCCTTTCAGGGGAGGTTGTGCCAGATCAGGCGTCTGTAGGGAGCTGCAGAAAAACTGAAAATCTTAGCCAGATTTTTGGGACTATTGGAATGTTCTAATATCCCAATATACAGATGTAAGAAAAATAGAGGGTGATGGGTGTGAGATAGGAAAAAATTAGATTGTCTTAAAGCAAGTTGACATAGGTTGGCACAACTTCATGGCCTGAAGGACCTGTACTTTGCTGCAATGTTCTATTTTCTTTATTTTACTTTGTGTTTTGTGTGGACTTGTAAACTTTAATGGGAATGTGGAAAACAGGGCCCCCTTGTGTTAAAAGGAGCATAGGAACTTGGGGCCAGAGGTGGCGAAGGAAGAGTAGTGCTTTAGGAAGAGTAGAAATCAGATCCTTTTTATTTTAAAAGGGGTTTGGGGGCTAGGGCTAGGGCCCCATTCTGTTCAAAGAAACAATGGGTTCCAGTGCATTTAAAACTAGCATGGGAAATGGATGACTTTCAATGAAGGGTGGTCATTGGGATCCCTGTGTGTTAAACCTAGCACAGTAACAGGACTCTTTTTAAATTTAGACCTGCGGCACGGTAACAGGCCCTTTTGGCCCATGAGCCCAGGCCACACAATTACACCCAATTGACCTACAACCCCCGTTACATTTCAAGCGGTGGGAGGAAACCAGAGGACAAATCCACGCGGACACGGAGAGAACGTACAAACTCCTTCCAGAGAGTGTGGGATTCTTACCCCGGTCCCGATCGCTGGCTCTGTGACAGCGTTGCGCTAACTGCTACTCCAGCTGTGCTGCCCCTAACATTTCAATCTAATGGTGACAAGCCTGAGATCTGTTTTTATTTTCCAGATATAGTACTTTCAGAAGCAACTCCATCCACAGAAATCCTAAAAAAAAGTTTTTTTTAATAAGTGGAAAAATGAAACTTTATCACTATACAAGTCCAGAAGAAACTCTAAATTGATTCCATGTTATCCACCTGTGTCGTCAACATCACTCAGGGATGTCATAGTTTTCACAAATGAGTGATGAATGGAAATGTGAACTTTAGAAGGTTTCACCTTTTCAATTAAACAACAATAATGTTTTAATCTTAGAAAGTTTCAAAGTTGATTCAGTTAATCAAAGAATGGTTTTATGTCAATACTCCAGAGGTTTATTTCTAATGTCCATGTAAGTAACAGTGATATTTTCACTTCACTTTGTTTTTCAAGAAAAATATTGATGTTAAAAAAAACTAAGCAAAATGGACTTAGGTTGTAAACCAGCTAATCCAGTGGTTCTCAACCTTTTATCTTTCCACTCACATCCCACTTTAAGTAATCCCTGTGCCATCGGTGCTCTGTGATTAGTCAGGGATTGCTTAAGGTGGGATGTGAGTGGGAAGGGAAGGTTGAGAATCACTGCTCTAGACCCAATTGTTACTGATATATTTTGCTTGAGAAAAATTGTCATTGGCCCGTTTCTTTTGGAGTTATGAAACCATGCACATAACGAGTCAATTAGGTACGATTAAAACAGTGGTTTTCAAACTTTTTCTTTCCTACCACATACCACTTTAAGTAATCCCTGACTAATCACAGAGCACCTATAGCATTGAGAACTCTTAAAGTGGTATGTGAGTGGAAAGAAAAAGGTTAGAACCACTGAGCTAATCTCTCTGAAGGATGCTTCACATCTTGTTGAAGTAATCGCCCAGTACATTTCAATATTTATGGCACTGAATAACTTCCTGTTGGGTAGCTGGCAAATTTTAACACCTGAATATCAGTACACGATATTTTTCCTGGGATTTAAACATAAAGGTGTGTAATGGTGCCTGAACTCTCCTTGTTCTCATTCATTGGTTATGTTATAAGGGTCATTTATCTTGAAAGTAGAGCCTGCAGCTGACGTGGACATTTACCCCCTCCATAAATCTTCGTCGCGAAGCCAAGCCAAAGAAGAAAGAAGAAAGAGTCAATGTACCCAATGAATTTTTTTCTGCTCTGCAGAAACAGAGCCCTTCAACAGCAATACACTCTGTAAGTGTCTTTATGTAATAATAAGCTGTTATCTCCATCAAATAAACCCCACTGAATAACACTAATTCCATAAAAAATTATAATCATTTAGTTCAAAGTTTACATGTTTTAAACTGTGTTCAGTTTATTTTTTGGACTACCAATAAGTGGCAATTCTGCCGCGCCCACAGGAAAAAGGAATCTCAGGGTTGTATGTGATGTCCTGTATGTACTCTGACAATAAACCTGAAATCTGAAAATGTATTGATATTTTGCAGGTAGAGTTTGATATTACATAAACTTAACTTTCTATACCAATAACATACCTTACATTTGTTAATGAGTAATTAAACTGACAAATATACCTATAAATCTATCTATCTGTGTAAGTGTTTGAGCTGGATAAACTAGTAGATTAACAGATGGATTTTTGTTATATAATTGCCAGTTTAACTCAACATTGAGAAAAGCAGCTAGTGTGCGGCTAGTGCTTGAGTTGTCTTGTCACTGTTGACCGTGGCCATACGATAATGGATCAGGGTTCCTTTTTCCTTGGAGACACAAGAGAGTGAAGATTCAGGAATCTAGAGGGAAAATAATACACTGTCCTTTTCCCTCCACAGATGCTGCCTGACCTGCTGAGTTTTTACAGCAGTTTGTTCTTTGCTTCATTTTCCCTTTGTTTCTCTTGGTATTCATACTCCTTAGCCAGTCATTGTGTCATTTATCCTCACTGCAATATCGAGGGGACTCCTGGACTGATATCCTCTTTTGCTCTGGGGGGTTTGGGGATAGGACAGGGACCAGCCGCAGTACTGCTTTTACTTCCTGGACTCAACACAATAGCAGGTTTCGCTATCAGACTCCTTTACATTCTGTGTCTGTGCTAGCTGGCATGATCAGCTCCAACTTCTCAGCAAATCTGTGTTTCTGTATTATGCCAGACAGCAGTTGTTCTCTCTTTGGAAAGCACCTCGGAAGATGATCACTTTTAGATTGCCGGAGACATTTATATAGACCATTTGGTTGACATCTTTAACCTGGTATACCATATATTAGTTACTTTACCTTTTATCAATTGAAATCAGTGAAGTTACTTGTTCGTTATCTCTGAAACTCTTTGTAAGTTGTCAGAGTTGCTTCTGACCCATTAGTGGCAGTATTGTATCAACCAGATCAGAAAGGCAAGTCAGTAATTACTCAAGGAGAAGGGAACTTCAACGATCCTGCCATCATTCCATTTTATGCAGTTGATACTTGTGTCATGATTTAATTTTAATTTAATTTGAGAACCATCACAGTAATTACCGATCCATGAGCCCACGCTGCCCCAACACATCCATGTGACCAATTAACCTACAAACCCCATGTGTCTTTGGAACGTGGGAGGCAACCAGATCACCCGGAGGAAATCCACGTGGACATGGGGAGAACGTGCAAACTCCTTACAGACAGCGCCAGATTCAAACCCCGGCTTCTGGCACTGTAACAGCGTTGCACTGACCGCTACCTTATTTCATTTACTTTAAATATTTAATTTTAAAATATTGTTAAGGAGAATCACCTTGAATTTAGAGAAGTGGTTTTGTTCCCCGCATCAACCACAGTCTCGTTCCCCACGTCCAAAGGTTTGATGCTGTAATGGAGGATAAATATTTGGGAAAATTAGAGTAGGTTACATATATATACATACACACATTTTAAAACACATCTCATTTGAAAAACTGAAGAATTCATATTCAGTAACATTGCAGGATCTTTGGAGACTTTTATGCACATTTCACAAGGAGGTGCTAATTGAAATGACGTCATGAAATGAATACACCATTGTTTGGAATTGGAGGCAGGGTGGATGGTTGGATAACCACAAGGCTTCTGACCTTTCTGCAAAGGGCTCACACCAGGGTCACACTTGGGTTTTGTTTATCTCAGACAACTGCTTGATCAAGAGAGGAGAACTTCTGTGGTTTGCTGAAGAAGGTGGGGGGTTTTGCAGTTGGAGAGAGAGAGAGAGGTGAGACCAATCTCAACAAGCTCTCTCAGCTTGTGTATGTGACACTGAAAGCAACTGAACAGTGCAAACCAGGAAGAGCTGGTTGAAAACAGAAAGTTCCAGAGCAGATGATGGCTGGAAGTGTCTGATGTTTCTCTTGGAATAAGAGTAACCAGAAAGGAACTCTGTGGTAGCCTGAAAGAAAGAGGTTATCATCTGGAGAACCCTGATGGGGCAAGTTTCATCAGCGAGACATTGAGGTGACTAATGGTGGTACCTCAGTTGTGGAAATCCTGGAACAACAAATCTCTTTCTACAAATCTCTCTCTACAAACCCTACAAGAACCTTCCTGAGTGGTAAACATTTACCTATTGACCACCAAAGCCTGGTGAACTTTATACATGTTAAATTCTGTGCAGTATAAGAATTGCCTGCATCCAGAGAACTTGAAAGAAGGAGAAGTGAGATTGAACTGTGAACCAAAGAACTTTTCTTAAATTTACACACACATTACATACATGTGCGCTTAGAATTAGAAGGGGGTTAATTTGGGTTAGTGAAGTATAAAGATAAGTTGAAGTTTGATTCTATTTTCTTGTTTAAAGTTGATTAAAAACAACTTTTGTTGAAGTACATACTTGTCTTGATGAATGTCTATTGCTGCTGGGTTTTGGGGTCCTTTGGCCTCGTAACATTGCTGGGTGACAAACATCACGTGCGGAGAGAGGGTGAGAAACTGAGAGAAAATGGAAATTTTGCTGAAGAAATAATTAAGGTTCTGCCCAATCCCATCTAAAACTGTTACAATAACAAAGTTGATTTGGTTGCAGTTAATGGATACTGAAAGTTGGATGTATTTCTGGGGGAAGTTTGTTTTAAATTACCAAAGATGTATCTGATTTTACCAAACATGAGTAAAATGTAAAAAAAAAGAGAACAAAAATGAAAAATTCAAGCCCCGCCTCCAGGGTGAGACGTTTCAGACAATGGAGAACAGATGTGGAGTGAAACACAGTTAGTGCAACATTTTTACGGCGCCACCGACCTGGGTTCGAATCTGCCACTGTCTGTAAGGAGTTTGCACATTCTCCCTAGGTCTATGTGGGTTTCCTCTGTGAGATCCAGTTTCATCCCACCCCCCAAAAACATAAGGGGTTTGTAGATTAGTTGGTGTATTTGGGTGGTGCGGACAGCCCTGTTACAGAGCTGTATCTACAAATTTATAAAGAAAAATAATATATTCCTGTGTCAGGGGTCATTACATTTTTTAACCAAAGTTCTGTCTTATAGGTTTTTTAATAAAAAAAAGATTTATGTGTACTTATGCAATGCCTTCCACGATGTCTGAATATCACAAATTACTCGAGAAATGATAAGAGGTAAAACGAGCATCTGCAGACACCGTGATTGAAGTAAAAACAAAATGCTGGAGCAACTCAGCAGGTCTTTTATATCGCTCGTTCAGGTGCCTTGCCGTTTGGTGAGGACGATTATGTCTCTCCATCCATCATGGTCTCTGACCCTCTAAATTGTAGTTGCTGCCCTCCCTGTTTCTATCCACGATGTTAATCCATGTCTGCCTTGGCTTCTTTTTCCTTCCAGCTTTCCAGTTGTAACTAAATGTTCTAATGTATCTCTTGGCATGATGTGTCCAGAGACTTCTGATTCCTGTTTTCCTATTCTTTTAAGTAATGTACGTTTTGTTTTCATTCTTTGTAGAACTTCTTCATTTGTTATCCTGTCCTTATGTGATATGCACGGCATTCTTCGGAGAAACCGCATCTCTGATCCATCGATTCTTTTTTCCATTGTATTTGTGATGGTCCATAACTCGCAGCCAGACTTCAATATGGAAAGAATGGAGCACCTGAGAGTTCGAAGGCGATTCTCAATTGCTATTTTCTTGTTCGTTAGGATGTGACTCTTTTTCACAAATGCTGTTCATGCCATTGCTAGTCTTGCCTTTATGTCTATTTCACATTTGCCATCAGATGTTCCCCATGATGATCCAAGGCACTTGAAGTTGTGAACTTGGTTCAGGATTTCAGTGAAGAACAGTGCGGCTTTGTCGAAGGTAAAGGAACATCAAACGCCATTTATATTCTCAGAAAAATTATTCGAAAGGTCAATAGACCTTTTCTTCTGTTTCATTGGCTACATAAAAACCTTTGACAGTGAAACTCTTAAGTCATTGTGAAAATGCTTAAAGATATTAATTATCAACGGAAAAGATCTAAGAATAATCAGGAATCTCTACTGGCAACAAAGTGCAGCCATACGGATAGACAACAAGATTGGTGGATATCAGCCAATAAAGCGAGGAATCAGACAAGGTTGTGTTCTATCACCGGACCTGTTGCCCCCTGTACAGTGAAAATATCGTGAGCCCCATACAAGTCCTACCTGGACAAGGTTATAGGAGGATACAAGATCAACAATCTCCACGACGCAGATGATACAGTACTGATAGCAAACAGTGAAGTAAATTTACAGAAATTAGTATCTAGCATCAATGCAGAGACTTTAAACAAAAAGGAAACAGAAATAGTGGCAATATCAAAGAAACCTGATATTCCAAATTGTAGGATTGTATTGGGAAATGAAATCCTAAAACGTCTTTTATAGAGCAAAGATAAAAATACATAACCGATGTTTCAGGCCCGAGCCCTTCATCAAGGAACCGATGTTTCGGGTCTGAGAACTTCTCAGCTGGATGGCATTAGCATCGACTTCTCCGGTTTCTGCTAACCTACTCTCTTTTCTCCCTCCCTTCCCTTCCCCCTGTCAGCTCTCCACTCCCTTCCCTCTCTCTACCCTTCTCCATCCCTCCTCCCCCTGTCTGCTGCGTTCCCTCTCTCCCTTCTCCACCTATTACCCCCTGCCTTTGCTACCAGGCTCCTTCCCCTTCACCCCACCCTCCCTCTTAACTTTTTTATTCTGACACGCCTGCCAACATTTTTGGGCTCAGGCCCAAAACATCGGTTATTTGTTTTTACCTTCCTATATAAAAGACCATCGTTTGACCTGCTGAGTTACTCCAGCGTTGTGTTTTTACGAGAAATGGTGGTTCTAATATAGTCACCTTGCAGGAAATTAAATTTACTCAGAATATGGTGTCACAAAGGGGCAAGTTAGCAGGAACCACTCAGTCATGTTGATTGGTGGATCGAGGCACTGGCCAGGACACCCGGGCAAATCTTTCCATCCAGCACATGGTATCAGTGAGTCATTACCATCCATTCATGAAACAATATTTATTTCTCCCTCTGAATACCTGTCCTGCATGTGTATTGTGTGTTATATCTGATGGTGTGTCTTCGTGTTTTGCACTAAGGACCGGAGTACACTGTTTTGTCGGGATGTACTTGTGCAATCAGGTAACGATTAACTCAACGAACTTGACTTGAAGGTGATACTGGAGGAACAAAATCAGGACGGCCAGGCTATTGAGGAATGGTATCCTGTAACTGAGTAGATCGCCCCACAATAATATATATTTGTTTTAAGTCATGTATACAGCTGTATATGTGATTATCATGTATTTTGTATGATGTGCGTGAACTGTGGACTGGAGATCAGTTAGGTGAGTGGTGTCACAACGTGAGCTGATTGTGGACTTCACGATGGGGAAGCCAGGAGAAAACAAACCAGTCCTCATCAAGGGGTCAGCAGTGGAGAAAGTAAGGAACTTGAAATTCCAGGGTGTCAACATCTCTGAAGATCTACTCTGGGGCCATTATGTCTATGGAATCATGTAAAAGGCTTGCCAGCAACTATATTTCATGAGGATTTTGAGGAGATTTGGTATGTCACCAAAGGTTCTTGCAAATTTCTACAGGTGTATCACTGTCCAGTGTGGAGGTGCCAATGCATAGGACAGGAAAAGACAAGGGAGGCTTGAAAACTCAGCCAGCACCATCAACGTCATCTGACTTCACTCCATTAAGGACACATTTAAAGGTGTCTCAAGAAAACAGCCTCTATCCTCAAGGACCCTTAACACCCAGGTCATGCCCTCTTCTCACTGCAACCATCAGGAAGGAATGGGAATCAAACTCTCGGTTTGCCAACACAGGGACGAGAATATACCCAGAGGAGTCTGAATGTTTCATTTATTTAGCAAGCCTCTCAAACCCAAGCAATCCAATGAATTATTTTTGGAATTCAGTGACTGTTGTGGATCGAATAGAAATAGCAAAAGGATTACAAATCACTGTTTCTATTTTTGATGAATATCAACAAATGTTGCTTTCCTTTGCCCTCGTGCCATTTCATTGCCATTTACTTGAACCAGCTGATTGATCTTTGCTTTATCCTTTGGTCACAAAGGTCTTGGTTCTGACAGTGCATTCCTCTCTCAGTTCTCAAGAAAGGAACCTGAACATCAGGAGGTAGGGGTCGGCATGGTTAGCATACCTGTTAGTGCAAACCTGTCACTAACCTCCAGGTGCTACAAACAATGTGCTGCTGGAAGGGCTCAGTACATCAGGCAGTGTCGATGGGTATAAACGATCAGTCAACATTTTGGGCCAGGGCTCCTTCTCAAGACGACAGTAAAAAAGGTGAGTGATATTACTTATATGAAGGGGGTAAAAAGCTGGAACGGGCTGAAAGGTGCTAGGGTATTGGACAAAACATGGGAGACAGGTAGAGGGAGAGAGGGGAAAGGGAGGGATGAGTGTGGCATTAGGTTAAAGGTATCCAGGAGACTGGGTGAGACAAGAACTAGAGGACATGGATTAAGAGTGAAAAGTGAAGAGGATCATTAAGGGGAACTGCACTCAAAGGGTGGTGAGAGTGTGGAACAAGGTGTTGGTGAAAATGATGGAGGTGGGTTTGCTTTCAGCATTTAAGATTGGATTGGGAAGGGTAAGGAGAGCTATGGAGACCAGATCCAGGTCGATAGGAGTAGGTGGTATAAAAAATTTGGCACAGACCAGATGGGCCAAAAGGCCTGTGTCTGCACTGTAGTGTTCTATGAATATGATGCGTTGTTCCTCAAGTTTACATTTAGCTTTACTCTGATGGGGGAAGAGGCCAAGGGCAGATATATCTGTGTAGGAATTGCTGGAGGAGTTGAAATGGTTGGCTCCATGAAGGTCAAACTTAGACCCGCGTTGGCGTTCGGCAAAATGGTCACCCAATCTGCGTAGCAGGCCGTGACTGGCTCCTACATTCCACCTGGGACAGGCACTTGCCCCAGACAGGTTGAACTGTACCCAGATGATAGAAGTGCTGTTGTTTATAACGCTGCAAAGTATTCTTTCCCAATGGTGTGTTAGAGGGTGGAAATGAAATCCGAGAGCTTGCTGATTCTTAAAATACAGAAAAGCACCAGAATTCATGCGGAGATGGTAATACTGGCAAAGGGGCAGATGTCTTTCATAAACTAAAAGATGCCAATGTAAAGGAAATATCTATGTAAAGGAAATTGTCCAGTTTGGACAATTGTCATTGGAGCAAGTAATCACAGGACACAGGGCAACTTCCTGCTTAACTTTATATGGACCAGGATATTGGTTAAAAATAACTAAAAATAATTCTGCAATTAACCATTAAAATGTACGGCTGCACCGTGGGAGTGTTAGACATGGCAACGTGCTCAGCTGATTAATGGTGTTTAATGAGTGTGCTCTGGTTGAAAGCAACTTTGCTCTTGCTAACTTGTGGATATCGGTATAAAATGGCACTTGCCTCTTCAAACTGAGGACAAACTTTCTGAGAGCAAATTGTCACCCACATTTTCACCTGCACCAGTGAGCTGAATTGCTTGCTAGAGGGAGTATTTCAACTGACAACTATTCAGTGGCCTCGCTGGGTCATTGCGGGACCATAAGGCATTTTTTGAAATCCATTCCGCTGCCTCGGATTGACCATGGTCTCTGTCCAAGCAAGCAACGAGAAGCTGCAGCCACTCAGTGGTTCGGACAGCATTCATGGAGAGAAATGGACAATCAACGCTTGGGGTCGATGTTAATCAAGACCAAGATAGGAAGGGGAGGTAACAAGACTAGGGTAGTATTATAAAATTGAGGTTGACTAGATATCAAATAGCATTTTTGACATTGGCATTAGCAGTTGCTAGAAAATGTTTAGCGATTACAAGGAAAAATGTGATTGATTTGAGCTGGCAGATGGAATTGTGATCCTGTATTCCGTTGGAAAAAGTGACGTATAATTTACTTGATAATCATGGAATATATGGGTTTTAAATTGTGAATTCTCCGGCCATGCTGTGGTGGTGTTGTTCTAATTCATAGTATTTATTCTGGCTTGTATCGCCTTTCTTTCTTTCTCTTTCTTCCTTCCTTTTCGAGGGTTAGGTATGGGCGGGAGGACAGGGATAGGTATGGGGGGATGGGTTGGGGGAAGGTTTGCGTGGGGGGGGGGAGGGATTTGTATACCATGTATTTTTTACTGTTTGTAATGTTTATCTTTTTAATTGTATGTATCATGATTTTTATATTTTAAATAAAATGTTCCAAAACAAAAGGGAGGGTCTGCAATGCCTGATGGAGTCACATGATCAGCACCCAGACGTAGTCGCCTTCACAATTCAAGAGAAAGTTGATTTATTTGAACAATTATATTTTCTCCCTCCAGAACACCACCTTTCAGATTTAACAGGTGATTATTTGGTTATTTTAGCCTGTGTAGAATTATAAAAGATGTAAGATTTTTTTATTGTCATGTAATAAAACAGAAAATAGAATATTAGACAAAATTTCCTTCAGCCCTGTAAGGCAAACAAAAGATTTGCCATCAGCAGAAATTGTCTGCTGCTCCTTCCATTCAGAGAAAGAGAAGCAAAAGAGAGTCCCGTTTTCTCCCCACCACCACCCGAGTCACTAAGCATGTGCGTATTCACCTCCAGCAATCCCCCAGCCTCCACAGCCACACAGAGTCCGCTCCAAACCATTGGCGACCTGAGCTCCAGATCCCAACCTCTGACCCAGTCAGGAAGCCCTGCGCACCCTCCCGCCTCTTGGCCCGATACATGGGTACCCCCTTCCGTTGGACTCGAGCTGACTTCCTGCAGTCCACAGCCTGGCCCGAGTCCCTTGCCCACAGTCACCAGCAGCTTGCAGCCTGAGTGGGCTCCTCGCCTCAAGTTGCCAACAGCCCACCGCCGCCTGTGCGTTCTTCAGCCACAGAGCTCCTCGCTGGTCTGCCACTCTGGTCACCGTCCCGTGGGTTGTCTCCTTTCCCTCCCCTTCTCAAACAGTGGGGTTGTCTCCCCATTATCCGATGCCCTGCACCAGTCCTCTACTTCCCTGGTGTCTGCAACCCCTCGAGGCTTCTTTGGCCCAGATCCCACAGGCACAAGATTTTAAAATAAACCACCGTTAGCTCCTTTAACTGGCTAAAGCCTACAGGGAGCCGTCGGCAAGTTGGACTGGGCGGCAGAACCCTGCGCTGAAACGTTGTCTCTCCACTGGTCCATTACAACAGCATTGCTACTCTGTTAGATTTATATATTATTGTTGCCTGTACCAATGTACTATGCAAAACCTTTCTTTGGCATTCCATGTAAAGGGTAGCAAACAGTTGACATGCTCTGCCAACATTATCGAAAGGAAGAGAAAGAAAATCCTTTCAGCGATGGTGAGTGGTTGAGAATCGCACTGGCTTCTCTGATATGGGTGCCTCACCACGTAAGCTGCCTGTTCTCCATCGCACCTCCTTGACCCATGATCCTGATTCGTGGAAGCCAACAGCAACCCAGCTCCTCCGCCACTGCCTCCCACCTGAACACGTCAGTGGAGGAAAGTTGTCGGAGGGAAGCCTGTTCCCACAGAGAGTGGTGGGGGCCTGAAGAACATTGCGGGGTGGTGGGGGGGGGGGGGGGGGAAGAGGCTGGTGCAACAGGGACACACAAAAGACTTAGACAGGCACGTCTAAGAAAAAATAATAGGTGCGAGTTAGGGAACAATTAGATCATCGCGGAGTGGGTATTCATTGGTCAGCACCACATCCGTGGGCTGAAGGGTCTGTGCTGGAATTTTCTATGTCTATTAACCACTGCTGCCTCAGTCTCCACTGCAGTTACAGCCAGCTCCTGACTGTTTTTCAGCCTGACCCCCAGATAGACTTCATGGGAGCCACCACCTCTCGACTTAACTGCAGCCACAATTGCTCTCCGACTTAACCGCCTCCACCATGATTTCAAGCGCCTCTCAACCACGTGTGAGGAACAAAGGCTATCAAATCAACTGGATGCAGCTTTTGCCAGGGTGAAGCCCACAACCTGAGTGAAATACTTCATTGCGTTTTGAACTTGCAGTAATTATGCCAATTCAACACCAGTCGCATTAACCAGTCGCGGTTATATTTGGCTGTAAGCCAAGCTTCCTCTGGTTTCCCTTCGGAGAATTTTTGCAATTCCCAGCTGGAAAGTAGTTGCAGAGAGGTAGAGAGGATAATGCAAAACATGACCCCCATTTGCGATGAAGATCATGTCCCAGGGAATGGTTCTGGATATTCCAAAATCCATTTATACCTTCCAGTAGAGTTTAGTGAAAGGTTCCATTCATAAAAGCAAGCATATTAATGGATCAATGTTTGTCTCAACCAGAGAAATGTATATTAGTTGAAAATTAAAAATAAAACACAGATGCTGGAAATCTGTGATGAGGAAAATGCTGTTAAAGGAGCTGACAGTGTATATTAAAATCCTGCAACCATGGAGTCTTGTGTCCAAGATGGTGGCGCCTGTGCTCGGCAGTGGCTTCGAGGGGTCGCAGACTCCGAGGAGCAGCGGGCCAGTGGCAGGTTGGCAGAAATGGACTGAATACGTCCACCCCCCCCCCCCCCCAATTCAGAAGCAGGGGAGACATCTGTACTGGACGGTGATCATGGCAGTGGACCAGTGAGGGGCTCAGTGGCTAAGAGACCCACACAGAATGCAAGAGACTTGCAGTCAGAGGACCTTTACAGACTGCAGCCTGCTGGAGACTGGAGCCAGGTATTGGAACCGGGATTAGTGGGGGAGAGGGGAAGCTGAGGGCAAGAAAAATTGACATCAAATGAAAATAAGACAGAAAAGGTTGCCATGTATCTTCAAATTTCACCGATGAATCAAATACATGATATCTAATTTTTTCTAAACTTAAACAAGACATAATATGAAAAAACCATTGAAACACTGTTGGAGGTCTAGAGGCTTCCCATTTTAATAGGATGGCTCTTCTAGCCAACAATGTCGAGAAGGCCACATCCCATTGAACAGGTGCAGAAAAACTCCCTTTGTCTGCGTCAACAACCCTGAAAAGACCAGTTACTGGATTAGGTTGTAGCTCCACCTGGAATAGAGCTGAAAAGATATTAAAAAATTATTTTCCAGTAGTTTTCTAAGGATAAACAAGACCAAAACATATGTGTCAATGTAGCAATATCAGATTTGTATCTGTCACAAATAGGATTAATATTAGAAAAAATAATAGCCAGTTTACCTTTGAACATGTGAACACGATGCACCACCTTGAATTGGATTAACGAATGTCAGGCACATATAGAAGACGTGTTTTCTAGTTTAACTTTTGTCCCATAGATTGTCAGATAAGGGTCTTGCAAGTTTCAGTTCCCAAGTCTTTTTAATCTTATCATGAAGAACTGGATGAAATTTTAATAATCTATCATATATAATTCTAATTAACCCTTTCTGAGAGGGATTCAATCCTAACCTTAACTATAAAATATCTCAGATGTCTGCATGACTGAATTGTCACATTTTTATTGCATTAATTGCAACTGTGAATATTTATTTATCTATCCTTTGACATTTATTATTTCTTTGCATGTTTTGGTATGTTGTGGTAATTATATGTACATTATTACCTGTGTGGCTGCAGCAAGTAAGAATTACAGTACATCTCTACATTGTACTTGTGACTAGGACAATAAACTCACATTGACATTACCACTGAATCCTGTCTTAAACATATAACTAGAAGTACAGGTCTTTAGATGGTCCTTTGCAGGAACACCATCTCATCTTTCAGCATTGTGAGGATGCTGGTTCATGACTTTTTGGATCATCAAATTTGTGCAATTAATTTTGGAACTCTAAATTGTAAAAATCTTCCAGCAGCAATTATGTGCCAGGTCCTTGAAAGAACTATTTCCTCAGACTCATGGCCTCATTCTTTCCGCATGGCTGTGCAAGATTATCCTTTTCCAGTAAATATCCAATTAGCTGTCTTGACAGATGAAAAGGCAGGAGTGAAGAGACCAAACTGACCTCAGATTTTTCCCTCCTAACCCAAACCACACTTTGCATGCTTACATTCCATGACTCCACTTGGCAGGATATTCATAAGTTGCTTCTCTCTGAAAAATACTTTTCTCTGGTTTCCATCCTGTTCTTTTGTTTTCCTTAAGGTTAGATGGCAAGCGACACTGTTAGCATGGTACTTAGCGCTACCCTATCATAACGCCAGCGACCCGGGATCGAATCTGACGCTGTCTATATGGGATTTGTACATTCTTGGGTGGCACAGGCTCGTGGGCCAGAAGGGCCTGTTACTTGTTGAACATTCTCCCCATGTTTGAGTGGGCTTCCTCCAGGTGCTCCAGTTTCCTCCTACCCTCCAAAATGTGCTGGGATTGTAGGTTAATTGGGCAGCATGGACTAATGGGCTAGAAGGGCCTGTTACTGTGTTGTACGCTCTCCTCGTGTTCGCATGGGTTTCCTCCAGGTCCTCTAATTTCTTCCCACCCTCCAAAATGTGTGGGGGTTGTCGGATAATTGGGTGTAACTGGGCGGCACGAGCTCGTGGGCTGGAAGGGCCTGTTAATATGCTGTACATCTAATTTAAATGGTGAGTTTGTGTTTAATTTCTTGATCTTCCCATTACCAGTGCTTCTCTTTATATACTTTTGTGAAGATCAGACAGCCTTCTGTCATGATTTTCTGTCAACATTGAACTGCATCCATATTTGCGACAAAGATGAGATCCTCCAGAAGTATTATTGCCTGCAGGATTGAGCTGGAATCCTGACCAGTTGTGGGCATAGAGCAAGGCTCTATCCTAATTATGAAGCCATCTTGTAATTGACTGACCATGAGTAATTAACTATTATTATGTAATGTTTTCATGTGGCTCTGCTTTAATCATCATCTTAATTTACTGCGAATAATTTCCTTTAATACTGGCTCTTGACCCCTTGCAGTTGCAATACACAAACGTGCTGAACAAACTCAGCTGGTCACGCAACATCCATAGAAAGGAAAGGGTGACTATCGTTTTCTTCAAACAACATGGCTTTCCCTCTGCTGCCATCAACTTGGCATCTCCTCCATTACCCACACATCTGCCCTGGCCTCCTCCGCCCTCACACACAGCAAGGACAGGATACTTCTTGTCCTCTCCTACCACCCCACCAGCCTCCACATCCAACACATCTTCCTCTGCCATTTCCGCCACCTACTACATGATCTCACCACTCTCTTCCCCTCTCCACCTTCCTCAGGGGCTGCTCCCTCATCCACTCCTCCCTCCCTACCAATCATCCCCTTGGGACCCACCCCTGTGACCATAGGAGATGCTCCACTTGCAACCACACCTCCTCCCTCATCATCATTCGGGGCCCCAAACAGTCCTTCCAAGTGAAGCAACGTTTCACTTGTGAATCTGCGGGGGCCATCTACTGCATCCAGTGCTCCCATGGTGGCCTCCTCTATCCAAACTGGATGCAGATTGGGAGAAAATTTTGTTGACCACTTCAGCTCTGTCCACTGCAAAACAATGACCACCCATTTCAATTTTCCATCCCATTCCCTTCCTGATATGTCTGTCTGTCCATGGTCTTGTGCATTGCCAGACTTGAGACCCCCATTAACACCTTTTGTTGGTCTAGATTCCTCCCCCATTGATTGAATTCTGAGTCTTTCTGTGATTTCCTGCTTCTGGTTTCTTCTGTGCAGATAGGGTGGACAGCCAGCGACGGTTTCCCAGGGCAGGAATGGCAAACACCAGAGGACATATGCACAAAGTTAGGGGAGGTAAGTTTAGCGCTTCCAATGCATTGATATGCTTCCATAAGACTTCTCATCTGCTGTTGTGTCATAGAGTCTACAGCACAGTGAAAGGCCCTTTGGCTCATCTTGTCCACACTGACCAAGCTGGTCCCATTAGCTAGCATTCAACCCATATTCCCCTGAACCTTTCCTATCCATGTACCTCTGAAAATATCTTTGTCCTGTAGCAATTGTCCCCGCTTCTACCACTTCCTCAGACTGCTCATTCCATAAACCAACCACCCTCTGTCTATAGAAGGTGGTCCCATTTAATTCTCTCCCCTCTCACCTTAAATCCAAGTCCTCTGGTTTACAGTGGGGAAAAGGTCATGACAATTTACCTTGTCAAATCCTCCCACCCTGCTTACCTTATCTGCCGGATGGTTTATTTTAATGGTTGATTTGCCTTTTGCGGATGTTCCCATAGAGAACTGCCTGTGAGGAGTCTGTGACTGTGTTGTCTTCAGACATCGATGCCTGTGCCTAAGAACAGAAGTCAAAGGTGAACTTCCCACTCTTCCAACGCAAGCATCATGAGCCAAGGGTCTGCATGCGCTTCACACCTGGCCCCTCAGCTCTATGTCAGTGAGGGCTGAATAGCATGCGAACACATTAGTTCGTTTGGGCTTGCTGTTTTGATTAAAGAGGTAAGTGATTTGTTTTGATACATCATCCTGGACAATGGAGTTAGAAGTGAAACACGAAAGTCTGCAGATGCTGTGATTGTCATATAAACACACAAAAGTACTGTAGGAAGTCAGCCGGTCTCGCAGTGTTTACGGGAGGTGAAAATCTATTACTGATGTTTCAGGCCTGAGCCCTTCTTTAAAGTATGAATAAAAAGCAGGGAGTTGCCCAATTAACATTTAGACATTTTAAATACAGGCCCTTTTGGCTCACGAGCCTGTGCCGCTCAATTACACCCAAATTACCATCAAGGCCCCCAGTACATTTTGAATGGTGGGAGGAAGCCGGAGCACCTGGGGGAAAACCCACGCAGACACAAGGAGAACGTACAAACTGCTTACAGACAGCACTGGATTCGAATCCGGGTTACTGGTGCTGTAACAGCGTTGCGCTAACCATGCTGCCCCAACATCCTTTGTCCATTGGTCTGTACTTCTCCCCTTGGCCTTTCTTTTAATTCAGATGCCTGCCTGCATTTTACTCTCGCCTTGCAGAGGGGTTCAGGCCCGCGATGTCGGTAATGTAACTCTACCTCCTATGGAGACTGTGAGACGGCCTAAGTTCCTCCAGCATCTCAATGACGTTAGAACAACATCCCATCTGAAGTATAGAAAGGTTCTTGGTTGTAACATCGTAACATATTTGCAATCGATTACCGAGGAGTGGCCAGTATTGTTTTATACTGTCTTTTTACACTCTCTATGGGTATCAAGGACTGTAGCATCTCTCGGTTGTTTAGTTGCATCTGCTGCATGTGAAGTGCGACTTTCCCCCCGCGTTAAAAACACTTTCTTCGTAAGTAAGCTGCATTCAGACTAGGGTCAGCGCCAAGGGGGGGTCCAAACGAGGCGCCTCCCTCATATGGTCGCGTCCAACCCTGGCTGTCAGACCCGCCCCACTTCCTCCCATGTCAGTAGCGTTTAGGTTGACGCACGCTACCCACTGTCCAACTGCCCTGGCCACGTCACGAGCATACTTCAAGCGTCAGTAGCGTTTAGGGATGCTTGAGGCAATAAAAAGAGTGTCCTCGTGCCCCCATGTTTTAAGGGCAGATGGCGTTAACATCAGGTAGGTCCCTGCCAGCATTTCCCCCCCCCCTCAACCCCATCGACAAGTCCCTGCCAGCAACCCCCCCCCTCCTGGCTTGTTAAACAAGCCCCCCTCAAAATTGCTAATGCCCCCCTCTAACATATGTTCTGGCACCAACCCTGGTTCAGACTCATTACTTCTCAGACCTGCCTCACATCACACAGCCTAATGAGAAAAAATTTGACTTTGTTCTATTGTACCAAGAACAGTTTGCTGGAAAATTCTTACATATTCTGAGAAAACCACCACTTTGCATCTGTTCTTTGAACCACAATGGACCACAAACTCCCTGCTTTTCAGCTTCTTTGTCTTTTCAGCTCTTGCCCTGAAGTTGGCTGCTCACATTTTCTACAATATGCTTCCTTCTGCATAGTCAGGGGTGGGCTTTAGGTCCGATGAAGGGATTCAGTCAGTCTGCAGAGAGTTGGTTATATAAGTTTAAGGCACCACTTGGAATGAGCAGTGATGATTTAGCTGGGGCTTGTGAGTAAAATAATGACACATAAAAAGAAATAAGCATGCCAACTTCATGTTTACATCGGACCTGATGAGGGCTCGTCTTTGTTGCGTAGACAAACACTCCTGGAACTATCTTGCTTTAAGGAGAAGTAAAGTCTTTGAGCATTTTTAAGGCAACCCCACCTCCAGTGCAGCGCTCCCTGTGTACCGTTCATCTTGGGATATGTGCTTAAGTGTGCTGAGAGCCTCGTTCAATGCTAAATATTAATACATTAGTATGCTCGGCAGAGCTAAATGCTGGAATCGCAGCAAACAGCCTGCTGGAGCAACTCAGTGGATCAAGTAGTGGGAGAACAAGAACATTCAACACAAGAATGGAACCCCTTGCAAATCTTGATGAAGAGTTCCAGCCAGAAGCGTTGGCCATTCTATTCCTCCCTCTGGTGCTGCTCGACTCACTGAGTTCCATGAATGCGTTATTATCTGCTTGGCTAAGTGTATGGGCTTTTGGATAAGTCCCAGTCAGGAAGTGCGAGGCAGGCATATTCCAATCTATTTGGCTGTTCCTGCTTTTGTGATGTTGGCTTTACTTCTGGAGACCTGCAATCTGGTAGGTCCTGTCACCTGTGTAGTTTATGGAATGGGAATCCCCAATGCCAAAACATGACCTAAAACCTTCCAGAACCCTCTCCGGGTTAATGTGCATTTTTATGCCTTGCAGTTAAGATGTAAAATCAAATCCACAATCTTCTCAAGCCTTTGATAACAGTGTTTCCTTCATGCCACAGTTAAAGGAAATGCTTGCACAATGTGTCTGTGGGAGGTGTGTGCAGATGAGAAGTTATCAGTACTGTTGGACATCTTTCACAATTGGGACATGGGTTGTTTATTTTTCACAATATAGTTTTAATTTTCAAATTCAAATTGATGCTGTGCTTTGTGGATCTTGTGTCAGTCAGCGTCTCCGCTCAGGGTGGGTGCAACAAAATCGAATAAAGGGAAACCTTGAGGAAAGTTAAGGTGGGAATGAAAAGGTTGATTTTCTCAAGGTGAATTTCTGGCAGGAATCTTACCTGAATGCAGTGACTCAGAAAGAATTCTCTTCCACCAGCACACTTTAGACAATTAATTCCCAAGTATATTCTCAGTTTAGGCACGTTTTGTAAATCACTCAGGTAATTGCTTTAATCACCCCAACTATGTCCTGTAATTTACTTGGACCCCCAGATGATACACTCAATCTACAAATTGTATAAATTAGTCAATAACTATCCTCCAATTGCATCCTAAACTCACATGGGCGAGGAAAGTTACTTTTCTTTTAATTTTGTATTCTGCATTCAGAATTGAAATGTACCAACATAATAATGTAATTTCAATGAAAGTTTGGGCGGCATTATTAATGCAACAATTAGCGCATTGCTGGTACGGCGCTATCGGTTTGGACTGGAGTTCGAATCCCGCACTGTCAGTAAGGAGTTTGTCCGCTCTCCCCGTATCTGTGTGGGTTCTCCCCGGGGTGGGAGGTTGTAATTGGGCCGCACGGGCTTGTGGCCTGAAAGGCCTGTTACCATGCTGTATGTCTAAAAAAAAGAAATCACTTTACAAATATGTATTCAGCAAAATCAGTAAAACGTGAAATAAAGATTTAAAATATTTTTTACCCTCCTGCCAGTTACCTGTTGGCCTCTGTTGCTTCCACCTTCCCTTCCCCTCCCAACATTTGTATTCAGGCGTCTACCTGATTTTTGGCTCTCCAGAAAAAGGGCTCAGGCCCGAAATGTTGACTGCCTTTTGCTTCACAGGGATGCTGTGCACCCAGTTGAGCTCCTCCAGCATTTTTGTGTTCTGCACCACTGTGTTCCGTCCGACCTGAGAATTACAGCAACTATGGAAATGCATGTGGTACTTTATATATTGTACACTTTAAATCAATGGTCCTCAACCTGTTTCTTTTCACTCACATCCTACTTTAAGTGATCCCTATGCCATCGATACTCTGTGATTAGTAAGGGATTGCTTAAGGTGGGTGGAAAGTAAAAGTTTGAAAACCACTGTTTTAATCGTCTCTCATTGACTCGTTATGTGCATGGTTTCATCCCTCCGAAGGAAATGGGCCAATGACAATTTTTCTCAAGCCAAATATTTCAGTAACAATTGGGTCTAGAGCAGTGATTCTCAACCTTCCCTTCCCACCCACATCCCACCTTAAGCAATCCCTTACTAATCACAGAGTATCGATGGCATAGGGATCACTTAAAGTAGGATGTGAGTGGAAAGAAAAAGGTTGAGAACCATCGCTTTAAATGATACATTAAATCCCAGGTGCTAAGTATTAGTCAAATCAAAATTATTATTGTCTTATTCCACAAGTACAACCCTACAAATAGCCTTCTCCAGTCCTCGGTGCAAAGCACACAGACACACAACCAGACATAACACACAATCAGACAACAATACATATTAATACATTAATATGCTCTGTCCAGCTAAGTATCTGGATCTTCGGATAAATCCGGGGGCTAAATCAACGTGGGGAGTGTGAGGCAGGACATGTCGTTGTGCTTACTTTTGTGTTGTTTGTTCTGCTTCTGGACAAAGTGTAATCCTGGTACCTGTGCACAGTTTCTGAGATGGTCATTATCTTTAGGAACGACATGAGAGACTGGGAACCCAATTCCAAAGCATGCCCCAAAGCCATGAAGGTATGAAGTGCATTTTGAAGACTTTTAGTCAAGATGTAAAATTAAACCCTTGACTTCCAGCTCTCTTGGTACCACAGGATTCTTGGTTTAATTTACAGGGAATTGACGTAGTTCTGGCCGACATTCCTGACCAAACCAATAACTCCAGTGTAGATCATTTGAGACCTTACAGTGCACAGATGGGTTACCATAATTTTTCTGTACTTCAAAAGAGAAAACATTTCTCTTATTAAATCCCTCTTTAAGATGTTTGAAAGCCATGAAAGGTTCTGTTAATCCTTTTTTTCCCTTGTAGAAAACAGAATCCATACAGAGTAGTCTCCTCTGACTCTCCACAATGGTGGTCTGACATACTAACCATAATAGACAGGGTGTCCACTTGTTTCATTTTATGTTATCTGGATTATGCCAGCCTCTCTTATTCAAGAGGAGACTTCATAAATTAAGGCATTAAATATTTATTGTTAAATGATTGGAGGTTAACAGTGGAACGGTACTTTTAGTGGATGCCAGCAGTATGACTTCAATGAGTGAGAATCAAGTAAAAAAAAACAGTCAACCATGCACTTTAATTGCTCAGGCTCAAGTCGATTTGACATGACATGACACGAGTTTCACATCCTGAAGATGAATGTTCCTGCTCCAATGTTCAGTCTTGATGAAAGGTTCACACCTGAAACATCAACTGATCATTACCTACCCATGGATGCTGTCTGACCTGCTTAGTTCCTCCAGACCTTCCTCATTTGCTCAAGATTCCGGCCTCTGCAACCTATGTTTCTCTAACGTTCCAACTTGTTGGAATTCTCCACCTTACGGATGGTGGGATTGCAGGCCAGGCTGATTCGGCTCACCCAAGCCAGTTGATGCAGCCCCAGAGTCTTTTTCTGCCAATAGCTTTTTTGCATTGATCATCTTATCAGATAAGGTTATTACTTTTTTTTTGAAAATCAAGATCACGTCGTATTTATCTTTATCTGAATTTATTTTCATGAACATGTCACAAAAACATGTTGTTTTTGTGCCACCATTACAGCGCAAATATTGCTACAAATTACATTTCAAAATAAATAAATGGTGCAGGAAAGTAGGAGAAAGTGAGGCAGTGCCTGTGGTTCGTTGTCCATTCAGGAATTTGAGGCAGAGGGGAAGAAGCTGTCCTCGTGCCATTGAGGGCACTAAAGAGAGAGACGAAACACAACACTTTAGATTTGGAAATGTTGGCAAATGTCATTCTCATTTTGTTACATTTCGGATGATGTTGCAACCCAGAACACAGCTCCACCTTCCTGAGTTGGGATCATAATTCGAGATCTCTGCCTGGATGAGTTCACCTCACTCCTCTGGTTTTCCATCAGCGGATTTTAGAAAACAGAAAAGCCCACAAGGTGACCTATGTAAACTAGTCCCCTGTCTCACAGCCCATAACTCTATTTTTCTTACATCCATGTGCCTGTCGAGGAATCTTTCATATGTCCTCATTGTACCAGCCTCCACCACCACCACTAGCCATGCATTCCAGACACTCTGAGTAAAAAAATGACCTCTCCCCAAAACTTTCCTCTACTCACCTTAAACAAATGTCCTCTGGTATTTACTATTGTTGTCCCAGGAAGAAGCCACTATCTGTCCACCCTATCTAAGAACCTCATAATCTTTTATCCCTCTATTAAGTCACCTCTCATCCTTCGATGCTCCAAGGAGAAAAACCTTGTTTCAGAAGACATGGCCTCCAATCCAGGCATCATCCTGGTAATTCTCCTCTGCACACTCTCTACAACATCTACATCCTTCCAGTAATGAGGTGACCAGAACTGTCAGATAATTAAAATTCTGCTGGAAAAAATTAGAATTGACTCATTAGACCCTGAATATCCATGTTTCATCCTTTCCTGTCACAACTAATTTCAGGACAAGTTCTTCCAGCTTAATGAGGTGGGCTAGTGGATCCTCCAGCAACAGTTATACAAATCTGTTCAGTAATATGATAGATCATTGAGATGACTTCTGAATGTTGTGGACAACAAGGGGAAACGCCACTCCTTTTACAGCCTGGCATCCCAAGACACACTTAACAAGTTGGATCTATGATAATAAGGTAAATTCCATTGACAACCAACCTGCCTAGACAGATATTCCCAATTCAAAGCTGCAATGCTTAGCACTGTTGCTTTATAATCTGGGATTCAAACCAGTGTAACCAGAGGGCCATGAAGGAACACAATTTGAAAAGATGCCTGATGTTTCCCAAGCATCCCTCTTCTGCCACAAGTCCAGAACATGATGGGTTTCTATTTTACTCTCTCTGGAAAGCTGACCCTTTGCTACTGATGTCCTGTTTTGGTTTTGGGCCAATCCATTGATAGTGGCTTGGTGATCCACTTCATAGAACACCGAAATCGATATTATGCGCACAGAATGCTGAAGGGAGATATTGATATGATTATCAATCTGCATTATTAATAAGAAATGGGTTTCTTGGACCTATAACAGATCACAGAGATGACCTCTGAATGTCGAAGGCACTGTTCAATGACAAATATTACAAAGCACTGTCCTGAGGCATTTTCTGCCCGAGAATTTATACTTTATGTTTTCTCCCACCTCAGTATCGAACCCAACTGGCAAAACCTTCTCATTCTCCACTCTTTTAGATACAAAGCCATTTATTAAATTAAGGATGATTCATATTTAAATTTCATTTATTCACCTGGATTCCATAGTTCTTAATATTCTCATCTAAAGTTTATCTCAGTTTTTTTTCTAATAATCCACTCCCAATGCACTTTTGTGGTTGGAGTGTTCCAAATGGCAAATAATAGACAAATCCTTTTAGACCAGGGGCTCTCAACCTTTTTCTTCCCACTCACATCCCATTTTAAGTAATCCCTATGCCATAAGTGGTCTGTGATTAGTCAGGGATTGCGTTAAGGTGGGATGTGGGTGGAAAGAAAAAGTTTGAAAACCACTGTTTTAATCGTCCCTAATTGACTCATTCTGTGCACTGTTTCATAACTCCAAAGGAAATGGGCCAATGACAGTTTTTCTCAAGCAAAATATTTCAGTAACAATTGGGTCTAGAGTAGTGATTCTCAACCTTCCCTTCCCACTCCCAGACCACCTTAAGCAATCCCTGACTAATCACAGAGCACTGATGGCATAGGGACTTCTTAAAGTAGGATGTGAGTGGAAAGAAAAATGGTTGAGAACCACTGGATTAGCTGGTTTACAACCTAAGTCCATTTTGCTTAGTTTTTTTACATAAATATTTTTCTTGAAAAACAAAGTGAGTGGCAAGATAAAGGTTGAGAACCACTGGTTTAGACAGATTATGTTTTGCTGTAATGGATAATTAAAGGGAAAATTGAAAAAAAAGACCAATTTGCGAAGTTTGGTTCAATTGGACATTGTTGGGGTATAAATTACAACATTAAGTAATATGCTAATTGCTGCACACAAAGTGTTGCATCTTTAAGCAGTTGAGAAAGGAAAGTTGTGCTGCCTGTTTAAGAATCACAAGACGTAGTTGGTGGGCATTTCTCCACACGTGCAAGTATATTGGTAACTGATTCCACACATACCATCAGATTAAACCACCCCCACCCCTAGATGTATATTTGATCCTGGTTCAGCTATTCTTTTAATCATTGCAACTATTTTTTGCCACAGTGCATGAAATAATTAAAGCAGAATTAGGAAAGAATGTTGGTAACATGCTGATTTATGTCAACTGAGCCATAAGGCCAAGCAAATAAGGACTACTACCAGTCGGATATCGTCTGGGATTAATATCTTTAACTTGGTGGGACTCAGGACTTGATATCACAGTGGGTTGGTGGGACTCAGGACTTGATCTCACAGTGGGTTGGTGGGACTCAGGACTTGATCTCACAGTGGGTTGGTGGGACTCAGGATGATCTCACAGTGGGTTGGTGGGACTCAGGACTTGATCTCACAGTGGGTTGGTGGGACTCAGGACTTGATCTCACAGTGGGTTGGTGGGACTCAGGATGATCTCACAGTGGGTTGGTGGGACTCAGGACTTGATCTCACAGTGGGTTGGTGGGACTCAGGACTTGATCTCACAATGGGTTGGTGGGACTCAGGATGATCTCACAGTGGGTTGGTGGGACAGGACTTGATCTCACAGTGGGTTGGTGGGACTCAGGACTTGATCTCACAGTGGGTTGGTGGGACTCAGGACTTGATCTCACAGTGGGTTGGTGGGACTCAGGACTTGATCTCACAGTGGGTTGGTGGGACTCAGGACTTGATCTCACAGTGGGTTGGTGGGACTCAGGACTTGATCTCACAGTGGGTTGGTGGGACTCAGGACTTGATCTCACAGTGGGTTGGTGGGACTCAGGATGATCTCACAGTGGGTTGGTGGGACTCAGGACTTGATCTCACAGTGGGTTGGTGGGACTCAGGACTTGATCTCACAATGGGTTGGTGGGACTCAGGATGATCTCACAGTGGGTTGGTGGGACAGGACTTGATCTCACAGTGGGTTGGTGGGACTCAGGACTTGATCTCACAGTGGGTTGGTAGGACTCAGGACTTGATCTCACAGTGGGTTGGTGGGACTCAGGACTTGATCTCACAGTGGGTTGGTGGGACTCAGGACTTGATCTCACAGTGGGTTGGTGGGACTCAGGACTTGATCTCACAGTGGGTTGGTGGGACTCAGGACTTGATCTCACAGTGGGTTTGTTCACTGTCATTAATTCAGCAAAGCCTTACTCATGCTGGCAGATATAGTTAGTCACCATATGGGAGGAGCTGCAGCCAATCAGCTACTCAATCACAAACAACCTCTTTGACTTCAATTGAATGGGAGAGGATGTCAGTTGCTGTCTGCGTCCTGTGGTCACACCACAAGTGCACCTGCTTTGAGTCACTGGCATTCATCCTTGTTTGAGATTCCTGTGTAGCTATTGTTGATGAGGTTAGCTTCCATTAACTAATAAACACGAAGATAAAATGCCAGTACAGCAGGTGTTGGTGTTGACAGAAGAATTCAGCTGACCTCCGCATGAGAAACATCATGTTTCTTTGCCTGCAATTACATTAGTTAGTTGGATAATTTCCTTACATGGTTTAAGTATTTGATGGTGCCCGACAAAATCTTCATGGTTATTCTCGAAAGCAAACCAAGCTGAAAGAATGTTTGGAAACCAGTGAAGAGAGGTGGGATTTGAGACCCACGAATGCCTCTGATGAGGAATCTCTGGGCTTGCTGAGTATTAACATTTTACTTAGCAACATGGTACAAGCCGATTCTGGCCATTTCAACCCGTGGAGGGGATAGCAACTGAAATAACCTACAAATTAGAGAGTGGGAGGAATCTGGAGCACCCGGGAAGCCCATGCAGATATAGGGAGAGCGTACACTGCAGGATTCGAACCCAGGTGGCTGGCACAGCACTAGCTTTGTTCTAACCATTACTCTACATTTGCCATCATTTCTTCACAAGATCTCTGGTTGACACAACAGCGAGGTCATTTAAACTGGACCATGGTCATTGCAATCAAGTAAAATACTGCCAATTAATCCAGAAATGCATGATCCAAACTTGTAAGATTAAGGTTGCACAAAAAATTGGTTGAGTTTGGGGACTTTACATCTTCAGACACAGAACCCTTCCAGTTAAAATGCTGAGGGATTGAGGTGACAGTAACTTTATTGTAAAGCACAGAGTTGGTCAGAGCAAGCGCCGCTTTTATGCTACATTCCCGCTGAATAATTCAAGATGGGACAACAGAGTTTATGTGCAAACTAATTCAAACCGTACTTTGGATCCGCACATTTACTGATACAATCAGCATTTTCTCCACCCACCTATTGTTTATTTCGTTAAGAGAAGGCAGGTGAAGGAAGAACAGATATAATCAAAGGTAGGGGATGAAACAGTTTGCCTGAACTCGAGGCAAATGTAAATAGCCTGCTGCTACAACTGTGAAGAGTGCAGATGATGGTCTAATCCCCTGTCGATCAAGTCTGATAACCCCAATGCTGTAGGTGACTGACTGATTGCATATGCAGAATTTGTATGCATGCATCCTCCACACACTGCATTTGGCAGAGACGTTATCCTGCTTTTCTTGGAAGGTGTGGCTAGACTTTTTAGCATTAGGTCCGTTTTCTCTGCAATTGAAATCGAAATTTTGTTTTCCAGATTCAAGTGGCTTCAGTGGATATTAGCTTGTATGGGTTGACCCTACCCTTCCTTTGTTGGGTAATTCAATCTTCCAACAGGCAAAAGATACTCTGGTTCACAAATGACATGCACAATACATTCTTCCTATAAAACACATCACATATCTGCTATCTTTCATGAACGATCAAATCAAATTCGACTCTTCTAACATCTGGACCTACCATCACAATTCTGTAGGAATTGACTGTATCATTGCAGCCTTGATTGCCCTTTGCTCCATAACAACCTTTCCCAAAATTATTTATTCAACTCTCTCCCAACCAGTTGCCTCATCTCTCACAGTAGTGAAACTGCCGCAATGTCAGTAATCCGCCTTGATGACTCTGTGTTATTTCTCCCCAGATCCTAGGCTAATTCTTTGGAGCCTTTAACATTTTTGATCAGGCGATCTGCTGTTTTGGAGACAGTAATTAATTCATTCCGCTCTTACCAGGATTATGGTAGTGTCCTAGTTCTGTACTGGCCTGGCTTCCAGAGATCTGGACCATTGACCCACAGACACGAGTTCAAATCTTACCAGCTAGAGAATTTAAATTGAAGTCATGAAGTAATTTGGAATGATAAAGAAAGTCAGTCCAAGAAATGTTAACTAGTAATGTTGGGAGTTATAACCCCCACCACCCCTTCCCCAAAATCTGGTTCACTGATGCCCTGCACAGGAAGAAATCTACTGTCCTTGGCTAGTCTGGCTCCAGTTAAACAGGAAAGCCCACAGATGCTGGGATTTGCAGTGCAATACCCAAAAATGCTGGAGGATCTGAGCAGGTCACGTGGCGTCTGTGAGAGGAACCAAGAGAGCAACAGTGTTGGTGTCTGAGATCCTGGTTGGGGCCAAAGTTGGAGGCCTGGAAACGAGGTGGAAACCGCGTGGCACCAGGAGGCGGTGGAGGCAAGTCACCCCCAGACCCATTAATATGGTCGACTCTTAACATCCTTTTCAGTTCAGGGGCTTTAACCATGGACAATGAAGTCTGTCCTTCTCAGTGAAGTCTGCACAAATGAATAGAGGGTCCAGATGGTAAAAGTGTATTTTATCGAGCAAAGATAAAGATCCATAACCAATGTTTTGGACTTGAGTCCTTCATCAAGGTGTGGGAAAAAATTCCCTCAACCTATGCTATCCATATATCCAAATGTTCTTAAATGTGGCAATGGTACCTGCCTCAACCATCTCCTCCAGTAGCCCGTTGCGTTACGCTCACCACCCTCTGTGTAAAAATCACAGCCCTTATGAAATCTTAAACCTCTGTCCTTTGGTCATCGATTCCCCTGCTCTGGCTAAAGGTCTCTGTGTTCACCTGATCTATTCCTCCCATGACCTCTATGAGATCATCCCTCATCCTGCCCTCCCAGGAATAAAAGCCCCTGCCTACCCTTGCCTCAGAGTGGATGTAAATGCGAAAAATTGGTGACGACATCCATGTACAGAGTGGCTTCGATCCAGCTGGTCCCGTCCCCCCAGTCAGATCTGTTTCTTTTCGAGGGGGAATATTCCTGCCTGTTTGTTGCCTGGCCCAGGAATAACTTCATGAAGGTGCTGTCAGTATTATCGCATATTAACATGCAGATGGTCTGCCCTCTGTACAAGGGGAACAAGACTCTTATTCAGGGTTGGGGGCACAGGCATAAGCTGCAGTCAGAGTACGCTCTTGGCTGACTGCCAAACAGCCAATCGATACACACCAGCGTCAAAGGAACTAAAAATCTAATGCTTTTATTTCTGTCTGGCTTGGGATGTCACTCCTCTTTGCAGGCGATCGGCACTTCTTCCAAATCGTACAATGAGTGCCACGCTGTAGCTTTAAGACGCAAGAAAAAGAACCACCCCCCCACCAAATCAGTTAGACTTTGTCAAAAACAAACAGCCAAAGGATAAATCTTTTTGTGCACGGCTGTCTGAGCAGGCACTCGCCGATTCAACTGAAACACACCCCAGAGAAATTGTGAGTGGTTAATTTTAGCAATTGACCTGATTCCAAGGTGCATGAAAAATTATTGCATGTGTTTTTTTTCTGACCCATCAGTATGGGCTGAACACGTAGGCATTCAATAATGGGTGTAAAGCATCATAGCTTCACATCGTTTTCCCTAAATTTAACAGATACCTGCTCATGGAGAGGATGGTGTTGCATTGTTATGCAATTATCCTTTAAAAAAACTGGAGTTTACATCTAAGTACCTATTGTGATAGTTGCATGTACCTACCAGTTATAGAAGGACTTCAAAGAGATGACCCACAGGAGTCATCTGCTTAAATCCCTCGTTCAGATCATCGTCGATATTACTCCTTTCCTCTTTCAATTCAGTTGGACAACAAAGAAACCTTAGGCTACAGTGGTTTCCAGTGGGCCCCCTTCCCCCCCCCACTGCCCCACCATCTTCCTCCCCCCACCATCACCTTCCCCTCCCCTCGTCGCCTCCCCCCCCCAAAATCAATTCTCACCTCTCCTCTTATCCAACTTGGCTGATGGTCTGGAGTCTTCCCCCCTGCCACCCTTCTGATGCCTACCTGTTATCGGCTTATTCCTTGAAGAAGGGCTCAGGCCCAAAACGTCGGTAAATCATCTTCACCTCCTATGGATGCTGAGAGACCGACCGAGTTCCTCCAGCCTTTCTGTGTGTGTTTTACTACAATCACAGTGTCTGTGGACTCTCGTGCTTCACGTGGTTTCCAGTGTGATTGCTGGACTGCATTCAATTTCGACTCCCCTTGTTCCGCTCCATAACAGAACGTGAGAGGGTCGAAATGTACATCAAAAGTTCATTTACACTTTCAAAGTTAAAATCTATCTCCCTGATTTATCTGGACTGTTAGATACAAGCAAGAAAGAGGAGCAGATTTTGTAAAAGAGCCTTTACAAAGAACATCATGTCAACCTTCCAGACTCCTCAATAAACTCAATCAGAGACTCATTTAAAGCACTCTTACTTTTGCACTTCATTGTTTTTTTAATTCAGTTGGTTTACATTTGTTTATTTGTTTACATGTGTACGTTGTGTACAGTTTCTTTCTCCTTGCACTACCAATTTGTGGTAATTCTGCCTCGCCCGCAGGAAAAAGAATCTCAGGCTTGTACGTGATGTCATGTGTGTACTCTGAGAATAAATCTGAAATCTGACCTGCAGAGGGAGAAAAACAACATTAATGCTTCAGCTCGATATAACCTGAAATCTTTTTTTCTTGCTCCGTGGATGTTTTCTGCTTTGTTGGCTATTTCTATTTTAGAGTTGCAGCATCGTCAGTATTTTGCACTTGCATAAACGTTCTCACGTCTCTGTCGTCAGGAGCTCTCGACGCACATTTTCTTGATTTCTTGCTGGCGCCATTCAGACTTCAGCCAAATGTTTAGTTAATAATGTAACTCGGAGATGACTGTCTTCAAATCACGAAGAGTAAAGGCCTTTACATTCAGAGAGGCTATGTGGATTACGATGGGGCCATGAAATAATTAGGTAGGTTTGCTTCCACACTCTGATTGCTTATTAGCAATGAATGTTTCTCTTGAAACGAGCAGACAGTGATTTTGTATTTTTCTGCCCCATGTTGTCCACACAAACTGGGCTAGTGTATTGTTTTGATTGTGAAATAATATTTTTAATTGAATAGTTTTAAGTACAGGAAGCCATTCAAAGCTTAGTGCCTATGGCAGCTCCTTGAAACAATGGTTCCCCTCTCCTCCTTCCTTATAACAAGCGAATGTTTTCACTTTTCTTATATATATATATATATCCAGATTGCCCTTTCAGGGAAAGTTCAAATGAGTGAAAAAGCAAGAAGTGAGTTATCCAAAGTGATCAGGATTCTGAATAAACAGCTAACCTGTCAATTAGATCACACTGACTTTGTAATGTGACTCAGTGGTACCACATTGACTGAAATCTGAACTTAAAATCAATAAAAAGAAGGAATCTCATCGTGGCCCGGCACATTTAGTGCCACACTCTCACACCGCCAGCCACTCGGGTTCGAATCCAACGCTGTCTGTGAAAAGTTTGTACGTTCTCCCCATGCCTGTTTGGGTTTACCCCGGGGGCTCTGCTTTCCTCCCACCGTTCAAAACGTATAGGTGATTGTAGGTTAATTGGGTGGCACGGGCTCATGGCCCAGAAGGGCCTGATACCGTGCTGTACGTCTCAAAAAAAAAATTTTCTTGCATATTTCAGGTATTACATTTGAAACAATTTCTTGGCTTTTCAACAGGTTTGTCAGAAAATCTTTCAAACTTGTGCAAGTTTGGGATTTGTTGTGTAATTTCAGAAGTAATTTGTTTTTTGTTAACTTTGACTGGAACGTTCCTTTGGCCATTAAACTACAGGAAGAAAATGCCGCAGTAATGAAATATTTAAAACCAGCCAAACATCCTTCAATTAAAATCCCGTTTTGAAATAACTGCTCCTTTTAAAAAAAACAATAAAATTAAAATGACATAGCTCAACATTAGGGAAAGTTATAATTCTGGACATAAGTAATTGACCAAATGTGAGTTTGAATGGGATTTAATTTTATGGAAAGTTGACGTTATGTCTAACCCGCTGACCCTCATAAATCCACTTGCTAGACTGGGAAATCAAAAACTGTAAATCGCAGTTTGCAGGCAAATTGTTTATGATGTTACTGAGCATGTGTCACACAGGACGCAGCACAAGGGGTTTTGAAAATAGCCTGGGGGTAAATCGTTACTCGGGAAAAGAAATATGCGGAGGCTCCCAGACACCCAGCTCCTTAAAATTATATGTGTTTAAAATATAGTGTCACACAGGAGTTTCATATCAGACTCTAATAAGAGTAACTATTGTCCTTTTTGAGTATACAACACTTACGTGGTAATCCAACCACCGGACGCCTGCATTCCTACCTGCCTACTGCAGGGGGCGACCCACTGCACCTGCAGTGAGGTAACCTGGGAGGCTGGCTCCACCTACTCCCTGCCAATCGCAGGCCCTTGTGTAGGCAGTAGAGCACATGGAGCCAGAAGGGATACCAAACCTTGTGTGCCTGTTTCAGCTCATTAAAGCCTGTAGTACTGCCTTTGTAGTTTGAGCTTGTTTGTTTGCGCTGCAGCGCATCACAATGCACTAATCACCCAACTCCACCTTTCCCCCATCCCACTTAGTATCGAGATATCTACTGATTGTTCATCCACATGTCCATTCTTCTTTATTGTCGAGAGTTCCACAGCCTTTTTAGTGTACACATTTCCTATTCTGAAACTGCAAGTCCTAATTCTTGAGTTTGGAGCCAGGGAAGACATTCTCCAAACATACACCCTATTGTGTGGCTAACAAATATTATTCTTCAGTGATTCACTGCTTCCAATCATGACCGAACACTTTATAGTTCAAAGTTCCGATTTATTGCCAGAATACATACATGATATCACATACAGATTCTTTGTCCTGCGGGTGAGGCAGAATTACTCGCAAAAAAACTGGAACACAAAAAATTGTACTCGAGTAGGCAAGTACACAAATAAAGAAATGTAAACAAACTGACTGTGTAATCCAGAGAGAAAAAAAAAAATCAATAAAGTACAAAAGTAAGAGTCCTTAAATGAGATTGTTGTTGAGGAGTGGAGGGGTAGCAGATGTTCCTGAACCTGGTGATTCAAGTCTTGTGGCACCCATACCTCTTTCTCGATGATAGCAGCGAAAAGAGACTGTATGCTGGGTGTTGTGGATCCTTGATGGTTACTGCTGCTCTCCGACGGCAGCATTTCCTGAAGACATTCTTGATGGTGGGGAGGGTTTTGCCTGTGATGTTCTTGGCTGCATCCACTACCTTTTTACAGGGCTTTCCAATCAGGGTATTTATTGGTGTCCCCATACCATACCAGTGATTCAGACAGTCAGCACACTTTCCACCACACCTCTGTAGAAATCTGCCAAAGTTTCTGTGGTGCACTGTTAGCCAGAATCAGACACACACAAAGATAAAGACAGTACAGCAGGCTTTAATCCACAAAGACTTCCACAGAGCCAGGCTGGCTGTGGCTGCAACAATTCTGAGTGAGGCCTCAGGAGGCCGACGCAGGATTATATCCCGGAGAGTGATTGACACCCGACCAGGTGGGGCTTGATCCATTCAGGCCGACTGACTGACAGCCAGCCAGGTGTTGTCCTGTCCCCTTACACTCCTGCAGGAACAGAGGTTTCCCCCTGCAGTCGGCCAGTGGTGTACCACCACAGTTTCTGATGTCGTACCAAACCTCTGCAAACTCCTGATATTGGCCAAGTGTACTCAATATCTGCCCGCTCTCTCTTCCAATTCCTCTTGAATATAGGCCTAATGTACTCAATATATTCTTAGAGGATTGTTCATCATCTCAAGAATTAATTTGGTGAATCATTGCGGCCATTCTCCTTCATCATTTCTTATGCAAAGAAACCAGAAACTGTGCCCAATGTTATCAATGGCTCATTACCAAGAACCTGAATAATTGTAGGAAGACTTCTTTACTTTAAAAAAAATATATCCGGACATGTTGTGATCACTTTTATATGTTTTCATAATCACTTCCCAGTGCTGGGAATGAGTGGGTTTAATCAACTTCCTGCACCTATGTGTTAACTTTTGGTGATTCTTTGAGCCACAGATCCTTCTCAATGCTAACAATTCCCAATCTCTCAAATTTTTTAATGTATTTTTCTTTTCTACTTTATTGGATTATTCCTTCCTTTCACTTGGTACTCACTTAATATGCAGACTTTCCTTTATTGGATCTCCTTAGAGCTCATTTTCAAGTGAATCTATAAGCACCTCAGCAAGGAGCAGAAACAAGTCATCAGTCCCTCAAGGGGGCGCCACCATTTGAACAATTGAGTTACCATGCCAACTTTCTGTGCCCATTTGGCCAGAGGTACCTCTCCCTGTATTTGAGAACTTGCCTACCTTTACAATAATATTGAAAGGCCATGTTTGCACTGCCCCTCGAGAAGCTTGGTTTCAAAGGCTCTTGATCCTCAGAGAAAATACTTTCATTCTCATCTCAGTCTTAAATGGATGGTAACTTGTTTGTAAATAGCGACTCTTAGTGCTAAACTCCCCAACAAGAAGTAATGTCTTTTCTACGTACACCTTCTCAAGAGAGTGCAGATGTCAAAGCGGCAATGGAATTCTGTGAATGCTTGAGGGTTTGTGTGAGCGTGTGTTCATGTTTATGTGCCTTCATGGCTCTGTTTGTGTGTACATGTTCCTATGTGTATTTGTATGCTTGTGTGTGTGTCTGTGTGTATATGTGCATCTATCTATATGTGTGTGTGCTTACGAATGTACTTGCATGTTTGTGTGTGAATGTGCATGTGTGTGAGAGGGTATGGATTTGGAACACTGGATTGACAAGTGTGGCGAAGAGTCTCTCCATTGAACGTGATCTGCAGTGCTGGGAATGAGTGGGTCTAATGAGCTGGAAGTGATGCACTTGGCCGCACTGAACAGATCCAATGACGGAAGTACAGGTGGTGAGTGAGTGCAGCACACCGCCTGCCAACGGTTCAGGGAGCTGAGCTGAGCCTCACAAACACATAAAATGCTGAGGACTGAACCAAAGGCCCAGATTCCCACAATGTTCCCACGTGCCCTCATCCAGCTTTCAAATTGTAAACAGTGCAACTTTATAGTGCAGGGTTCAAATGTAAGGGAGGCACGGAATCTGATTATCAGCAGAGCAGATGGCGTGGAGTAGTGGGTGAGAAGTTTTGCCACATCCCATGCTGCTGTAACACTGCACCACCAGGATATCAACCCGACTGGCAGGTTTGGCTTCCATTCAGAGGTGGGGAGCAGGCTGCTTGAGCAGATAGAGAGCCAGCAACTGGCACTAACTTGCCGCCACAATGCACAAGGCTGATGGATTAGATGGTGAGTGGGCGGGAGGTCTGGGTTATCCCCATCCCTTCCTGATCCACAGAAGACAAAATTGCCTTCGTTCTGAAGCTTTCATTCAGCTACCAGGCCCAGAAAAATCAGCAGGCCACTCTTAATCTCATTTCTATTAAAGTTGGACATACAGCACGGTAACAGGCCCTTTCAGCACTTGAGCCCACGCCGCCCAATTGACCTACAACCAGGTACATTTTGAAGGGTGGGAGGAAACTGGTGACCCCAGAGGAAACCTACACAGACATGGGGAGAATGTACAACCTCCTTACAGACAGCACCAGATTTGAACTCTGGTTGCCGAGTTGTAACAGTATTGTGCTAAGCGCTGCATTAACCACGCACCGGGCTTTGACTGATCAAAGGCAAACGATGGATCACTGATGCTGGAGTGGAACTGGAAGTAATGAGTAGAATGGTCAGGGATTTGTAATGTCATTTGTAATCAGCCTGACGGAAGTCTCATCTAAACAGCACGATGAAACATTTTACTCCATTAATGTTGCAATGTAAATCCTCATTTTTGTAACTCTTAATTACAGCGCCAGCGACCTAGGTTCCAACTGGCTTTGCCTGTGAGGAGTTCGTACCTTCTCCCCTTGACCTGTGTGAGTTTTCCCTGGGTGCTCCAGTGTCCTCCCAACCGCCAAAGTTTCGGGAGTTGTTGGTAGGTTAAATTTAAATTTAGACATACAGGCTGGTAACAGGCCCTCCCGGCCACAAGCCTGTGTGACCCAATTACACCCAATTAACTTATAACCTGGTGCATTTTGAAGGGTGGGAGGAAACCAGAGCACCTGGAAGAAACCCAGGCAGATGTGAGGAGAATGGACAAGCTCCTTACAGACAGCGCAGGACTCGAGCCCCAGTCGCTGGTGCTGTAACAGTGTTGCGCTAACCGCCCCATTCTTGCCAGTTCCCCGGTGGGGAACTTTAAAAGCATTAATCTGAGACAAAATTCTCGGAAAAATATAGGAACATAAATGAAAACCAGCATAGGTTTTTATGAAGTAAATTGCATTCGATGGACTGGATCGAGGTTAATGATGAAATGAGACTTAGGATAGATGAGCTGGGTGCAGTTGGTGTGTCAAGGCTATTGGTTGAGGACTGCATAATGACCTGGAATGGCAATTCTGGGGGTTAAAGATGCAATCATGTCATTATGGCTATGAACTGAAATGAGAACTGTAAACAAAATAGATGTTTGCCAGGCAAGTTGCCACTGGGATTTCCGTGTGATCGGTATTGGATCAGGTGTTTGTACGGGTGTATATTCATGTCCTGGACTGGAATTATGAAGCTTGGAGATGATGCAAAGTTCTGAAATATGCTACAAAATGAAGAGAAAGCAGACTTCATCGGGAGATTAACTGGTGAAGTTAGCAGGCAATGCAGAAAAGTGGGAATAATGTATTTTGGTTGAAAGGATGAGAAGAGGTTTGAAAAGAAATCCTACAGGGTCCTTGGCTTTGTTAATTGAGGCATGGTATAAAGTCAAGGAAGGTTTCGTAATCCTTTATAAAAACATATGCTGGGCCTCAGATGGAGAGCTTGAGTTTTCAGTCCGAGGAAAGGTGAAAAACCTTTGGGAAGAAGACAGATCTGAACACTTTCAGGGGTGAGGGTCAGTTACATCGAGAGGTGAGAGCAGATAAAGTTGCTTGCCCTTGCAGCGAGAAGGTTATAATGGTGAAAATCATGAATAAAGAGCTATTTTAAGTAGCAGAAGCATTGGTAAACAGAAGATCCAGATTCAAGACAATTTATGGAAAAACAGAGACAGGTGATAATGAGGAAACGGTTTCCTTTCGGCTGCGAGTTGTTGCAATGAGAAAAGCCGTGGCTGGGAGGATGATGAAAACAATTTCAAATGCACTGCTTCAAAGGGGATTGGATCAACACTTCGAGGTCATAAAAAAAAATCTCAGGACTATAATCAAACAGCCATGAGGAGAGCTGATTGGATAGTTCCATCATGAACTACCACATGGACCCAATGGCCTTTCTGACTCTCCTTCTTTGGAGTCATCGGGCCATACTGCTCAGAATGGACACTTCTCCATGCTAAACAAGCATTCTGGGCTCGTCCCATTTACCAATCCCATCCAAATATCTTTTGAACATTGTCATTGTACCCATTTCTTTCAATTGCTCTAGCAGTTTGTTTCAGAGAACGACTGTCCTCTGAATGAAAAGATTTCCCCTCAGGTTCCCCTTAAATATTTCCCCATGAAACCATGCCCTCTTGTTTAAGAATTATCTATCCTGAGGAAAAGAAAATATCTTTCTGATGGCTGGGCGACCAGAACTGCTTCATGTGTGATCTCACCAAGGCCTTGTACGGCTATTATCACTGAGGTCCCAACTTCTGTACACGATATCCTATCCAATGAAGGGCAGCGTGCCAAACACCTTCTTCATCATCCTGCCCACCTGAGTCGCCTCTTTCAGGTCTCTCTGTTCTACAGCACTCTCCGGGAGCCTGCCGTTTACTGTGAGATCCTTACCCTGCTCTAACGTACCAAAGTGCAACACCTCACGCTTGACAGAGTTAAATTCCATTTGCCAATCCTTGACCAACCTTCCCAACTGATCTAGACCCTGTCGTAACCTTAGATATCCTTCCTCACTGTCCACAACAAAATCAAATTTGTTGTCATCTGCAAATTTATGTACGGCAATTTTTTTTGCTTCTTTTCTTGGATTTTGGAGCTTATTTTATGAACTTACCATGTCCCAGAGCATTTTACAGCCCAATGAAATATATGTTTTGTAATTCTGCTCTTATGAGATTTCAATCCTCTTAATATTTAAGAAAAATGTTCAGTCTTTTCATTATTGCATTCTTTTGAAATTGCACTTGCAATAATACTGTGAACTTTTACAGCCTTTCAGGTTCTTTCAGGTTTAGAATTAAAAGGTTAGCATGTCATCAACCTTGCCTCCACAGTACAGTTTGCCATTGGCAGGCTGTAGATTTAACACCCAGAACCATAGGGCTTGAGGGACAAGTATAACCACAAAGTAACTCCACAAAAAAAAATGGACATGTTTTAACAAGCAGGTAATTATTGTTTGTGACGATAATTGAGGGATAAATGTTTGGTCAGGACAATGGGGACAATTTGCTAGGTATACTTTAAAATACTGTAGCATGGAATCATAACAGTTCAAGCAAGAACTTTGGGAAGGTGGTACTTCCAACAACATAGACCCCCTGCCCCCAACACCTACCCCACGAGATTTTCAACCTGCCTGCTCGTTCACTTGGTTATGAATGATTTTTTGATTGTTCTGGTATGCGTCCCAGACAATGGTAATCTCCCAACTAACATCATCTAAGAGTGATTATTCTGTCCAGCTTTGTCATTCAAAGAAGAATTTCAGGATTCTCTCAGCCAAATTATTTCTTTCACAATTTCACTTGGCACTGATTTTCAGACAAAGTCCATTTCTTTTGCCTTCACTTCTTGACAGAGATAACTTACTTGCATCTCTTCCATCTGTATCTTTTCATCATTTTTAACATGTTGGTTAAATAGTCCTCAATTATCTCACTTCATAAAAGATTATGCACCGTGCCTTCTTAAATGATTCCTTTAAATCCAGATATAAATCTGGTGTATCATCACTGACACTCCCTCCGTATAAACCTCTGGAGGTGTGCTGTACAGGATTGATGGCATCTACTCAAGAATCCCCTTTTAAAATCCCATCAACCTGGTGAAGGCTTAACAAGTCAGTAGTCGTACTGGTTACTTGTGCAGCCGAGAGCTTTTAGTGTTACCCTACATACAACCTTTAGAGTTCCTGGTCAATCCCATTATACCTTCCCTGCTTTCCTGCTGCCTCTACATTGCTTGCATTTATCTCATACACTGTTCATTATCTGCCCAATGTTCAAATACAAAGGCTTCAACCTTGGTCCAATTAAAACAGTGATGCCCTGTGGGCCGATCCATGTTTTGAGAATGGCTCCTGTTCCATTATTTTATTCTGCATGAGGTTCCTTGTGAATTGATCTTGCAATACAAGTTTGGGCAGTGAACTCTCCTCCTTGGAGTACAGAAGGATGAGGGTGGGGGGGGAAACCTCATGGAGGCATTTTGAATGCTGAAAGGCCTGGACAGAGTAGATGTGGCAAGGATGTTCCCATAGTAGGGGAGACTAGGACAAGAGGGGACAAGTTCAGGATAAAACAAAGTCAATTTAAAACAGAAATACAGAAAAGAATTCTTTAGTTAGAGGGTGGTAAGTCTATGGAATGTTGCCACAGGCATTTATGGAAGTAAGACTTGGGTATATTTAAGACAGAGATTGACAGGAATTTGATTAGTCAGGGCATCAGGGGTTATGGGGAGAAAGCCGGAGTGTGGGGCTGAATGGGAGGATGGATCAGCTCATGATTAGAATGGTGTTGCAGACCCGATGGTCCAATCCAATCTTGTGATTTCTTACTCTGGCATTACCTAACTAGAGGAAGACCCCATGGACGTCACGGCTTAGGGGTCACTCTCAAGCTGAGAGTGTGGATGGTGAGCTGCAAATGGAAGGTTGGGGCAGTGATGGGGAGAAGAAGGATTTGGGTCCAGGAAGATCAGGGTGGGCATGGGGTTGGAAGTGTGTGGGTAATTGTAGGTGGATGGAGCGGAAGTTTAGGAGGGTTGAACAGGAGGTTCTTAACTGGTTCATCAGGCTTGACCCCTATTAGTTGGTGTCCATGCAGGACACGTGCATGTTAAGTCGTCAGGTTTCTTGTCATCTGATTGTGCAAGTCCCTTCCAATGAAACAGCGTTCTCCAGTCCTCAGTGCAAAACAGGCAGACATACATCCATACATAGCACGCATGTAGTCATATGCAGGACAAGAAGTCATGCATACAAATAAAGTCCAGTACGTATTTTTTTATTTCGACAAATGTTTCCCAATCGTAGACACAATGTAGCGGGTAGAGGATTTCACCATTGTGAGGAGCTGAAGTGGCCCCTGCAAGCTCGTGTGTCACCATTTTTATTTTGCTTTGGCATCCAAACATGCACTGAACCCCATATGATATCACTGAGCATGACTGGCACCTCTGTGGATAAATTCATCTGACACACAGGGAATCTGGAACAAACCAGCTGTTCTACCAGACAGCATTCAAAGCGCTCTTTTATATGAGATTCTCTGTGCTAAAACCTTCTGATGTTTAATGCTAAGTCCCAGAGGAAGGATTTATAATGATAAATAACTCTGACATTTATCTTGCCAATCGGATCCTCTTTGAATCCTTCTTTGTGATAGCAGTTCTTCTTTTTCAATATTGTTATGGTTTCATCAAGTAGATGTTACATAGGTATGATAATAAAGTATTAACAAATCACCTATGCAGGTAGTCCTCGACTTCCGACCTATGTGATTTATGTCCACCCACACATACGACCAAACTCTCATTCAGTGTTACAAACTGCAGGTGGAATGGCAGTTAAGATTGGGCTCAGATCACTGGTCAGTGCACACCTTGCCATTGGCTGGTTCAAATCACTGAATGTCCTTATTGGCTAGAGCCCTGTATTTAGTACCAGCACAGAGGATGCTCGCTCTCTCTGCCTTGTGGTGCTAGCCCCAGACACCACTCCATTCCAGGTCACTGCTGCAGACATCGCTTGGAAGGGTAAGGTGCAAACTGCACTGAAGCCGAACCATGGTATTGCTATAGCTCAAATCACTATAGATCAATTCTGGCAGTAGAGCCGCTATTCTCAACTGATCAGGGGTCTGAGGGTGTGCGAATACCCCTGTGCATACAGTTGTACCAGATCTACCTCCCCTTATTCAGGAGTCTTGGGGGAAGGGGTGGTGTATGTAACCCCTGCTTATAGGGTACAAATGTCTACATCGCCTGTGTAAATTAAAAATGATGTATTGTCTAATGCTGTGGTTCTCAACCTTTTTCCTCTCCATTCACATCACACTTTAAGTAATCCCTATGCCATCGGTGCTCTGTGATTAGTAAGGGATTGCTTAAGGTGGTCTGTGAGTGAGAAGGGAAAGTTGAGAATCACTGCTCTGGACCCATTTGTTACTGAAATATTTTGCTTGAGAAAAATTGTCATTTTGGCCCATTTCCTTGTACCGTGTACATAATGAGAAAATTAGGTAGGATTAAAACAGTGGTTTTCAACCTTTTTCTTTCCACCCACAGACCACCTTATCAATCCCTTACTAATCACAGAGCACCTATGGCATTATGGAACTTAAAGTGGTATGTGAGTGGAAAGAAAAAGGTTGAGAACCACTGGTCTAACTTTCTTCCCTGTTTGTTTTCCTTTACGATCAGTTCCCACACTCCCTTATGGATTGACTCTCTTTTTTTTAAATATTTTATTTAATTTTTTTAAGCATACATGCTTTCAAATATATTTCAAAATGCAAATATAATAATATATTGAATATCAAATACATGATGATAATACCCCAACACCCCTTCCCCCAATCCCCCTACAGTACCAGAAAAAGATGAAGAAAAGAAAAATGAATACATAGAAAGTGTTAATAATAGAAAGAAAAAAAGTAAGAACAGAGTCTTAAAATCCATCTAATCTAAAATTCATACCTATTTTATCGTTAATGGGATTCCACGCAGGCCTTAGAGGCTAAGAAGAAATTTAGAAATCTAAAAAATAAAAAAAAATTAATTCTCTTTTTTACAGGCACCAAATTTGTAAAAATATATTGTATTTTTTCCTTAAATTATATGTAATTTTCTTGAGGGGAACCAAACTGTACATTTCCCCATTCCAAACTTAAGTGTGAACCAGATTTCTAAGTAACTGCAATGCACTTTCTGATATCTGGTTAATTTCAATTTAGGTCTTATCCCTATAATGTTACCTAATAAAAATAATTCTGGATTTTGTGGAAATTGGACTCCTGTAATTTGTTCTAAAAAAATTTCCCAATTCCACCCAAAAAGGTCTTACTTTATCTGTGATAAAGTATGTTGAACATAAGAAAAACTTTAAACCTCTTCGCCACATCTAAAACACTGATCTGATAAATCTGATTTCAGTTTATTTAATTTCTGTGGTATGAAGTACAGCTGACGTAAAAAAATGTGCTAGCAGTGGAGAGGAAATGTATTGCAGATACTTGGAAATCAGGTCGATTTTTAGTTATGCCAAGATGGCATGCAGAAATTCAAAGTTGTATTCCTCTAGAGAAATAAATAATTATGTTTTTGCAAATTTGGAGCCCAAATAATAGGCTTAAATTTGTAATAATGTCCTTTCTATTTCTCAAGACCTGTGACATTCTCCTCTAAGTTGTAATGAAGAATTTTTATGTACATGTGTTAGACGGCATCTCTCTGTGTAATTCTAAAGATTTCCTTTCTTCTTCTTTCTTTTATTTCTACATTTTTATATATATATATATATATATATATATTTATTTATTTATTTATATGTGTGTGTGTGTGTGTATATATATTTATATATATATATAAATATATTCTACATTTATTATATTTATATCTTTTATATTGACTATTATGAAGGAGGGGTGTGAATACCATCATGTAGCTAACTTTTGATTTGTTTATTTGCAATCTTTATTATTATATTAATTCTAATTGCTGCAAGTTTGGAGATCATTTTAAATAAAATATTTTTAAAAATATGATACAATACACCTTCTTCAATTATACATTTATCACATTTAGAAGAGAGATTTAACCGATGTAACGTTGGAATTGTGGGCCCAGTGTATGACCTTAAATTGTAATAATGAATGTCTAGCCCAAAGAGAGGATAAATGCACTCGATTCAGAACAGAATTCCATGTAGTTTCAGAAAATGGCTGTTGAAAATCTTGTTCTCATACTTTTTTTTTCCAATTCTGTCCAGGGAACTATCCCTAGAATTTAAAAATAGTTTTTAAAGGACTGATAGAAGGTTTGAAATTATAAATCTTCCCTATCATATTAGGTTCCAGATCTTGAGAGAGCTTCAAAACTAAAAAATTCAAAAAGCTTCTAACCTGTAAATAACATTTTTAAAAATGATGTTGAGGTATTATAAATTTGGTGGATAATTGTTCAAAAGAAGCAAGATATTAGTCAATTAAAAAAACAAAAAAAGATTGGATACCTAAATTTGACCATTGATGGTAACCAATATCTTGAACCAAAGGTAAAAAGAAGCTGTTCTTTGATAGCCGTGTTCTGCTTTTCTCCTCTATTTCTTCTCCAAATATGAAAAATTGTCCTTGCAAAATTAGATATCTAAAAATGTAACAGCCCTGTAGCCTTATGCACAGTGGGGAATGTGTTGACAGGGTTTATGGTCCTTTAGAGTGGGCTGATCTGCCACTTACTGTATGACAAGTTACTCTGGTACATTGGATCACTAAATCCAGCTATGAGCCATAACATTAAACAGAATGGAAATAGACCCTTTGGCCCAATTTCTTGGTCAAGTTGACTGCCCGAGCTAATTTGGCCCATATCCCTCAAATTCATTCCTATCAACACAGTTGTCCAAATATCTTTAAATATTGTACTAGTACCCACATTTTCCACTTCTTCTGGCAGCCTAATATATATACGTATATATATCCATCAATCTCTGAGTGAGAGCTGTTAACTCGACCAGAGCCATCATGCGCATCAGTCTCCATCGAGGACATCTACAAGAGGCGGTGTCTTAAGAAGGCTGATTCTATCCTCAAGGACCCCCACCACCCTGGCCTTGCCCTCTTCACACTTCTACCATCAGGAAGGAGGTACAGGAGCCTGGGAACGAACACCCAGCGGCACAAGGACGGGTTCTTCCCCTCTGCCATCAGATTTCTGAATGGACAATGAACCTCAGGCACTACTAATCTATTTATTTTTAAATGTAATTTTATAGCTATATTTGCAATGTCATGCTGCCACGAAACATTAAATTTTGTTGCATGTTCAAGTCAATAAATTTTGATTCTGCGAGAGCGGGTGGTGCAGGTTCAGAATGAAATCAGTATTTGACTCTTGCTGCTTTTAAAATGAGCTACCAGTCAAGTTAATGTTGATAATGGTTTGAAATTTCTTGAAACACATGGAATATCAGCTTACACTCAAGAAGGATGTAAGTGAGGCTGTGTTATATTATGTCATCATCGAAAACAATTTCTCACAGTGTTCTAATGAGGAAAGCTTTTGCCAAATGTTTTCATCTCAGAATTGGCCCAGAGGAAGCAGCAGGCACAGAGGGAGGTTGTTATTTCCTTCAAACTATCATGTTCAGGGTTCCACACCAAATTGTACTCTTAACCCTGACAGAAGACCACTGTCCTAGTGTTTTAGATAAATCTGATCTGCTTCCAGGGAAAGTGAGACATTGGGATGTGGCTGAAGGGACTTAACAAAGGGGCAACACGGTTAGCCGAGGGGGCGTCACAGTTAGCATAGGGGAAGGCACGGTTAGTGTTCAGGCGCAACACCGTTACTGGGGTTAAAATCCCACTCCGTCTGTAAGGAGTCGGTTATGTTCTCCCCATGTCTACATGGGTTGGGCTCTGGTTTCCTCCCACTGTTCAAAACATACTGGAAGTTGTAGGTTAATTGGGTGTATTTGGGCCAAAATGGCCTGTTACCGTGGTGCATGTCTAAAAAGAAAGGAAGGAGAAGTTACAGTAACTATAAAAGATACAGCAGTGGAAATGAAGGCCACAAACCTTGTGCCTTACGCATACCTTGTTACATTTTTTGTCCAGTCCATTACAGAATTAAGACTGATCAGAAAATGATTCAAATCTAATGTGGAGGAATGTTCTCAGTTCTGCCTGAGTAAGAGCTTCTGCTGTTATGATTGCAGTGATATTGAATTTTATTATTGCAGTGTGTAACCTGGGCTTCTGAACATGCTGCAAATATTTCTTTTTTTCTTTTTCTGGACATGGGGATTAAATAACAATTTCTATTCCAGTGTATTTCTCCACGGGGGGTTGAACAAATGATTTGATTTTATTATTATTAGATATGCTGGGTTTTTTCTCTCACTCTCTCTCTCTCTCTGAATAATTCAGTAGCCAGATCAAGGTCCAAGAGGCTTCAGAAAGAAATGGCATCCTGATTCTCATAAGAATATAAGATATAGGAGCAGGAGTCGGCCATCTGGCCCGTCAAGCCTGGTCTGCCGTTCAATGAGACCATGGCTGATCTGTTCATCTCCACCTACCTGTCTTTTCCCCATACCCCTTAATTCCTCCACTTTGTAAAAATCTATCCAACCTTGTTTTGAAGATATTTATTTACTGAGGTCGCCTCCACTGCTTTCAGCCCAAAATTCACAGATTCACCACCCTCTGCTAAAAAGCAGTTCCTCCTCCTCTCCGTCCTAACTCAGGTGGTGAAAAGTCCCCAGCGGGTTATCGGCCCCCAATTGCCCACCTTTGAGAACATCAGTTAGAAACACTGCCTGGTTAGGGCAAAAAGCATTATCAAGGATGCATCTCGCCCTAACTATGGACTTTTTAACTTTCCGCTTCTAAACCAGCGGGCTCAGGAAGAGCTTATTTCCTGCTGAACCCTGCATCACAGCACTGAACAGTATTGCACCCATATTGTACTCTCAGTACTTTTATACTTGTTTGCTGGAGCGCTTGCTTTTATTCACAGTTACTTGTAAATATCACTATTCATTGTACTTCTGATTAGATGTAAATTGCATCTCATTGTCTTTGTGTCTGTACTTGGCACCATGGCAATAAAGTTGAATCTAATCTAATCTAATCATTCAGCAGTTTCACTTACTTGTTCAAGTTTATTATAATCTGACTTTACACATAAAACCAGATAAGATAGCATTTCTCCAGACCATGGTGTGCACACAATACACTGTATAGAATAATTACAAGCAGTACGTATATAAAGATATAATATAAAAGAGATGTAAATATTTTACTGTTGATCAATCTCCAGCCTGTGGGAATGGATTTATTCCACTTCCCTCATTTCACAGGTTTTATGTTTCTCTGTTCATTCTCCCTTGCTCTCTATAAATAATCAATGATTACTCTATCCACATGTCACCTCATGACAACCCTGGTTCACCTCATCAGAAATATTCCCCTTGTCCTCTCCATCTTACCTTCACCCTCTGTGCAACTTCAAACTCACTCTGTTTTCGTTTTTAGATTTTTTTTTTCCCCAGTTCCTGAATCAACTGGAACATTAACTCTGTTTCTCTTTGCTGTCCAATCTGCTGAGGATTTCCGTCATCTTATATTCATATTTTTGCTATTTATGAATTCTCCGTATCACAGGCGGCACGGTTGGCTTGGCAGTTAGCGCAATTTCTTTACAGCGCAAGCGATCAGAACCGGACCGAGGTTTGAATCCCGCGCTGTCTGTAAGGACATTCTCCCTGTGTCTGCGTGGGATTTCTCCGGGGTTCCAGTTTCTTGCCACCATTCCAAACGCACCTAGGGTGTAGGTTAATGGGGTGTAAATTAGGAAGCATGGACTCATGGGCCAAAATGGCGTGTTACCGTGCTGTGCGTCTCATTTTCAATTTAACCACAGCGACGTTGATGTCTCGAGAGGAGCATTAGCTAGATGGTACTTGGAAGCCAATGAATATTTTGTTGGAGAGCTGTCCACAGGCATTTTGCATGTCCGCGAGGTTCAGAGCCGTGGACATCCCTTCCTTCCACTTATTTTGCTGTTGTATAAGAGGACACACATTATGGTTGGGAGTCAGCAGGCAGAAGAGCCCCTGGTGGAGCAGGCTAGAGATGGCAGCCAATTGATAAAAAAGGAGATTGAAGCAATTCCGTAATTCAATGAATTGATGGAAGTTAGTCTTGGAAGTCAGAAAGTAGGCAGTGATTGAGGACTGCAATGGATGAATGGGGCTTGCATTTCTTGGATGACATGGGATTTGAGGGTTGTGGGATGTGTCGGTGGTTGAAGGATTTTTTTTAAATCCTGGGTGAAGGGGTTAATCAGTTTGGAAGGTGCTAAGATTATTCGGTGGAAAAGTGTCCAGTAGACTTAAAGGATTGTGGTATTGTGTGCATATCAACCTAGCAATGAGATTGGAAGAGTGCAGAGAAACTTTACAAGGATGTTGCCAGGACTTGAGGAACTGAATTACAGGGAAATGTTAAACAGGTTAGGACTAGTGGTGATATAACCACCACCATAGCCTCCTGGCCATTGTACCTGCAGGTAGGTAACCTTGGAGGCTGGCCCCACCTTGCCAAATGTCCTCATAAAGACTCAAGCCTGCCCTTTCCTAAACCAGTCGGGCACGTGCTTTCTACCTTAAGCTGATTAAACCCTGTTGTACAGTCTTTCGAGTTTTGTGTTGTTTGCATAAATTTTGAGGATCATGGTGAGATTTTTCACCCTTGAGAGGTGGGACAGTGAAGCAGGTTCATGACAGGCAATTAGTGTTCCCAATGTTGATACTGCTTCTCTTCAGAAAGCTTTAGATGTTTAACTTGACAGGGCTTGTGTTCCTGTTGTAGGTGTGAACCATCAAGGGTAAGTATGTGGAATCCAATCCTAAGAAGTTCCCTGGTTCCCCATTACACTGGGCAACAAAGGTTTTGCTTCGTGAATACTGTTGGGTGTATTTTATGGATTTTGGGCTGCACTGATGAAAATCACTTTCAAATCCTGGGCGTGCTTGGAAGGCATTTAAAGATGGTGTTGAGAATTTTCTTGGCAACTACAGTGCTCCAAACTACATCCAGCTGATTGACCACATGCTTCAAGCATTGAAAATTTATTTTCTGCATTCGCACTTGGACTCCTTGGGGCAGTCAGTGACGAGCAGGGTGAAAGGTTTCACCAGGACATTATGACCATAAAAAAGCACTGTAAGGGCATCTGGAATCCAGCAATTCTGGACGTATTTTATTGAACACTGACACAAGAGGTGTCAGATGCTGAGTACAAAGGAAAATCAGTGGCAAAACATTTTTAGGTCAGTTGAATTAACACAATGTGTCAACGTCAGTATGTGATTAAACCTGCAAAATTCAATAAAAGTTCATTTAATGTTTCTCCATCTTCCCACATGATACAGCAAACCTGAAATTGTCTTTGTGTTCAACTTGAAGTTGTCTATCATAATCACCAGTTTTTTTCCAATCTTTTTTATTGGTTTTTATAATTACAGTACAATGAAGAATAGAGAATGTAGCTGAAAGTACAATATCACATACACGCACCCATACACACACACACACCCACACACACACACACACCCACACACACACTTATATACACACACCCACACACACACACACTCATATACACACACCCACACACACACACACACACACACCCACACACACACTTATATACACACACCCACACACACACACTCATATACACACACCCACACACACGCACACGCACACGCACACACACACACACACACACACATCAAGATGAAACTTCAAACAGCCCCCTGCACTGCATTGGGTGAAGACAGAAAAGACATCAAAAATATTTTAAATTTTTATTAAAAAACCCACCTACTCTATTTAAAAAATCTAACCAAAAAAAAATCTGAGCAGCTTATCTTAAGGGTTACATATATTTTGTAACTTTTGATTCATACTGTGAGTCGAAAAACAAATCTCATCTGGAATAGTAAATATATCTAATCACATTAAAAACACACATCAAATGAAAATAAGACAGAAAAGGTCGCCATATATCTTCAAATTTCACTGATGAATCAAATACGTAATATCTAATTATTTCTGAACCTGAACAGGACATAATATGAGAGAACCATTGAAACACCATTGGAGGTCTAGAGTCTTTCCATTTGAATAAGATGGCTCTTCTGGCCAACTATGTAGAGAAGGCCACAACCCGTTGAACAGGTACATAAAAACTCCCTATGTCTCGTTCAATAACCCCTAAAAGAGCAGTTATTGGATAGGGTCGAAGCTCCACCTGGAATACAGTTGAAAAAGATATTGAAAATTTCTATCCAATAGATTTCTAAGGATGGACAAGATCAAAACATATGTGTCAATGTAGCAATATCAGATTTGCATCTGTCACAAGTAGGGTTAATATTAGAAAAGATACAAGCCAGCTTACCTTTGGAAGTGAACAGGATGCACCCCTTTGAATTGGATTCATGAGTGTCGGGCACAATCACTAATTTTTGTTCAGGAAGGAAACCTTTTGAAAAAAATTGTTGTCCAGTGTTATCAGTCCAACTTCAAGATATCCACAAAGCTCAACAAAACATTCCGATCCGTTGATCACTGAGAGTGTTTTTTTTTAATGCATTTCTACTAACTTTACTAAGTCAAAATGTGCTGGGTTCAAACCTTTACTTCAGAGATGTGAACACAAAATCCAGGCTGACCCTTGATTGCAGTGTTGAAGGAGTGCAACTCTGTCAGATGTATCTTCTTTTAGGTGAGATATTAAACTAAAGAAGTGTGGGTCCTCTTGTGGTAATATCTGAAGAGGAGGAGAGGATTTCTCCCCATTCTGGCCAATATTTATTCCATAACTACCTTCACCAAAGCAGATAATCTAATTGTTAATAATTTAACTTGCATTGAACAAATTAACAATTGTATTTCCTACTGTATATGCAAAGGTGCTTTGGGAAATTTCCCTCTTGCCTCTAAAGCAGCCATTCTCAACCTTTTTTTGACCATGACCCCCTTAGAACTCTGCTCAAAGTGCTGGAGTCAGGTTTAGCTGATTTCTTTCATACTTCTCTCCGACTACATCAAAAGAAAATTTTAAAAATATACACAAAAAATAACAAAGCTGATGCGCCATCAATGACCACAGAAGGCTAAGGTTGTGTAACTGATGGGCTTTTATTGACTATGAACTGGAGCACCGACCAACCTCATTGATTGATCACGGCGGGAAGACTGGGGGGGCATGCAAGGGGTAAGGGGTAGAATCAGTCAGTAGCCAATCATGGTGTAACAGTTTTACTTAAATGTGCTGTAGTCCCTTGGGTGGGTTGGGGCCTATAAGGACCCTGTTGAGAATGGCTGCTCTAAAGCATTTTGTTATCTTTTAAAATGTTTTTATTGGTATATAATTATAAAGCAATTGAATGATACAATCCTACATCTAAAAATATAGGAAAAAGATTTCAAGTATTTATACAAATCAAGGGACCAACACACATTGGTGATAGTGAAGTAAAATATAACATTGTAGCGGCTCACCGGAGGCTTAATCAAAGTGACTTGATATTATGACGTCACAAAGCGATGACGTCATTTGGAACGTGCTGGGTTTTCAAAAGCTGCGCGTGACTGTTCGAGAAAACGAACTGAACTGCGACTCAACTACGCCTGTTCGTTTTCTCGTTCTTCATTCCGCACGGCCACACAGTTGCTCCATTGGTGACCCTGACGGGCCCAAACGGCTTTTGGACCCAACATGGATAATGCACAGGTCAGCCTCGACCTGCTGCGCAGAGACATTGCATTTTTGATGCCATTCACGGACTGTCCCACCCCTCCTTTTGAGCAATGGTCTGCCCGATAGCTGACAAGCATGGACTAAAAAAAAGATATACAATTGTTTTTCCTTCTCATTCTGTAAGAATTTTTCACAGAAGTTGTATTATTCTCAGGTGAGCAAAGCCATTATCTCTTATATTATCCAGTTTTAAAAAAGAAAAAAGAAACTGCCTAAGCTAATTTTAAAAAATGGATCATTTCCCCCCGCCCCATAGCTCCAAATCCTGACCACGGAGCAAGGTTAGGAAATGATACATGGAAATTAAGTGACATCAACCTGGAACTCGACAGCACCAAAGCAATTTGTCAACCCTAACTCTTTAGATGATGGTAATAGTCCCAGAATGGGCCCTGCGTCTTTTGAAATGTGATTTTTGAATCTTTAGTAGCGTATCTAAAGCATTTTGCAATATACTTAAATTGTGGACGGCATTATGTGGGTGAAAATGTCTTTTTTCTTTCCCTTGTGTGGCTGGGTAAGGTCTGTGGTTATTTATTTTAATTACGTGAGTCAAAGCTGTGGTTTATTGAATGTTTTTCTGCTCACTCTTGGAGGATTATTTTTGCCCTGTAATTCCAGAGGATGGATGCACACACCTGTAAACGGGATTCTGAGGGGGAGAGAAGGATCGGAAGGACAGAAGGAATAGTAGAATGCAAAGCAGGCAGCAGGGATATCAAGGACGGCAGGTAAACAGGACAATGGTACAAATCAATGACAAAAAGCAAAGCCTAAAGCTTTGTACTTTCATGCCTGAAGCATTTGTGGTCAGGTAGATGAACTAGGCACAAATAATGGTGAATGAGAATGGATGGATAGACATTATGGAGGCTTGGTAGAAGAATCAAAGCTGGGAACCTAATATTTGAACATAAAACATTACAGCATAGAACAGGCCCTTCAGCCCCCAATGTTGTGCTGATCAACTCAACAACCTGATGATTATTAGCAAGGGCAGACGAGAAGGGGCAAGGGCCATTAATCTTATTGATGGGTTGTAGGATTGTGAGGGAGATGTTTTTTTTTCACCAAAATGAGTAAAAATCCCAAATTAAAGTTGCCAGACCTCCTGTGGCCATGTGGGGTGGCATTGATAATATGAGGTGAATTGAGTACGGTTTTGAGAAACCATTTAGGCCCAGAAGGTACGGAGTCCATTTTGATCCAAGCTTTCTTTTATTATCAAGCACAAGACATTAGAAATGTAATATATATGATAGATGTAATATGCAGAGATGCCGTGAGCCCAGCACCCCTAATGATCGGAGAAACAGAAGCAAAAATGAGTGCATTCGGTGTCTCTGAGTGCCAGTGGATTTACCAGCAGCCTCTCCAGCTGCGCAGACTCCAGTTTTATTCGTTGGCAACTCGAGATCCACCTTTGACGTGCTCAGTGCCCGAGGCCCTTCAGGAGCCCTTCTTGCCCTCAGCACTCTCCCACATCCGGGTTGGATTTAACAGCAAGGGAAACAGGTCACTGGTTTGTGGACCTGCAAACAAAAATCACACAGCGTGAAGGGGTTTTACAACAAGTAAGGGGGCCATGTAAAAAAAAGCTGTGCAATGGAGACTTTAATCGTCATGTAGATTGGGTTAATCAAGTTGGAGAGTGTAGCTACAGGAACAAATTCATGGATTGCTTCCTCCTACAATAACAAGCAACTAGGAAAATTCTGCCTTGAATCTGGCAATGTTTAATGGGGCACATTTAATAAATGACCTCTGAGTAAAAGATCCCCCCAGGAAGTCATGATCATTGCCTGAGAGGGAGAAATCTGGGTCAGAAACAACTGTGTTTAACTTTAATAAAGGGAATTTACAAGCGTTGTGGATAGAATTGGCTCATGGATGGGGCAGATGGATTAGCAGGAGAGAGAGAGCATGCAAACCATGGCAGAGATTCAAGGAGGTAATTGATGACTTTCAGCAAATGAGGAAGCAAATACTGAGAGTGATACCAGGAAGGTAAAGAGGGTCGTGAGTTAAAAGGGAAGGAGCAAAAGGTATCAGTAGACCCAAAACCTGGGATAAATTCAAAACCCAGCAAGGAGAACAAAAAAGGATAATAAAGTGACCGAAAGGAAACAATGAGGGCAAACTAGAGAGAAATGTTAATATGGATAATAAAAGCTTAATTAGCAAGGAGGTTAATGTGAACATCTGTTCAATTCAAATTGTAATTTTTTTAAATTTAAATTTTATATTTTAACTTGTTAAATTTTAACATTTAGACATACAGTAATAGGCCCTTCTGGCCCATGAGCCCGTGCCAACCAATTGCACCCAGTTGACCTACAACCACCATACTTTTGTTGAAAGGTGGCAGGAAATCGGAAACCTGAAAGAAACCCACACCGACACAGGGAGAACGTGCAAAGTCTTTGCAGGTAGCGCCGGATTTTAACTGAGGTCGCTGGCTCAGTAATAGCTTCGTGCTAACAGCTAACCATGCCGCCTGTTGTCTGGAGAAGCTTGGGGGGGAGCAAGGAGATGGCAGGCTAAGGGAGCCTGGCGTGAACTCAGATCTGCATCGGAAGTGGGATGAGGCTGAGGCACCCCCTGGCTCTCCTACCCGATCTGTCTGGGGATCCTCGCTGAGAGGTGGTCGAGAGGCAGTTGTGACGAGGGCAGAGGCTAAGACAGCAGTCAGGAGGTGGCAGCGCTGAATGAGAAGGCGTGCTCCTGAACTTCCGTTAGGCCGCAGGTGCCAAAGGCCTCAGGGAATTGGGAGCAGGCAAGTGAATATGGGAGCTCGAGCTTGGCATCCGGGAGTGTCCTATATTGAAGGGGGCAGCATAATCCTTGACCACTCACTGCCTTTGACAGGAATTTCTTTCCTTTCACTTATTTTTTGCAATATGCACCAGAATGTGATGACCCTTTGCAGCCTTTGAATGGAACATAAAAGAGAGCTGTTCATTGTATCTTGGTGCTCGTGACTATAATAATGTCTAAACCTAAAACAGATATTTTGTCTTAGTACGTGATACAGTGTGGCCCTGATATAACGCGATCATTGGGGTCCATAAAATCTCATCTTGAAAAAAGTGGGGTTGTGCTAAATTGTGGTTCAATAAATTGTTGTTGTTACAGTTGAAATTAAAACAGAAATCACCTGATAAGACATACTTACTTGACCCAATGATACAGGACTTGTGTTTTAAGTATTGGAGTGTCTGAGTATAAACCCGTGTGCATCGGTGTCTGGAACTGCCGCGACTTTCCTGAGGTCCCCGGTCCTGCCCAGGAGCTTGACATCCCCATTCCTGCCGGAGCCCGACCGACGCCCAAGTCCAATGACCCATCGCGTTATATCCGAATTAACATTAAATCGGGGCGTATAAAATCAGGGTTTCACTGTACTATAAACATCCTATTAATCCTGAGTAATGATGAGATTAATCAAATTCCATCACCATCACCAGAGAATTGTTATTAGCTTACTCATGGGATGAAAACTCTCCAACCATCCAGTTGAAGGGTGCCCAGACGGAATATTAGGTTTCCTCCAAAATTCTCAGACAGATTATAAAATCTCTGGGTTCTGCTAGATGGCGTTAACATCAACCTCTGACTTCTGCCAGCCCCATTCTCCCTCTCTTCCCTACCCTCCGTCTCCTTTCCTCCAGCTCTCCACCCCCTCCTCCATTCACAGAGCTGTTCCCCCTCCCCCATTTGCTGTTGTACCCTCCTTCTTTTATCCACCTATGACATCTTGACTATGGGCCTGTGCACCACTCCCTCTCCCTCCCCCCCCCCCCCCCATTTTAATTAGGTGCCTCCCCACAGTTTGTTCACATTTTGAAGAAGGTTTCAGGCCTGAAATGTCGGTTATGTATCTTTATCCTTGCTATATAAAGTACACTGTGTGACCTGCTGAGTTTCTCCATCCTTGTGTTTTTAATTCAACCAGTGTCTCTGCAGTGGAGGGGGTGGTGGGGGGGAGAATGGCGTGATGGCATAGGTTGGAAACGTGAAAATACGGCTCTCCCGCCAAAATTAATTAAAAACCAACTAAACATTTTTTTTTCTAATGTTCTTAAACTTAAAAACTTTGGAAATTTATTCACAAATCGATATACCACGGCTTCAATGAAAGAGGAAATTCAAGCAGTTGTTAAAGAGGTTAGTGCAGCTGAAGAAGTTCGGTCTACCTTAACGATGGAGCCTCGGGCTCAAGTTCCTCTGCCCCCAAGAGTGAATTGGACTGCAACAGAACGTGTCCATATGACTCCAGCGCCACCTCTCTCGGGAGCCGGGGAAGATGGCGCTGGAGTCCAGAAGATGACGATTGACCTACAGATGTCACAGGAATGACTGTGAATGCGTGAGAGTTCACATGCACACAACCTAACAAGCTGGTCCTTTATGGGGAACAGCTGAACAGATTAAAGCTGTTGTCAGCTGCGTTGCCAGCCAGACACAGCCATGGATTCAACTAGATATTGAATCGGGAGCATCTGGAAGTGACTCAGAGAGACAAAAGGATGAAGATCTAGATAAAGAGATGGAAGATAAGGCTTATGAAGAATTGGAGGGAGCAGGAGTAGAAGATGAAAAAAGGTGAAGTCCAACTGATTCAAGGGATTGAAGCTGTACAATTCAGATATCCTGAAGCCGGAACCTAAGGTATGGATGCACAAGAACAATCCTCTATAATAATCAATCAAATGCAGTTAAACATATTGATCTGCAATTTGTAACTGTCAGAAGTGATGTTAAATATGTTAAGGGTGAAATGAAAAATATTAAAGAAGAAATGGCAAAATATACTGCAGCTGTTGATAAAGTTAAAATTCAAGTTCAGAAAACTGAAGACGATATCCAACATTATTGTTATGAAGTGGAACAATGTAAAGAGACAGTTAATAAAGTGGAAGATTCTGTTTCGCCATGGGATGTGCCAAGGAAAGAACTTCTACAAAAGATTAATGTATTAGAAAATCATAGTCGCGGGAATAATGTGAAGATTTTTGGGTTGGTTGAAGATTTTGAGGGCTCTAATCCAGTATGTTTTTTTTTCAAAAATGAATTCCATAAGTTCTGGGTCCTGAGAACTTTCAAAATGAACTTGAAGTGGATAGAGCGCATAGGACTAATAGAAAGAACCCATTCCCAGGACAAGCAGCATGCTCGGTTTTGATTAGATATGTTATCAAGGTAAAGAAACAATATTAAGAGAGATTATACAAAATATCAAGGTCCATTAACAGTGACAAATAACAAAGTTTTTTTCTATGCAGATTTAAGCATGTCTATAGTGAAAAGAAGAAACGAATGTAATCCTGTTAAATCAGTTCTCTGGAAAAAAAGAATATAAATTTTCTTTTCGATATCCAGCCACACTTAAAGCGTTTTCTGGAGAAAACCAATCACGTTTTTTTTTTTACAAATGAAAAAGAAGCTTTGGAATTTGTGAAAAAAAAGCTCTTCATACTTATAAGTGAATTATTTAATTAAAGAAAAGCATATTCTGCCTGGGAGAGGCAGACTTTTTATCTTCTCCTTCCATAACCATGTGCCACTTTGTGGCGAGAGCCACTTCCCATAACATAGAAGGAAGTAGCACTGGCCTTTTTTCATCAGTATTTATTTTTCAGGGGGTTTTTTTCTGGTTTTCTTTCTTTTTATTTTCATTCATTTCTGGTTGGAGGTGTCAGATGCATTTGAAGGTTTTTATGGACCTGGGGGTCAAAAGTAAGGTATTAAATGTTGTAATATAAATGAGCTTAATAATGAAATTAAGAGAAAAAAGTTTTAGCTTCTATTAAAAAATTGAAAATTGATATTGCTTTTTTGCAAGAGACACATTTAACCTAGAAACAGCATCAAAAATTAAAAAAAGAGATTGGATAGGGCAAATGGCAACCTCATCATTTAATTCTAAAGCAAGAGGGTTTCTATTTTGATTAATAAGATTCTACCTGATAAGATTCAGTCTGTGGTTATGGATCCTGCTGGGAGGTTTGTTATGGTACATTGTCAAACTATTTAGAAACTTATTATTAAAAAACGGCAATCTGCTGATAATTAGTTGATTAGTTTAATGCACACATGTCAAGCTCAGGCCCACAGGCCAAATTTGGCCCGTGATGTAATTATATTTGGCCCGCAAGATCATATCAAATATGTATTAGAGCTGGCCCGCTGGCTGCCGCGCTAGTATAGTGCATGCACAGCTAATACTAAAAATCCCAGAATGCTTTGCAAATGCGTTGGCGCCGGCCCGTCAGCCCGCTAATCGCCCCCACCTCCTCTTTACTTTCATTAGCACCTGCGACCTGTCGCCGAACTCACATGTAATAAACCCCTTACGAAAAATGGCCAAACGAAAGACAGAAAACAGGACCTTTCAAGACAGGTGGGAGGCAGACTATACGTTCATCATTTTAAAAGACAAACCTATTTGTCATTGAAGCAAGTTGTTATTTTTTTGACTTGTTGGCTTGTGAAAAAAAATACATTTAAAAGGAGCTTAAAGGCTATAGAGAAATATTATTTATTGAATATTTTATTTCTCATTTGTTTATGCTTCTTCTGGAAAGAGTTTAACCAAAACTATTATTAAACATTTATTTTAATAAGAAAAAGTTTAACATTACATATGTTGAAAGAATAGAAAATATGCAGATGTTGTTGAAAATTTTCAATAAATACTTAGTTTGGTCCATGACTTAGTCCAAGTTTTTAATTTTGGCCCTCTGTGAATTTGACTTTGACATCCCTGGTTTAATACATTTATCTTAAAAGAAGGGTGATCTATCGGTGCCAGTAACTTTAGAGGCTGAGATGGCCTTTGATAGGTTAGAATGGAATTCTTTATTTAAGGTATTATGAAAATTTGGTTTTGGATCTATATTTATTATTTGGGTTAGAACTTTATATAAAAATCCCTCTGCTAAAGTTGTAACTAATAGACAAATTTCTACTGCTTTTCAATTGTCTAGATCAAGTAGACAAGGATGTCCTTTATCACCGGCTTTGTTTGTTTTAGTAATAGAACCTTTAGCAGAGTTAATAAGAAAGTTCTAAGATTAAGCATATAAAGGTTAATCAGGTGGAATATAAGATTAATTTATTTGCTGATGATGTTTTGATTTATATGACAAACCCTATAAATTCTTTGTGTCAATTATATGTAAGATTGGAAGAATATGGTGAAATAATGGGTTATAAGATTAATTTGGACCAAAGTGAAATTATGTGCCTGGTTAAGGATGATTATACTCAGTGTAAAAAAGTTTGCTAATTTTAAGTGGCCAGAAGTTGGAATTAAGTATTTGGGGATTAAGGTAGGTTGACAATGACTTAAATAATTTATCTAAATTGAATTATTTACCTTTATTTAATAAAATTAAAGAAGATTTGAATAGGTACAATAATTTACCTATAACCTTAGTAGGTAGAGTGAATTGTATAAAGACGAATATTTTTCCAAGGGTTCAATATATTTTTCAGTCAATTCCTTGTTCGATTCCTCAAAAATTTTTTTAAAGATTTACTTTTGAGTATTAAGAAGTTTTTATGGAAAGGAAAGATGGCTAGAGTGTGTTTGTAAAAATTGACTTGGAAGATTGAATTGAGAGGTTTGCAAATTCCCCATTTGAAAAATTATTAAAAGGCAGCTCAATTGAAATGTATTAATGTGATGTTTGATGTAGATAAAACTCCGGCCTGGGTTAAAATAGAATTGAGGAGAAAATAGTATGTAGGATTTTATTTATAAATGGAATTCAAAATTGTTAATAGGAAGTAGAGACATGCCTGCTTTGAAACATTTGATTGAATTATGGAGTAAAATAGGTGGAAAAGCTTTGATTTCTCAAAAAATGCCTTCATTATCAAAAGAGACTTTCCTTTTTCTATGGAAAATCAATTTTTGAGGATTTGGAGTAGAATGAGGATTAAGAAAATAGAAGATCGTTTTGAAGAAGGCAAATTTATTACTTTTGAACGAATGAAGAATAAATGTACTAAATAAGGTGTTTTTTATGTTATTATCAGGTTAAGGAGAGCAACTACAGGGGAATCACGTTGCTCTCCATTGCAGGCAAAATCTTCGCTAGGATTCTACTAAATAGAATAATACCTAGTGTCGCTGAGAATATTCTCCCAGAATCACAGTGCGGCTTTCGCGCAAACAGAGGAACCACTGACATGGTCTTTGCCCTCAGACAGCTCCAAGAAAAGTGCAGAGAACAAAACAAAGGACTCTACATCACCTTTGTTGACCTCACCAAAGCCTTCGACACCGTGAGCAGGAAAGGGCTTTGGCAAATACTAGAGCGCATCGGATGTCCCCCAAAGTTCCTCAACATGATTATCCAACTGCACGAAAACCAACAAGGTCGGGTCAGATACAGCAATGAGCTCTCTGAACCCTTCTCCATTAACAATGGCGTGAAGCAAGGCTGTGTTCTCGCACCAACCCTCTTTTCAATCTTCTTCAGCATGATGCTGAACCAAGCCATGAAAGACCCCAACAATGAAGACGCTGTTTACATCCGGTACCGCACGGATGGCAGTCTCTTCAATCTGAGGCGCCTGCAAGCTCACACCAAGACACAAGAGAAACTTGTCCGTGAACTACTCTTTGCAGATGATGCCGCTTTAGTTGCCCATTCAGAGCCAGCTCTTCAGCGCTTGACGTCCTGCTTTGCGGAAACTGCCAAAATGTTTGGCCTGGAAGTCAGCCTGAAGAAAACTGAGGTCCTCCATCAGCCAGCTCCCCACCATGACTACCAGCCCCCCCACATCTCCATCGGGCACACAAAACTCAAAACGGTCAACCAGTTTACCTATCTCGGCTGCACCATTTCATCAGATGCAAGGATCGACAATGAGATAGACAACAGACTCGCCAAGGCAAATAGCGCCTTTGGAAGACTACACAAAAGAGTCTGGAAAAACAACCAACTGAAAAACCTCACAAAGATAAGCGTATACAGAGCCGTTGTCATACCCACACTCCTGTTCGGCTCCGAATCATGGGTCCTCTACCGGCACCACCTACGGCTCCTAGAACGCTTCCACCAGCGTTGTCTCCGCTCCATCCTCAACATCCATTGGAGAGCTCACACCCCTAACGTCGAGGTACTCGAGATGGCAGAGGTCGACAGCATCGAGTCCACGCTGCTGAAGATCCAGCTGCGCTGGATGGGTCACGTCTCCAGAATGGAGGACCATCGCCTTCCCAAGATCGTATTATATGGCGAGCTCTCCACTGGCCACCGTGACAGAGGTGCACCAAAGAAAAGGTACAAGGACTGCCTAAAGAAATCTCTTGGTGCCTGCCACATTGACCACCGCCAGTGGGCTGATAACGCCTCAAACCGTGCATCTTGGCGCCTCACAGTTTGGCGGGCAGCAGCCTCCTTTGAAGAAGACCGCAGAGCCCACCTCACTGACAAAAGGCAAAGGAGGAAAAACCCAACACCCAACCCCAACCAACCAATTTTCCCTTGCAACCGCTGCAATCGTGTCTGCCTGTCCCGCATCGGACTGGTCAGCCACAAACGAGCCTGCAGCTGACGTGGACTTTTTTACCCCCTCCATAAATCTTCGTCCGCGAAGCCAAGCCAAAGAAAGAAAGAAGAAAGAAAAGATCAGGTTAAGGCTTTCTTGATTGATGTTAGGTCCTAGTTTGATATTACCTGGACAGAATGAATTAGAATTATTGATTTCTAAGGGCAATTTGATTAAGTCTACTTCAAAAAGAAGCTCCTAAATTAGGAATCCATAAATTGAGATTAAGATAGAAGGTTGATTTAAATAGACAAATAGAGGAAAATGATTGGATCCAATTATGTAAAGAAAATATAACTAAAATTATTAATGTTAGATATGGATTGGTTTAATATAATTTTTTGCATTAATTATACTTAACTCCTCAAAAATCTTTTAAAAATTGAACCAAATATTATCAGATTTATGCTTTAGATGTAGTCGGTAAGTTTATTCTTTTTTGCATTTTATTTGGAAGTGTCTGAAGGTAAAAACCCTTTTGGTTCTGAGTAGGAAATTTTGGGGAGGAAATAATAGGGGTTAAACTCCTACAGGATCCGATGTTATATTTATTGGGTAATCACATTGAATTTTTACGACGTACTTCAGCTGTTTCTAGGAAGTGCATAGCAATTACTTGGAAATCAGATACAGATTTAGGGATGGAGAGATGGCATGCTGAACTTTGTTGTTGTATTCCACTTGAGAGGGTAACATAATTTACATAATAAATATCAATTTTTTTGGAAAATATGGAGACCATACTTACAATATGTCTGTTTGAATTTGAAGGACTCTCTGTAAGCCCATCCTGTTGGTTACCCCCAGCTCCATCATTATTATTAGTAGTAGCATGAGACTTTATGGGTTTTTTTTTTACATTCTCCAGATTATCTTTATTTTTCTTTTTTTCTTTCTTTTGGTATATACCCCCCTCCATACTATCCCTCTCAGAACACACACACATACGCACTACATATATAATTTTTGTCATTTTATTGAATATGTATACATTGATGTGTTTTTAAAATTCTTAAATAAAATATATATTTTTTTAAAAACACCGTGTCTGCAGATTTTCATGTTTTACCCCTGTTAGTTTCGTGGCCTCTCTCTTCCTTTGCTTGGCATCTGCCAACCTTCCGCCTCCATCTGTCATGCTTCACCTCATCCTCAATCCCACATGGGTCCCTGCCCCAGTTCCCCCACCCTGTCCTCTTTGCACTGGTTTCTATACTGCGTGGAACCCGTCTCAAGGAAGGGGTTTATTTCTCCCACTGAAGCTGCGCAACCTGCTGAGTTCCTCTAGCTGATTGTGTTTAGCTTTCCGGTCGCAGCGGCTGCAGCCTCCGGGGTATCTCCAAAAAAAGCTCTTGGGAATTAATTTCCGAAGGAAGTAACATAATGGAAACTGTATGAAAAATTTAGGTGTAAAAATCAGCACACGTCTACAGTGCCCTATTTGTTGAGTTTCTTAGCCAAATTTTTAAATCAAGGACCTCTTATACAAAACTCTGCATCAGAAGAACTACATGATGGAATCTACTCCCATACCTCATTACTGTTCAATTTCTTTCTAATGAAAGAAAAACTAGATTTTTATTGCAAGTGTGCAAATTAGCAGCATGGTTTAGATGAGAGCACTCATAAATAAATAATTATTATTTGTGGAGCCAACACAGACTTCACACATGATGGATTTTAATAAACGCCTCAGGTATAATCAAATCAAATCAAAACACTGTACGCTTTAAATTCCATTCCACCGGCACAATGCATTTCCAGTCAAGTTTGTGAAATGATAAGAGAATGTATAAATAACAGTGGCTGAGAGTTGGGCAAATGGAATCAGCATCATAAGAAGATGAAGACGTACACACGGTAAATGATGTAAATTCATTTGAAATCATGGGAGACTCAGGTTGGTAGAAAGTGAGATGGAAAGCACAAACCTATGTCTTTGCCAAAGGAGAGGTGACTCAATAGAGATCTGTAAGATTATGTGAGGCATGGATAAGGTAGTCAACACCTTTTTCCCAGGGCAGGAGGAGCAAACATCTGTAGAAAGTGAAGGGAGGGAGGTTTAGGTGAGGCATCAGGGCTAAGTCTCCTTTCACAGAACCAAAATTTGATCAAATCCAATTAACACATTTTGCCCATTGATCTGCACTCCTTCCCCTCCTATTCTTCCCCCTTTCTCTCCCCAGCCTTTAATTCAGCCACCTGTCTGCTTTTTGCTTATACCTTGAGGCCCAAAACGTCAGTAATATATATTTATCTCCAGTGGGCGCTGCAAGACCGGTTGAGTTCCTCCAGCATTTCTGTTTGTTTTACAACAATCACAGTGTCTACAGACTTTTGTGTTTCACTCCGAGAACATTCACGTCAGCCAGATAATCCTTTTGCAGTTCAGACAAATGATGTTAATTGGAAACATTATTCCAGCTTCCTTCTGCTCAAAGATACTGCCTGGCCATTCTCAAACAGGTTCACCTGAACATCTCAGAATCAGAACAAGTCATGAAATTCAGTGTTTTGCGGCAGGTTCACAGGGCGAACATTCAGATTATAACCATCTTACAATATCACTGTAAAAAAATTGAATTAATAGTGCACAAAAAGTTAAGCAGTGTCTTTGGAGGTTTATTGATCATTCAAGAATCTGCTGGCAGTGGGGAAGAAGCTGTCCTTGTGTCACTGAGGGCTCGTCTTTAGGCTCCTGCACCTTTTCCCTGATGGTAGCAGTGTGAAGTGGGCATGGCCTGGGTGGTGGGGGTCTTTGAGGATAGAGACTACTTTATTAAAACACTGCCTCATGTAGATGTCTTTGGCAGAGTGAAGTCTGGTGCCTGTGATGCTGCAGGCACTTATGGCCTCTTATCTAATAGCTTGAGCTTTTCCCCTATCCCTTTCCTCCCTCCTCTCCTTCTCCCCAATCCCCCACCTTATCATTCAGGAATCTGCCTGCTTTTACTGCAATCCTGACGAAAGGCTCAGGCCCAAAATGTTGGCTGCCTGTTCCTTCTGGATGCATGACCTACTGAGTTTCTCCAACATTTTTGTGTACTGCATTGGATGAGTTGGAGCCTGGAAGTGGGATGGGTGGCAGATCCTGTAAATCCAGAATTGCTACAATAAGCCTGATTTCATGGCATTAGTTTCTCATTTTCTAACAGCCAGCTGGCCTGCTTCAAGGTTTTGTTGTTAGTAAAGGGGCATGTTTAATGTTAAGTTGCAAGTTGGGAGTGGAGGGGAGAGAAGGAATGAGAGTTCAGGATCTAAGAGGCATCTCTACGGACAGGAAGAGAAAGGCGATTGCAGGACATTACCTTGGCAACTGAGGGAAAGGACACCCACTCTCTCTGGTTTGCAGCAGTATGAAATATCACGTTCTTACCATCACCAGACAACTGGTTTCTGGAGTTCTGCGAAATGTAATCTGACAGTGTAAAAGGCTGTCTGTTAAAATTTTTGGGATAGAAGCTGGGACCCTTCTGGAGTGGAGGAGATGTCCCTCTTCACTCTCAGAATTGATGAAGGATTCTTGTCCGTAACGTTGACCATTCCTGCCGACGCGACTCCAGTCCTTGAGTTCCTCCAACAGTTTGCTTGGCGCTCCAGCAGAGTTGTGCTGGATTTTGGTTGATTGACCACAACCAATTTCTGCAACTCCAACCGTTGGAGTGTTTGTCCTTGGATGGCTGGTTTTGTCGGGATATTCCAATGCTACCTTCACTCGACGGCCAACTCGATCCCAAAGCACTCACTCACTGCGCCTCGGATGAGGCGCGATGAGGTCCGGAGCCGAGTGGTCTGTGTGAGTGACTCTGTGTCAGTGGCCAGGCTGTCCATGAGAATTGCCACTGAGAACACACTTTTCATCATTTTCCTGGTGATTGAACGTGGAATGAATCAGTTGTAATTTCCTGGAATATATTTGGAATGTACCTGAGCAATGTTTTCATTTACAGGATATCCCATGTGCCTTTTTAATCATTGTGTATAACTATCTTCAGGAATGCAAGCAAAGGTCCCTCTGTTCCTACTCTGATCAAGTGCTTTGTTGGTTCTCTCCAGTATATTCCCACTTCTCCAGTTTCGATTTGATTTGTCATTTTTTATCCATCTTATCTATCCATTGATATATTTTCCAACAGCATTCTTCCTTGCTGTCAAACATATGGTCTATTGTGTTCATTATTATCACAATTCTTAATCATGACTCCTGTACAACTTGTGAAATAGTCGCATTTTTGTGGGCCAAATTTGGAGGGGTTGACTTTTACACTGGTCATTCTTTGGACCGTTGTAAGTACCTGCGTCATTCGAGGTGTCGGGAGCTCAGATGGCCGGGTCTAGGCCATAGGTCTGCATCTGGGACATCGGGAACCCTGGAGGGCGGGCGGCTCAGGTGAGGATCCATGTTGGGAGCAACGGTGGGAGGGCAGCTGGAGCATTCGGTGCAACCGGAGCATCGGCGGGGTGGGCGAGGATCTGCAGTCTGGGTGTCGGGAGCTTGGATGGGAAGGTGACTGAGAGGAGGGTTTGCAGTTGGGGCATCGGGGCAGGCGGCCAGGGCCAAAAATAAGGGGGGAGGGTCAACTTTACATCAGTCATACGGAAACACGCAATTTTTTGGCCAAAAAAATGGGGAGGTCAACTATTACACACAATTGATTATTATGCATGAAGTAAATCTATGATTACAACAAGGGACTCAACACTTGGACCTCTAGAACCTTATTGTAACCAACATTTCACTCTCAAAGATAACAATCCCTGTGTTTTACTTCCTGTAATGACATAATCTTGGAATTGATTCACTACCTTCTTTTCCCTCTGCTGATTAGCCTGTCACATGGGACTTTGTTAAATGCTTTGCCAAGGTCCATGTTGGCTGCATCAAATTGTACTATTGGTTATTGTTCATTCGTGATCTTTCATATAAAAATGAGTCCCTCACAGTTTTCCATTAACAACTTCATGCCAACTGTCCTTGATTCATGTGTGCCTTTCCAAATGATGATTTATGCTGTCCCTTCGGATCTAACCTCTTCACCCCCCCCCCCCCACCCTATAATTAGCCTACTGCCAATGCCAAGGCTAACTGGCTTGTAATTAGTGAGCCTATTCTTTTCTCCATTCAACTAGGGCTCCAGGGGGAACCTCCTTTACTTTTTGAATGAATGCCACAGAATTTCTGACACTCATTTTAACACCTCATCTGAAACCATGCCTGCAGGGCCTGTACGTGCCTGTTGAACATCTTTCCTCAATCCAAGCCTCTTTAGGGTTTTGGTCATCTTCTGTGGTGCTTACTTCAGTGGCTCTCTATCCGTTTTAGTTAGGTTCAGCCAATTATGTTTTCCAAATAGAATTTGCGTGATTTTACTGGTCTGAGGAACACGAACGGCCGAAACTCAAAATCTCCGTTTCCTTATGCAAGCTTAGACAGCGTACCAGAAGTGCGGTAATTAAAGAGGCGGGACTTGCAACGCGCATCGTCAATACGTGCTTTTTATCAGTCCGTTGTTCACAGAATGTCTGCAGTTAGCTTTAGATTGCAGGAGGTCTGGGAAATTTACTTGGGATCCAGGAGTGGGAATGGCATCCTCATACGTTCCGGGAAAATGGGAATAACTTCCTGGAACGCAGCAGCTGTGTAAAACAAAAACATAATTGAGAACCAGCGCCTCAGGGTGATCCTGATTTTGTTTTCAACTGAAGCCATCAATGGTTGGGCCACAAGAACGGAAAATTAGCCCAGGACTCCAAGGCTCAGTTCGGACCAGCGCACTTCAGGAATCAGTCCCTCAACGCTTCTGGTTTGTTTGGCTCTGGGATGAAGAGCATAAAAGTTATTAAAGAGGGCAGCGAATCTGTGGAATTCATTGCCACTGACAGCTGTAGAGGACAAGACATTGCGTAGAATTAAGATGGAGGTAGTTAGATTCTTAATTAGGAGGGGAAATCAAGGGTTACAGGTAGAAATGGATAATAAATCAGCCATATTAGAATGGCAGTACAGACTCAATGGGCTGAATGGCTTAATTTAGCTCTTATATCTTATAGCCTTGGATTGTTTTCACAGCAGCAGAGGAGGATGAAGGGTGACTTTGTTGGAAGTCGATAAAATTATGAAAAGCATGGTGAATAGTCTTTATCTTCCGTTGGGGGGAAATGTCAAATTTTAGCGGACATAAAAGTGAGAGGGGGACATTTTAACGGAGATTTGGGAGGCACGTTTTTTTCCCCCCGTCACTAATCGCGCTTGGTGCCAGGGCAAGTGGTTGAAGCAGATATGATGGTGACACTTAAGAGGCCTTTTGAATACACAACAAATAGGCGGGGAATGGCAGAACCTGGAACTAGTGGAGGAGGATGGGATTCTAGTTTGGGTGGCGATCATATTTTAGTGCAGACATTGAGGCCCGAGAACCCTGATCTTGTGCCACATGTTCTCCGCCCATAAAGCTTCTGCGACAGCCCTGCACATATGTCATTATCCCACAATACTTTGCTGCTAATGTTACCATGGTCCCCCCAGCCTGGTTCTGTGGAATTCTTATTTTTAATATTATCCCACCACATCAAAGAGAATTTGTCTGTTTATCTGGCTGTCTGTATTTTCACATGTAGCACCTAATATGTCCACTCTCCAACCAGATGGCATTGATATTGACTTCTCCAGTTTCTGATAGCCTACTCCCCATTCCCCATCACTCTGCCTCCATTCCTCCACCTCTCCCCCCCTTCCCTCTCCATTCACAGAGCCATCCCCCCTCCCCCTGCTTGCCCTCTCTCCCTTATCCACCTCCAGCCCGTGGGACCGTTCTACTCCCCTGCCCCTCATCCCCCCCCCCACCATTTTGTTCGGGCGCCTGCCTGCATTTTGCTCATACCCTGATGAAAGGCTCAACTCAAAATGTTGTTTATGTATCTTTATCTTTGCTGTATAAACGACACTGTTTTGACCTGCTGAGTTTCTCCAGTGTTGTGTTTTTCCTTCATTCACGGTGTCTGCAGACTTTTGTGTTTTACTCTTACATTTTCAAAACGAGTGGACATTGAGGCCTGATAATCTTGATTCACAACAGAAGGAGCCATTTTGTAAGGAATCTGTATTAAAAGTAAATATAGGGTGAGGGAGGTGTTTTTGAAAGCGTCCAGTGCTGACCTTTATGTTCTCTGCTTTGCTTGTTCACAAAGCCTTTGATTCAGGTTCAGAAGGAACCATTTGACCTGGTTCTCATTTCCATGTTTAACCTCCTTAAAAGGTGCTCAGTAAGGTGGGATGTGGGTGGGAAGAAAAAAGTTTGAGAACCACTGTTTTAATCGTACCTCATTGACTCGTTATGTGCACGGTTTCGTAACTCCAAAGGCATTGGGCCAATGACAATTTTTCTCAAGCAAAATATTTTCAGTAATAATTGGGTCCAGACCAGTGGTTCTCAACCTTACCTTCCCACCCACATCCCACCTTGATCACATCTGATGGCGTAGGCATTACTTAAAGTGGTATGTAAGTAGAAAGAAAAAGGTTGAGAACCACTGGGTTAAAGCAAGCATCCAGCATCCACCAATGAATAATTCAGTTGAAGACTCTTTTATCCGATGCCTTTGTTTTCTCTCTTTGCCTTTGGCTTTGGTGTGCTACGTATCCTGGAGGCCAAGGATTCAAACATCACTCCAAACCATGGTGGAAAGTACAGGTTCGGGTGGCTCATTGCAGGGACATTAGGTGCTGAGCGCATGTGCTCGGAAAACTCTCCCACGTGGGCACAGAGAAATGTTCATGTTGTAGCCCATCAGAATTTTAATCAGCTCAATAATCCTTCCACTGCCTTCACCTATTCTCAAGGGAGAAATTGCAATGATACATGAAACAAATTCATCTGTATACATGTTTACCACACTTGCCTTTGCAACTACGATTTTAACACAGCATCTGCAACCAATTTTTAAATCTTTTGCATTCCTTTAGTTTTTTTTTTAATGTACTGAAACCAAAGATTTGAAACAAATATATTTTTAAAAATGTATTCTTCCTTCGGTATGCAATGAGCTACAAGCCAAATGATGAGTTCTCTGTCATCAAGTCAAATAAAATGGAGGTGATCCTGCTTCACAAAGTCTTCGCTCAGTGTTGGAGCAAACCATATCAGAATTGCTGAGCTTACAGGACAATATAAATAGCTCTTACTTGCTGAATAAATGATGAGAATGAGTGATCTGCAATTCCAAAGGAGCCACTGCAGTGAACTTGTCATTTTGGTTATGTGTCCTTTGATTCCTGGCAGTGATTCCTGGTTTAACATTGGATATTTTTTAATTACTAAAAAGATGAAAGGTACATAATTGGGTTGAAAGTATGTGATCACATAAGCAGTTTTGATTGAGAAAGTAAGATTCTTAATATAATATCTTAAATGCTTACAGTATAGAGTAATTTCAGGACTGCTGACTGGAATCTGACCCTTATGGAACTGGTCAGGGTATGAAGTAATTACTTGTTTAATGAGAGGAGTTAATTCAACGTGTGCCATTGCTCACTACTTCTCCAGTTTCAGGGAGATTCTGATCAATGATAAATGGGAGCAAAGGCAGCAATTAGTCCTGAAAGGAGGATCTAACAGGGTAAAGTGTGAGACTTTTAAAATAAAGTTTTAAAATCAAAATGTTACTGAACAACACTGAATCAAAGGCAGGCTTATAATTAACTGCTTTGCTTCTGGAAAAGCAAATATATATAAGATAATGAAATTGGGAATTATGCTGATCCCATTAGTGCAGTGGAAATCGCGTCTGTTCGAAAGGAAATCAGCTTATTAAATGAAGCATGATAAGCCATGAGTTGTGATTGATTACTTTTTTAAAAACGTTGCTTTTAACTATTAATGTAACTGTAAAAATGTTCAAATTGCTGTGCAGAAGGTGTTAAAGGGGAAGTGGAAGTGTGGCAAATTTGAATGAGGATGTTGATGTGCAGGTTTATGAAAGCTGAGTTCAGAATTGCCACACGTTCTGTTCTCACCCTTTAAGTATGGCTGGTGGAATTATTTGTAATTACTTGCAGAATTGCTATAGCATTAAGGATGAGAGGTGACTTAATAGAAGTTAGTCTTAACGGACTCAATAGAAAAGATTTGTTATGTCACCAAAGACTTGCAAATTTCTACGGGTGTACAGTGGAGGGCATTCTGGCTGGTAGCATCACTGGTTTGTAAGGGCCAAAGAGCAGGCCAAGAAAAAAATCTAGAGGCTTGTTAACTCGGCCTGCGGCATCACGGGCACCAGTCTTCACTCTGTCTAGGATACCTACAAGAGGTGGTGTCTTAAGAAAGCAGCTACCAACCTCAAAAACTCACACCACCCAGGCTACTATTACCTATTGGGAAAAAGGTACAGGAGCCTGAAGACGAGCACTCAGCTTCTTCCCCGCCGCCATCTTTATAATATGAGGGAGTGCCCATCCCGAAGTGTAAAAGTCTCTTTTAGAGAAGGATAGCTTGAAGCTGGCCGAAGCTATAGACACAGCCAGAGCCTTCGAAGCCACGAGGACACAAATTAAATCCCTATCTATGCAGACCCACCCACACCAAAGAGAAGGAAGGGTTGATGCTATAAAGAAAAGTGCAAACCCCCAAGACCCGTAGGAAGTGTGGCAGACAACACCCCATCGATGACCAAAACAAATGCCCCGCATACAGTTCTGAATGTAGAGCAAACCATCGGGCAAGGATGTGCAAATCTGGTATGAAGAAAACAATAATACCAGTGAAGAAAAAAAAACAAGATCCACCACATAAAAGGAAACAACAATGAGGACTCCGACTCTCAGATACCGAACATAGGATCCATACACCTTCCTGAGATGTCAGGTGAGATGAAAGAAGGAACGAGTTGCACTTAAGGATCCAAATACAGAGGACAATCCAAAACAAGCCTACGATATTTAACCAAAAGGTGAAGCTGAATACTAGATCACAAAGCAATGTCCTTCTACTCAAGATTCTACCACCAGCTGTTCCCAGAGAACATAATAAAAAGGTATGCAAAAGACAGTGCATTGAAAACAGCAAATGTCACATTAATGGCCGATGGTGGACCCATGATCAAACTGCTAGGGAAAGCTAAGATCAATGGTTACCATAAGGGAAAGAACATCCTCTGTACGTTCTACATGGTAGACGCAGACGGACCAGCAATTCTGCCAGGAGTTGCCATTGATCTCTGTCAATTATGAGATCCAGATGAAGAAGATATCCAAAAGGATCAACAAAGACTGGAGGTCGGTTCTCCATTGGAGTACCGTCCTCCAGTCACAAACAAGGCTAAACTCTTGAGCATGTACCCGGAATGTTTTGATGATTCAGTTGGATACTCTGGAGACTTGGAATATCACATCGCCACAGATCCAAACTGCAAAGCAGTCGTCCATGTTCCAAGGAAAGTACCACGAGAACTAAAGAAGAACCTGGAGCAAGAACTAAAGGACATTGAAAGGATACAAGCCATATCCAACGTGACTGAGTCGACTGACTGGTTAAATTCCATAGTGGTCAAAGAAAAACCAAATGTTTGCTTGAGAATATGTCTGGATGCTAAAGACTTAAACAAACAATAAAAAGGGATCACTACCCAACACTGACACTAGAAGACATCACAGTGGATCTAGCAGGAAAATCTTTAGCAAGCTAGCTGATAAGAATGTGAAACTAGAGGAGGATTCAACACCACTAAACAACATTCAATACTCCATTTGGTCCTTACAAGTCCCTGTGACTACCTTCCAACAGAAGGTCAATGAGACCTACAGAGGGTGTAAAGGTGATGTTCGCATCGACGACAACATCTAGGTTTTTGGCAGCTCAGTTTTTGGAAAAGCTCATGATCTTCATCTACATGAGGCCATTGGAGAGAACAAGAGGAGCTGAAATTAAACTTAATGCAGACAAATGGATTATAAAAGAGAAGGAATGGCAATTCTTTGGAATGGTGCACACTCCTGATGCCGTAAAGCCAAGCCCTGAGAAGGTTAAAGCCATTGCCAAGATGGATAATGGGCAAAAATAAACTCAGAAGTTTCCTTGGGTTGGTCCAATACATGAGTTCCTTCAAACCACATATATCAGACTGACTACACAGCAAACATCAGAGTTGCTGAAGGAAGACGTGGGATTTCAGTGGTCACCATTACATCAGAGAAGTTTTGACCAGCTCAAAGAAATAATAGACAGAGAAGTGGAGTTGAGATGCTATGATAGAGACAAAACCCTCACTCTGCAAGTAGATGCATCTAACAGAGGCCTTGGTGCAGCATTAACACAAGGAGGAAAACCAATAGCTTTTGCCTCAAAAGCACTAACAACAGCGGAGAGCAGATGTGCCAATATTGAGAGAGAGAGAGAGAGCTGTTGGCGGTTATATACGGATGCAAAAAGTTTCACAAGTTTCTTCATGGAAGAAAATTTATAGTGGAAAATTATTATCGCCCACTAGAACAGATCCAGAGAAAGACCCTAAACAAGGCACCAGCGAGACTGCAGAGATTACTTCTACGACTACAATGCGTTGACTTTGACTTAAATACATACCAGGCAAAGAGATGGAGCTTGCTGATACCTTGTCATGACTTTCCCCGAATGAAAAATATGAAATGGAAGATATGGGGATCAAGATACATCATCTCATCAGTGTGACCAGTAATAAACTAAGCCAGATCAGAGGAGAAACCAGTAAGGATGAGGTGTTGCAAATACTTCCTCAACAAGTAATACAAGGATGTCCAGAGAGGATAAAGCAGATACAGCCTTCGATACATCAATATTGATCTATCAAAGACAACATATCGTTGGAGAATGGGGTTCTGCTGGCTGGATCAAGACTGATTATACCTGAAACAATGCAGAAAGAGATTCTCAAGAAAATACATGAAGGTCACATGGGAGTGGAGAAATGCAAACTCAGAGCAAAGCCAGTCATGTACTGGACTGGTATATACAAAGACATTGAAATTATGGTGGCTACATGTCAAATATGCCACAAGTACAGAACTCGCACAACAAAAAGAGGAAATGATTTCAATAGAAGTACCTTCCAGGCCACGGCACACAACGGGAGCAGACTTGTTCACCGAGAATCAAGAGTAGCCTGTTACTCCTCTAAGTTATTCGTCAAAAGGCTGAAAGACCTGAGAGCATCAGAAATGAGAGCGCTCCTTGCTGAACAAGGAATACCCGAGCAAGTAATGTGTTGCAATGGAATACAGTTCACATTACAAGAATTCAGAAAGCTGGCTGCAGAGAATGGATTTGTTATCACTATATCATCCCCATACTACCCCAAAGGTTATGGGTTCTTTGAAAGACAAGTGCAAACTGTGAAACGCACACTAATTAAGTGTCACAAAACAAAAGAAGACCCTCATCTAGCTCTCCTATCATTATGAGCAACACCTTTAAGGGCTGACATGAAGTCCCCGGCAGAACTTCTAAATGGCAGGAGATATAAAACAACTCTGCCAAGCAAAATACACCCTCCAGAAGACCAGGAGGAAACCCAGAAGAAGACTGGCTGACATGCAAGAAGAAGGACACCAGCATTATAACATACTTTGCCAGAACTCTTCAGAGGGCAGCATGTGCATATTCAAGAGCCGATGTTGGAAACATGGACCCCAGCAAAGGTCATCAGAGAAGCGGAGACACCAAGATCATACATTGTCGAGACAGATTCTGGCCATCAGCTGAGGAGGAACAGAATTCACATCCGGCTGACACAAGATATGATGAAGCAGAACTCTTTAATACCAGCAAAGCCTGCAGCACCAATATCAAGCAAGGTATCAAGTGAAGAGACCACAACCACTAATACCAAAACATCAACACAGCGGTTGTCAGGTGAAGCACCACAAGCTACATCACCTACACGTGGATCAGCAACACAGAGCCCAACGGTCGCGGCCAAATCCACAAGATGGGGAAGGAACATACTGCCACCAGTGCGAAATCGATAAGAATTATTTACTCAATGCCTTCGAATTTTTATTTATCTCCCTGTTGACAACCACATGCTATTTTTAAGCTATTCTTAATTCTCTTTATTGATCGAGAATTTAAAATAAGGTGACATATTCTTCTTATGCAGGTTCTTGGGATGAAGAACCGATAGCCCCCTGCTCAGTTCCTGCTACTGAAGGAGATGCAGGCCATTCCACATTTGGGACTGGAGTTGAATTGATAAGGAAGCTTGTGAGATGTTCCAAGGTTGCCAATATCATTCTGAATGCTTCTTATTCACTTTGGAAGGCTGTAGACCAGGAATTCAAAGGAAATTTCATATATTCTATTTAATGAGGAAACTTTGGGCATATCTTGAATTTTTTCCTCTATACCCAAAAGAGATCAGAACAGAGTGTCTATTTAGGAGTCTGGTGGTTATCCAAAGAGTGTTGTCTGCTGAACAGACCCAACTGTGTGTAATTATGGTCTCATTACTGGGCATGTGGACTTGGGAATGATTTTCTGTCCCGTGATAGAGTGGAGACACAGTTGAAGGCATCTCTCCAGTACCATGAAGTGCCTGATGAAGACAGACCAAGTCTCAGAAGAGAATAGGAGAGCAAGAATAATCTTCTGCCCTGTAGACCATGAGTTGGTGCTGGGTTTGAGCCATGATCTTCAAACTCCCTTCCCCTCTATAATCCAAAGTCTGAGCAGATGCGCCAAAGGTGATGATCAATTTTATCAATATCTGCCTTCGTTGAGAGGTCCATGTTTTTCAGGGTCTTGAGGGCTGAGTGGAAAGCTTGTAGGACATCATGAAGCAAAGGTATTCTAGAACCATAGAACATTACAGCATGGAAATAGGACCCTTTGGCCCTTCTAGTCTAGCCGAACCAGTTTTTTTCTTGCCTGGTCCCACTGACCTTCACTTTCCCTCCCTCACTCAGATTGGTACATCTGTCCCTCCACTTGTCAAATCGCTCTCTCTCCACCGCCCCCCCCCCCCGCCCACCACCCACCCCAGGCTCCTTTTATGAGCTATTTTCTTCCTTCCCTTCACGAGTCACTGCCCTCCCTCCTGTCCCCTGATGTCATGGCTCTGTTGTGGAGAGCACAAAGTTCTTTGGTGCGCATATAATGGGCATCCTCTCCTGGACCCCGCAACACCTCCTCATTAGTTAGGAAGGTACAGCAGTGTGAACACTTCCCAAGGAGGTTGAGGAAAGGGGAGGCTACCAGCCCCCAACCTGACAACATTTTGTAGGAGCACAACTGAGAGGGTCCTGTCTGGCTGCATCATTGTGTGAGACGGTAGCTGTGAAACTTTGGACCGGACATCATTACAGAGGATCATTAAAATGGCCGAGAAGATCATTGGGGTCTCCCTTCCCTCTATGGACGACGTTCACCGGGAGTGTTGTTTAAATTAGGCTCAGAGGATTATTGCAGATCCTTACCATCCAGCCCACAGTATATCTTTGACTCACTTCTATCTGGAAGGAGATACAGAAGCATCCAAATCAGGACCACCAGGCTGGGAAATAGTTTATTTCCAAAGGCTATGAGATTGCTAAGTAGTGTCCTGTAACTTTGGTCTCTTAGAAATGAAACGGAGTGTATTATTTATACATAACGCACTTATATTTTTATGTGTGCATGTGATTATTATGTGTTGAATTTGCAAGAAGTACATTATGTGTCTGTGTGTGCACCGTGGTCCGGAGAAACGCTGTTTCATCTGGTTGCATGTATGCAGTCAGATTATGATTAATCTTGAACTGTTATGGTTCTGGCAGGAGTGAACCATTGTAGAAAAACGTGCTTGGGAAGTACTGATCTCACTGACTGCTGTCTGTCGGGCGTGCCTGTTTGGTGTGGGAGGGCTCCATACAGAGTCACAGTCTGTTCCGAAGCACTGCACCTGAGCTGAACAGCTGGAAACAGGAGGACTCCTCCCCGGATTCGGAGCAGCAGGATGATCGGACGTCAGTGGTTCATCAGAGAAGGGTGTCCGCTTCCCACCGGGAGGGCCGGATCCGGGCACCCTGCCTTGCAATTACACCGGTTCTCTATAAAGACCCTGTCACAGTTCTGTGGCAGCAAGCAGCTCTTTGGGAAGAGTTGTTCTGGTTTCTGCATGCAGTGAGCATGGCAATCCTCAGGCAGCACTCCAAGTGGCTGAACAATCCCAGATGGATCAAGCTTGTTCAGCCTGGGGTTTCCTCGTCACATGATACAAGGTTGGTCTGCGATCTATCAATGACAAATTCTTCATGCATTGTGACCCTGGGCTGCACATTTTGAAGAGAATTTATAAATTGGCAACCAATCAGTTTATATCCTGACTTCTCCGGTGCAGGGCAGACATTTATTATTGAACCTGATCCTTTAAGATAACACTCAACAAATAACTCCTCAATTATCAGCTTGACATCATTTTACAGATTAACTTCCTGTCCATTATTTTGCAATACACTAAGTCCTTGTTATTCCTAGACTTATTCAGTGTTCAGATACGAAACAATACAGATACCACAAAGCCCACAGGCAATTACACCAAGGCTGCACTGACACACAACTTGTGAATAAGTTCCAGCTTGTTTGACTCCCCACACCATCCCTGCCTCTTAAACCCTGACGACAGATATTGCCATCACAAAAGGGGAGGCACAGTTGGCGAGGGGCTGTTACAGTACCAGCCATCGGGGCCAGGGTTCAAATGCGGCGCTGTCTGTAAGGAGTTTGTACGTTCTCCCTGTGTCTGCATGTGCTTTTCCCCTGGGGGCTCTGGTTTCCTCTCACTGTTCAAAACGTACCGAGAGTTGAGGGTCAATTGGGCTTGTGGGCCAAAAGTGCCTGTTACCGTGCTGTATGTCTACATTTTAAAAAAAATACTAAAAACGCAGTCCACCTCTTGGCAAACAGAATTCATTATTTCTTTCAGGAGAGTGGTCTCGTGCTCACCAACATTCACAGCTGACCTCATCCACGAGCAGATTCACAGACTATAAAGATGACTCTGCCGACTTGGTCCATTAATTTTTCCACCATAAATTCCCAAAGAGTGAGGTATACTGTCAGAGATTAATTAGGCCGAGGCTCACTTGTAGCCAATTAAAATTATGCTGTCAAATTGCTCAGAGACCTTTTACTTGCAAGGTTTAAGAGAGGAAAATTGTTGCTGAAGAAGACTGAATGTTTCAACATTTTGTCCCCTTTAGTTTCCCCAACAATGAAGCATTGGCTTAGATTTTAGCTCTTGACATGCTGAATAGGGGGTGGGGGAGGGATGCAGGCAAACAACAGACTGAAATTGGCTCCAGTCGTTTATTCGGAGGCCCTTTAGTGCAGCCACATTAACACTTCCGGACTTCCAAGTGGTTTCCACTGGGCACTGAACTCCAACCCTGCTATTTCAAGGCACATTGCAAACAGGATGTTGATGGAGTCTGGTGTAAGGTGTTGGCCCGAAATGGAATGGTGAGTCTTCCAGGGAACTCCAAGATTCAGCATCTTTCTCTCTCCAAGCCCCTCCCTCCTCTGTTTAGTTTATATCACTGATGTTTCGATCATTTTATATACATCATTGTTCTGTCTCCTCCAACCCACTTAATAAAAGATCCAGTTATTCACTGCATGACATTTCTCTCAGTTAAACCTCCCTATTCCGTCCTTATGGAAGAAGGGAGCACCAGGGATGGGTCGGGAAGTGCAGGCCATCTCACAGTTCGTATCTGAAGGATGGAGATAGTGCACAGTTGTTCAGGGATGGGGCAGCTGAGAGAGACCAATATTATAAAGACCAGGGCAGGATCTGGAGATAGAGCAAAGGTGCAAGACTGGTGTTCCATAGGGCAGATCCACAGGGGCTCAATACCAGTCACCGAGGGACTGAGTGAAGACAAAGGAGCCTGTGTGCAAAGTGTGGCTGAGATCAGGAGCAGGAGCTGAGTTAAATGAGGAGAAAGAAGTATATTAGGCCAGAGGTAAGAGGCATGGTATATTAGGCCAGAGGTAAGAGGCATGGTATATTAGGCCAGAGGTAAGAGGCATGGTATATTAGGCCAGAGGTAAGAGGCATGGTATATTAGGCCAGAGGTAAGAGGCATGGTATATTAGGCCAGAGGTAAGAGGCATGGTATATTAGGCCAGAAGTAAGAGGCATGGTAAGGAAACATTTTAGGTAGAATGTTTAGCCAGGCCTGGGAGATGTGTTAGTCCAGGGCTGGGAGGTGTTAGACCAGGAATAATGACTGAATCACTTTATTTTCTATGCCATACATTAATGAGAGAGGATATAAAGGAATGGTAATAACTGAATACTAAGCTGAAGAGATATCACAGGAGGCTTAGACTCACCTCCTGATGAATTTAGACTAAATATGGGGGGTATGATGGTCTATACAACTCAAACAGATTGCATCCTGAAAAGGTTGGTGCCTAAATCATAGTAAAAACATTTGCTAGTTTTGGTGGAGAGAATAGACATGATTTGTCCAATCCATCCACCATTCTAAACATTTATTCCCTCCATATTAGTGGCTACAGTCTGCACTGTCTACAAAATGAACTCCTGGTCACTCCAGAAGAACCTCAGAAAATCATGACCACTTACTTCAAGAGGGTCAAGTGTAGAAGGTCAACAGCCTACAGGTTCTCCCTCCATCCTGAAATTTAAAAAAAAAATGCAGGCAGCATGGGTGAAAGAAGAAAAATAGTTAACTCCTCAGAATTGGAGACCCTTGAGCAGAAGGTCACAGCATCCAGATCTGGGTATTCACTGCTGTTTCTTCATTGTCCAACTTCATCAGAAGGAGGGCCAGAGTGGTCTGAGAAGAAGGTCACGTGCAACCATTCCAAGGTCAGCGAGAGGGGCAGGAAGTAAATACTGACTTTGCCAGCAATGCCCAGACCATGAAAATGAAGAATGGAGGGCACAGTTCGTGTAGCAGTTAGTGCCATGCTCTGACATCACCAGTGACCTGGGTTCGAATCCGGCGCTTCTGTAAGGAGTTTGTACATTCTACCCATATCTGCATGGGTTTCCTCCGGGTCCTCCGCTTTCTTCCCACCCTTCAAAAAAACATGTTGAGGTTGTAGATCAATTGGGTGTAATTGGGCAGCATGTGCTCATGGGCCAAAAGGGCCTGTCACCAAACTGTATGTCTAAATTTTAAAAATAAAATAAAAAGGTCAGAATTAAAGATTTCAGGCATGACAATATTAACTGCTGTGGCATCGGCAGGGGTGGAGGCTGGGACAATTGGGACATTCAAAAGTCTCTGCGACAGGCCCAAGGATGGAAGAAAAATCAAGGGTTATGGACATGACAGAGGGAAGGGTTAGATGGTCATGCAGTTGGTTTAACACTCCCTTCATCGACTCTGTCTGTATTAAAGGATTCGCGCCACCCCAGTCATCTCCTCTGTTCCCTCTTCCATCATGCAGAGAGATGTGTTTGGAAGGATGAAGGTGGAGGTTCAAGAACAGTTTGCTCTTGCTGTGTGCAGACTCTGAGTGACCTCTCTCTGGGAAATGATGACACCATTGAACCGACTTTTATATCGACTTTTCACTATTCCCTGCACTATATTTTTGTACTTTATACCCTGCACCGTTTGACTTATTGTAACAGCTTGTTACAGCACCTGAACACGCCTGGGATTGTCTGATCTCGGAAGCTAAGCAGGCACAGGCCTGGTTAGGTACTTGTAGGGGAGATCGCCCAGGAACCCTAGGTACTGTAGCTTTCTGTGAGGGGCATTGGACAAAGTGGCGACTCTCTGTCACCCTTACACTAGACCAGTGGTTCTCAACCTTTTTCTTTCAACTCACATCCCACCTATGCCATCGGTGCTTTGTGAATAGTCAGGGATTGCTTACGGTGGGATGTGGGTGGAAAGAAAAAGTTTGAAAACCGCAGTTTTAATCGTCCCTCATTGTCTTGTTATGTGCACGGTTTCATAACTCCAAAGGAAATGGGCCATTGGCAATTGATCTCAAGTCAAATATTTCAGAAACAATTGAGTCTAGAGCAGTGATTCTCAACCTTCCCTTCCCACTCACATCCCACCTTAAGCAATCCCTTACTAATCACAGAGCACCGATGGCATAGGGAATACTTAAAGTGGGATGTGAGTGGGAAGGGAAGGTTGAGAACCACAGGTCTAGACCAATATTAAAGAATTTCATGTATGTTACATTCTGCATGTACTACACTGTTGTTTATTTCATTCGTTTCTTTGTAACAATTGTGTTGCTTGCTGTATAAGTTGATTTGCTTGGATAGCGCATGAAATGAAGCTTTTCACTGTATAATCAGTGCACGTGATGATAAAATAATTCAATTCAATATTAAGCAATATAGAGTATAGGATAAGGCAAAAAAAAAAAGGATGACTACATCAGATAACACCAGGGATTTTGGTTCGAATCTAGCACCATCTGTAAGGTTCTGCACCATTCTCCCTTCATCTGCATGGGTTTCTTCCAGGCACTCCAGTTTCCTCCCAACTTTCAAAACATATGGGGGTTGTATATTCATTGGGGTATATGGGTGTTACAGCTGACTGGGCTGGAAGGGCCAGTTACTGTCCTGTACATATAACCATATAACAATTACAGTATGGAAACAGGCCATATCAGCCCTTCTAGCCCGCACCGATTTGTGAAACTCCATTAGTTCCACTAACCTGCTCCCTGCCCATAACCCTCCAACCCCCTTACATCCATGTACTCATCCAATCTCCTCTTAAATGGCAGAATTGACCCTGCTGCAACTACCTCTTCCAGAACGTCATTCCACTCAGCCACCCCTCTCTGAGTGAAGAAGCTTCCTCTCATGTTACCTCTAAAGTTTTTCCCCCTAACCCTTAACGTATGACCAATCTCCCCTACTCTCAAGGGGAAGAGCCTATTCACATCTGCTCTATCTATTCCCCTCACAATTTTATATCAAATCCCCCCCCCCCCTTCAACCTTCTACGCTCCAATGAATAAAGACCCAGTCTACTCCATCTTTCTCCATGTTCTAGATACTGCAATCCAGGCAACATTTTAGTAAATCTTCTCTGCACCCTCTCTACCTTATTGATATCCTTCCTATAACTTGGAGACCAGAACTGCATGTCAAAATTTAAATTTAAAAAATATTTTAAAAATAAAATGATGGCAAAAAAAAACTTATTGGACACTGAAAGGATGAATTTAAAAGGAAATTGGGAAGGCAAAGAAAAGACATGAAAAATATTGGCAAGTAAAAAAAATTGGTAAAATCCAAAGATGTTTTGGAAATAAATTAAGGTAAATGAGGATAAGTGAGGAAAGATTGGGGCCTCTAGTGAGTTAAGAGGTAATGCATGTATGGATGGGCATGGTTGTAAATGAATTCTTTGTATCCATGAGAGGGAGGGACAATAAACACATTGTGTTTTATGAAGGAAACATTGGTCAAGATAAAGATCATGAAAGAAAATATATTAAGAGGATTAGCATGTTTGGATGCTTGAAATGTAACCCTGGCTGTAATATCTGATCATCTTTTCTCACTTTTCTCCTGCTGAAGGGTTGATAATGTTAGACTGTAATTTACACTAGACCAGTGGTTCTCAACCTTTTTGTAATTTTCTCAACCTAGTGTAATTTCCTGTGAAAAAGTGAGACAACATAGGGCAGGCTTTCTGCCATTGCTGGAAGAAATACTATAAGGAAATAATTCTGGAGGATGCGCATGTCATCTTTTACAAGGGAGAGTCGGCATGGATTTGTGAAGTTAAGATCAGTTTAAATTACCGGAGTCCAATTTTTAAGGAGTCAACAAAGAATGCCCATGAGATCCGTGTCACCCGATTCCACCCAATACCAACCCTGTAGGTTTTGAAGAGTGGGAGGAAACTGAGCACCCAGAGAAAACTCATGCAGGGCTCCAGAAGAACATGCAAACCCCTTACAGACAGCAGCGGATTCAAACTTTGGCCACTGCACTGACTGTGCAGAACAGAGGAGCTGACACAAGTGAAGAGGAAGGTTCTATTTCTATTGAGGATTTGATGTCAGGTAATTGGTTAAAGGTTTGCTCTAGAGTTGAAGTTAAATTATTCTAGATTTAACTCCAGCACTGTTGGAGTCCAACGCCAAACAATCATCTCCTTCCTCATCAATTAACTTCTTTTTGTGAGAAGTGGATATGTTGAGGATCATTTTCACGTTCACAACTCCTCAGCAAATGAAGCAGTGCCTGTGTGCTCTTCCATTCTCCACCCCCAACACACCTCTCCCTTCCCACACTCTCGTCACCATCACAACACACTCTTTTCATTGCCCTCCCATCTTTCTTATTGCCTCCCTCCCCAAACTCCTCTTTGCCATCACCTTAAAAGATGATCCCTTGTCACCTTCTCCAACCTTTCCCCGGACTCTATCTTGGACTGACCCAAGTTCTATTCGCCTCTCCAAACTACTGTGCCAAACTACTGAACTAGAACCTTTTCACCACTAAAGTCAGCTGTTGCCTGCATAATATAGCTCACCTTGGCCTCATCTCATCTTCAGTCCATAAATGCTCTCACATGTATTGCCCTTAGCCTGATTATTCTGAAACTTCCCTGGCTAACCTCCAGTCTTCCATCATAGCTCATTCAAAACTATGGTGCCCACGTCCCCACTTTAAAAAAAATTCTTTTCACCCATCACTCCTGCTTTACCTGACACCAAAATGGTGTCTCAATTCTGCCACTTGGAATTTAGCTCGTTTTCAGTAAACTTTGTGTCCCCATTTTCCGAGACTGGCTTTATACCCAACCACCAGATGGTTCATATTGGTATTCTAAGTGTAGTTTATCCATTGTCCAAATCTGAAGTATATATTATGAAAAGTTAAAAATGGCTGGAGTCCAATCCAAAGGGTAATCATTTCCATTTTCTTGATCACATTGCGACAATCCTTCCATTGCAAGCCAAAAGCTGAGATCTTTGCTGGTGGAATACTCAATTCCACTAGCAGCTCTTCAGCAAACAGAGCAGTCCCTGCCAGATCTGAACAACATTCCCGCAAGCCACATTCATGTTACAGAAGTCCCAAGCAGGGACCATCTCCAACAAGAAATAATCTAACCATCTTCCCTTGAAATTCAATGGCATTACCATTGAATGCCATTGGTTAAATCCCTCCCCCTTACATCACAAGAGCCACCGCTGCCCAAAAGCTCAACCATGCTAATCGCATGACCAAACTAGCAGAGCAGAAATTGACTATTTTGTAGTGTGTGACTCTCTGATTTTGTAATAGATTACAAGCTAGGAGTGTGATAGCGACTGCAATAGCGTTCAAGATGCTCGACATCAGCCAGGATTAAGCATCCCAAGAGATCCATACTTACCTACCACCCTGAACAGTTTTTTCTTTCACAGTTGGTGCATGACATCTGCAGAGTGTCCCATCTGCAAAACACACAGACTTTGTGTGCTTTGGCTACAGTGACAAGCATTTCTCAAATCTATGACCACCAGCACCAAGGGCAAGGAGACAAAGGTGCATGGGAACACCCCCACCTACAGAGTCCTCACAAATTTGCCCATCTGGTTGTTCATTTCCTTAATCAGAATCAGAATTTATTGTCATGAACGTGTCATGAGATTTATGACAGATCATGAATCGAGTGCAAAAATATAGGAGAAAGTGAGGGAGCATCTGTGGCTCATTGTCCATTCAGGAATCTGATGGCAGTGGGGAAGAAGCTGTCCTTGTGCCACTGAGTGCTCGTCTTCAGGCTCCTGTACCTCCTACTCCAGGGCCGGCGCTACTATCAGGCCTAGGTTGCAGCTGATGAAGAGAGATTCCAACAACTCCGGCTCCTCTGTGTCATGAATGACGTGGTTCTGTTACTAACGCGCTATATGCACGCGGATTAGTCTGGTAAGGCAGAGGGAGGAAGTGGTACTCACATCAGGTCTTGCACCCACCACCCCGTGCTCAACCCCGCCTAGGTCGTAAAGTAGTCCTGTGCATGCTGATGGTAGCCGAATGAAGAGGGCATGCCCTGGGTGGTGGGGGTCGTTGAGAATAGAGGCTCCGGCTCTTGTAGATGTCCTCGATGGAATGAAGTCTGGTGCCTGAGATATCGTTAACAACTCTCTGTAGTTATTTTTGTGACGCTTGAAGAATGACTGAGAAGAAACTGTACTTTTGTGTTGTCAGAGACAGAAAAATTAAAAGAAAAATGGGGAGAAAGTCTGAATAAAGGAAGAAGTAACGAGCACAAAGAAAAGCTCATTCAAGTGTAGCAGGTAGAACTTGCCACTAGTTTATTTAAATTGCATAGTTTTCTCAAATTCCAATGTAAAATCTTTCCAAACGATTTTAATGTAAATCATGAAACACATTCGATATTTAACATTACTTTGGAAACTTAACTCTGTCCACTAATCCTTTCATCACCCAGGGGTAATTTAATTGTCATCAGTTCCCACTGAATGTGCTCATTTGCAGACTTTAAGGAGGCTTTGAAAACACACCAGATATCTTGAGTCTGTGTAGACATTAGGCATTAGACAGTAACAGGCAGCTTTTGAATTTTACCATATATGCTTGTGTAAATGTCAATACTGTGTTGACTCCCCACCCCCCCCACCGCCCCTTTTTTGGCCAAAAGATTTGTGTTTTCTTAAGATCTGTATAGAAGTCGACCCCCCCACTTTTTTTTGGCCTTGCCCGCCCATCTGAGCTCCCGATGCCCATCCATCCGACCTACATCCTTGCCCTGGCTGCCTGCCCACCGGTGCTCCTGAGACCCCGACAACGGATCTTCACCCTGGCCACCCGCCCGTCCACCAGAGCCCTCCGATGCCGCGGTCACGGTCTCTCGCCTAGGCCCCCGGTCTCCCGACCAACCGAGCTTAGAACACCCCAAACGTGGACTCACTCACTCCAAGGCATCAGAGCTTCTGACACCTTGAATGACGCGGGTACTTATCATGGTCAAAAGTATGACCCATGTAAAAGTCAACCCCCCAAATTTGACCTGAAAAACTGGTCCAAAAAATATGACTATTATACAAGTATATATGCGCTGGGTAGGTCACGTCTCCAGAATGGAGGACCATCGCCTTCCCAAGATCATGTTATATGGCGAGCTCTCCACTGGCCATCATGTCAGAGGTGCACCAAAGAAGAGGTACAAGGACTGCCTAAAGAAATCTCTTGGTGCCCACCACATTGACCACCGCCAGTGGGCTGATCTCGCATCTTGGCGCCTCACAGTTCGGCGGGCAGCAACCTCCTTTGAAGAAGACCGCAGAGCCCACCTCATGGACAAAAGACAAAGGAGGAAAAACCCAACACCCAACCCCAACCCACCAATTTTCCCCTGCAACCGCTGCAACCGTGTCTGCCTGTCCCGCATCGGTCTTGTCAGCCACAAACGAGCCTGCAGGTGACGTGGACATTTACCCCTCCATAAATCTTCGTCCGTGAAGCCAAGCCAAAGAAGAATGGTATTCACTAAGGCCAACAATTACTTTGTTTTTATTCTCCATGTGTGTCGATCATAAGGCTAACATTGAAAGCCATCACTAATTGCTTTAAAAAAGTGGTTGTGAGCCACCTGATGTGGTCCATTTGGTGAAGCTGATGGTTTGGCACAAATGGGAAGCTTACTCGAAACACTTCATAAATCATAAAGCATGAGAAGTAAAAGATTCCGCATGTTTGACTATCTGGTGATTTCAAAATTAATTTAATTTCAAGTTCAAGAAAGGAAAGTCGCGAATCAACAATTGGACCATGATCATGAAATCCCCAGTAGTCCCAATGGGTAAATCTACAAGACAACTTTCTCTATTAGACAAGTGGAAATGCTTACATAGCCACCACTCAATTGCAGTTACTTAATTAACAGATCTTAATTCCCAAACTGATCTTCATGGAATATTATCCATAAGCTCCTTAATACAGAATGTTGGAATACAAGGCTAGAAATTTAAATACATTTTTAATGGTGCTCTAAGGACCTTTTCAAAGCTATTTTCTGTCACTTAATTCCAGGTTTCTTCAAGGCACTGAAATGGCGCATTGCCTAAAAATACATACTTTTTATTGCAATCCTAATTTTAACTAATTATGATTAAGATGGCTAACTTTTCTCTGCGGATGAGCATAAAGCTTTTGAAACATACTCTCAATGCTGTCTCTTTTTAAGTACTTGATGACCATCAGTGAAGTAATAAAGCCAGTGACTTTGTGAAGAAAGCGTGTCAGCGCCTCTGCTTCCTCATGAGTTTGCGGAAGTAGACATCGGAAACCCTGGCAGATTTCTACGAGGTGCGGCGGGAAGTGGGCTGACCGGCTGCATCTCGGTCTGGTATGGGGGGGGGGGGGGGACACCAACGCCCCTGAGCATAAAGCCTTGCAAAAGGTAGTGAACACAGCCCAGGATATGACAGGCAAAACCCTCCCCACCATGGAGAACATCTACCGGGAACGCTGCCGTCGGAGAGCTGCAGCAATCATCAAGGATCCACACGAGCCAGCACACGCTCTGTTCTCGCTGCTACCATTGGGAAAGAGGTATCTGTGGCACAAGACTCACACCACCAGCTGCTACCCCTCCACCATGACAAATGCAATCAGGGATTTATTTATGGACTCTTACTTTTGCACGTTATTGATTGTTTTCTCTCTCTCAATAGCACAGTCAGTTTGTTAACATTTATTTATTTGCATCAGAATTTATTGTCATGAACAAGTCATGAAATTTTGCAGCACCGTCATAAAGCAAACTTTCATATTATAAACATAAAGTACTATAAAAAATTATAATAATAATTACAGTGCATGAAAAGTTAGGCAGTGTCTTTGGTTCATTGATTAATCCGGAATCTGATGGCAGCGGCAAAGAAGCTGTCCTTGTGCTCGTCCTTAGTCTTCTGTACCTTTTTCCTGATGGTAGCTGAGTGAAGAGGGCGTGGACTGGCTTGTGGGAGTCCTTGAGGATAGAGGCTGCTTTTTTTTAAGGCATCGCCTCATGTCGATATGTCTTTGTTTTTTTGCTGTGCCAATAAGTGGTAATTCTGCCTCAACCGCAGTGTCATATCTGCACTCTGACAATTAATCTGAAAAATAAATCAATGAAAGCGTTCTCTCTCTGGCAAACAACCCCCGCATCAAGGTACTGCTAATACTCAAAGTGCTTCGGTGGACTAGGTGTAAACATACCAGTCACCCAACTCTGAAATTGTGTGCTGTATCACTGCAAGATAATTCTATGAGGATAAATAAAAGCGATTCAAGGTCTTCTTCAACATTTTATTGTGAGCTCATGAAGATGCTACAATTATTCAGTGATGCCAGGGCATGGAGAAGGATAAACTTGGAGGAGTCTGATCATCTATGACTGTGATGGTACAGATTCTATCACCAATGTGTATATGTACAGATGGTAGTGTAGAATGACTGTGATTGACCTACTGGCAGGTCTTAAAGGATTGCTCCTAGCCAGACCAGGTCATTCTGGACTGGTCGACCTACTTGTGATATCCAAGTTTCTCCTTCTCCATGCCTGTGAGATGCTCCAGTCTTTTAGTTAATAAATTCACCACATTATTCCTTTCAAATATATCAAGACATCTAAGAAAATTAGATTGTGTTGAGGGGAGTCACGTGATGGAGTAGTGGCCGGACGGTGAACTCCAGCCCTCTCCAGAAAAGTCGGGAAAAACAAGAGAAAATACAAAGGCACAGAAATACAAGTTAAAGAAAAGTGAGTATAAAGGTGGAAAGAAGATGGAGACAAAAGGAGAAAAATCAAAATCAACGGAAAGAAGAGAGGAAGAGAAGACAACGGAGGAAAAAGGTGAAGGCCTTACCTGTCCGAAGAGGCCCGCTGTGGAGAGAGGGCCCCACTACCTCAGGTCGGTAGAAAAAGAACTACAACAATGGCTCACAGAGCCGAGTAAAAGTGCGCGATGCGCATGCAAAAAAACACACCGACGGGAGGGGGGACCAGCTGGGGAGTCGATCTCCACAGCCGGCAACGACAGCTGCAGAACACCTGCAGCAAGAAGAGACCACAGAAGACAATGGAAACAAGAAAGAAGAGGAGGAAAGGGCAGCAAAGAAACAACAGATGGTCAACCCAGAGGAAGAAGAAGAGGAAGAGTACAGTGAAATAGATAAAGGGAAAGGCAAGGTAAAGGATATACTTGCTCTTGTTAGAGGATACATGGAGTCATTTAAAGAATGGCAAACACAGGAATTCAATGATTTAAGAAGAAGAATAAACAACACAGAAGAGAAAATAAATAAAATGGATATGACCTTAACAGAAATGGGGAAAAAAATGGACAAGATGGAAGAGCGGGCAGTAGCAGCAGAAATGGAGGTAGAAGACTTAAAAAAGAAATTGGAGGAATCTAATAAAAAAACTAAAGAGACACAAGAATTACTAGCCCAAAAAATAGATATAATGGAAAATTATAACAGAAGAAATAACATAAAGATAGTGGGCCTTAAGGAAGATGAAGAAGGCAAGAATATGAGGGAGTTTATAAAAGAATGGATCCCTAAGGCCCTAGGATGTCCAGAACTACAGCAAGAAATGGAAATAGAAAGGGCACATAGAGCATTGGCCCCTAAACCACAACCACAACAAAAACCAAGATCTATTGTAGTAAAATTCCTAAGATATACTACAAGAGAAAAGGTACTGGAGAAGACAATGGAAAAAGTAAGAGAGGGCAACAAACCACTGGAGTATAAAGGGCAAAAAATCTTCATTTATCCAGATATAAGCTTTGAACTCCTAAAGAAGAGAAAAGAGTTCAATACAGCAAAAGCGATTTTATGGAAGAAAGGATATAAATTTACACTGAAGCATCCTGCGGTATTGAAAATATTTATTCCAGGACAACAAAACAGACTATTCTCGGATCCAGAAGAAGCACGAAAATTTGCAGAACAATTACAAAAATAGACTGAGGGATGAAGACGGGTAATGAGAGCAAAAATTATCACGATTGATATGTATGTGGGTAAAGACAAAAATAGACTGAGGGATGAAGAAGGGTAAGGAGGGTAAAAATGACCACGATTGATATGTATGCGGGTAAAGAGGTATAAGAGTGAATAGAGACAATGGGCATATGTGAAAGTATCTGTAATTAGAGGAAAACATAGAGAGTATAGACAAGAATTAATAAGAGAAGGCAATGGAATAGAGAGAATAAGGAGGGAATTAAAAGAGTGACCTTTGTGACATATAAAAAGCGAAATCTTTTCTGGGGGGGGCTGGGTGGGGGAAAAGAGCGGTCACTGCAAAATCAGTTGACGCTTGCGAGTGGATTCGCAAATCCAAATGGAGAGGGGAGATGTGGTTGTCCGACAAGGGATAAAGGGCAACTCAGGAGGGGAAGGGGAGACTGGGGATAAAGAAGATAGAAATAGGAGAATAAGGAAAATGTTGGATGTTGTAGGAATGTTGTCTGGTAAAGAGTTGAAAATAAGAAAACAGAAATGGAAAAGGAGGAAAGGTAATGATGGAAAAACGGAAAGAGAAGATAAACAAAATATAAAATGGCTACGCTGAACTATATGACTCTAAATATTAATGGAATACATAACCAAATTAAAAGGAAGAAACTACTAAATTTACTGAAAAAGGAAAAAATAGATATAGCATTTGTCCAAGAAACACACTTAACTGAATTGGAGCACAAGAAATTAAAGAGAGATTGGGTAGGACATGTAACAGCAGCATCGTATAATTCAAAAGCAAGAGGAGTGGCTATATTAATTAGCAAAAATGTGCCATTTAAAATAGAAGAGGAAATAATAGATCCAGCAGGGAGATATGTTATGATAAAATGTCAGATATATTCAGAGCTTTGGAATCTACTTAATATATATTCACCTAACGAAGAAGATCAAAAGTTTATGCAAGATATCTTTTTGAAGGTAGCTAATACGCAAGGGAACATACTAATAGGAGGGGATTTCAATCTGAATTTGGATCCAAATATGGATAAAACGGGGAAAAAAATTAACAGGAAGAACAAAGTAACCAAATTTATAATTAAATCAATGCAAGAAATGAAACTTGTGGACATATGGAGGAAACAAAACCCAAAAGAAAAGGAATACTCATACTACTCGACTAGACATAAAACATACTCAAGGATAGACCTATTCCTGTTATCAGCCCACATTCAAGGGAGAGTTAGGAAAACGGAATATAAAGCTAGACTATTATCGGACCACTCACCCCTGTTATTGGCAATAGAGCTAGAGGACATCCCTCCAAGAATGTATAGATGGAGATTAAACCCCATGCTACTTAAAAGACAGGATTTTAGAGAATTTATTGAAAAACAATTAAAAATGTACTTTGAAGTAAATACGGAATCAGTGGAAGATAAGTTTATACTATGGGACGCAATGAAAGCATTCATTAGAGGGCAAATAATAAGTTATGCAACCAAGATGAAGAAGGACTATAACCAGGAAACAGAGCAGTTGGAAAGGGAAATAATAAACATAGAAAAAAAATTAGCAATAAAGGAAGATACAACCAAAAGAAGAGAATTGGCGGATAAAAAAATAAAATATGAAACATTACAAACATATAAGGTGGAGAAGAATATAATGAAGACAAAACAGAAATATTATGAACTAGGTGAAAAAACACACAAAATCTTAGCATGGCAGCTTAAGACAGAGCAAACTAAGAAAATGGTATTGGCAACAAGGAAAAGAGACAAACAAATTACATATAATCCAAAAGAAATTAAGGAAAACTTCAGAGAATTCTATGAACAATTATACCGAACCGAAAACGAAGGGAAAGAAGGGAAAATAGATGAATTTTTGACTAAAATTGAACTACCAAAACTACAAATAGAGGAACAAAATAAATTAACAGAACCATTTGGAACAGTAGAAATACAAGAGATAATAAAAAATTTACCAAATAATAAGACACCAGGAGAGGATGGACTCCCAATAGAATTCTACAAAACATTTAAAGACCTAATAATACCGCCCCTCCTGGATGTAATCAACCAGATTGATGAGACACAAAACTTACCAGATTCATGTAAAACAGCAATAATTACAGTGATACTAAAACAAGGGAAAGATCCACTCTCACCAGCGTCATATAGACCAATATCTCTGCTAAACACAGATTATAAGATAATAGCTAAACTATTAGCGAACAGATTAGCAGAACAGGTACCGAAAATGGTAAATTTAGACCAAACTGGATTTATCAAAAAAAGACGCACAACAGACAATATTTGTAAATTTATTAACTTAATTCATGCAGTAGAAGGAAATAAAGCACCGGCAGTAGCAGTTGCTTTAGACGCAGAGAAGGCCTTCGACAGAGTAGAATGGAATTACTTGTTCAAAGTATTGCAAAAATTCAGTTTACCGGAGAAGTATATTAATTGGATTAAAGCATTATATAAGGGACCGTTAGCGAAAGTGACAGTAAATGGACATGTATCAAAGCAATTTAACTTAAGCAGGTCAACGCGGCAGGGATGCCCACTATCACCATTATTGTTTGCGCTAGCTATAGAACCACTAGCAGAATCGATAAGAAGAGATAATAATATAAAAGGAATAAAAATAAAAGACAGGGAATATAAAATCAGTCTGTTTGCGGATGATGTGATAGTGTACTTAACAGAACCAGAACTATCAATAAAAGAACTATATAAGAAATTGAAGGAATATGGAGAAGTGTCGGGATACAAGATAAACGTAAATAAAAGTGAAGCAATGCCTATGAATAACGCGGATTTCTCAAAATTTAAGGAGGAATCCCCATTCAGATGGCAAACGCAGGCAATAAGATACCTAGGTGTGCAAATAAACAAAAATCTAGGCCAATTATATAAACTCAATTACAATCCACTAATGAAAAAATTACAGGACGATTTAGAGCATTGGAAAGAGCTACCACTAACACTGATAGGAAGGATAAACTGTATTAAAATGAACATTTTTCCAAGGATACTATACTTATTTCAGGCATTGCCAATACAACTGACAGAAAAATTCTTCAAAGAGTTAAAGAAAATAATAAGGAGATTTTTATGGAGAGGGGGGAAACCGAGGATAGCACTAGATAAATTAACAGAATGGTATAAACAAGGAGGCTTACAATTGCCAAACTTCAAAAATTATTATAGAGCCACACAATTAAGGTACCTATCAGATTTTTATCAAACAAGGGAAAAACCAGACTGGACGAGACTAGAATTAGATAAAATAGGGGAAAAGATACCTGAACACATATTATATAAATGGGACGAAAAATTGGTACAACATAGAACTTCTCCAGTATTACACCATCTCCTCAATATATGGAAGAAGATTCATGTAGAAAGAAATAAAATAAATTACCAAATACCAAAACTAATATTGACGCAAAATAAGCTACTCCCTTTTACAATAGACAACCTTGCCTTTAGAAAATGGGAAAAAAAAGGGATTAAAAGAATAGAAAATTGTTTTTCAGGAAGTAGATTCTTATCCTTTGAACAAATGAGAGATAAGTACAATATAACTGGAGATACAGCGCTGGCATATTACCAACTGAGATCCTACTTGAAAGATAAATTAGGAAGCAACTTGAGTTTACCAGAGGGAAGTAACCTTGAATATGTGATTACAGATACAATGTTAATCAAAAGATTTATAAAAAATATGTATATTAAACTGCAAGAAAAGGAGAATGAGGAAACAAATGGTAAAACTAAACAAAAATGGGAACAAGATTTAAATATAAAGATAAAAAAGGAAACATGGGAGAAGTTATGCTCTGGAACGATGAGAAATACAATAAATACGAGGCTGCGTATGATACAATATAATTGGTTACACAGACTATACATTACACCGCAAAAGTTAAATAAATGGGACCCAACAGTATCTGATAGATGTTTTCGATGTAAAAAAGAAAGGGGAACAACAATTCATGCAATCTGGACATGTGAGAGAGTAGAAAAATTTTGGGATGATCTCAATCAGATATTAAATAAAATAACAGAAAACAATATACCAAAGAATCCAGAGATCTTTCTCCTAAGTAACATAAAAAATAAAGAATTTGGAATTGACTTGGAAGATGCACAAAAAAGATTTGTCAAGATAGCCCTAGCCGTAGCAAAAAAATGTATTATGTCAACCTGGAAAATGGAAGATAATTTGAAAATACAACAATGGTATATAGAAATGAATAAATGTATTCCATTAGAAAAAATAACATATAGTTTAAGAAATAATATTGAAATATTCGAACAAGTATGGGAGCCTTACATTAAATACAATAGCGAAAACCTACCGGGAACAAACATTACCTAAGTTGATGGAAGGAGAAGAAAAGAAAAGAATGGACTCAGTAGAATTTCTGGTGTATTTTTGTTGAATGACAACATTGTCTAACTGAATTAATGCAACCTAGATTGTATACCTAAAATGGATGAGAGGGGGGGGGGGGTGGGGGGGTGGCTTGGGAGGAGGGAGGGGGGAGGGAGAAAAAGTCACTGTAAATGTGTGGAAAAGAAAAAGTGTATATCATGGCTATTGTGATTTATGGTGTGAAAAATAAAAAATTTAAAAAAAAAAAATAAAAAAAAAAAGAAAATTAGATTGTGTTTTAAAATGGTGCAAATTTCAGCTAGTGTATTGCAAATCGTGTGTGGAATTTGCAGCTGGTTGTGGAAAAATGTGGCCATAAAATTGAAATTTTATGTTTCCAACAATTTTTCATTTAATTTAAGCTTAGAGATTAAGTCTGCCCCACCCAAATACACCCGTGTGGCCAATTAGACAACAAACCACGTACATCTGCGGAACGTCACATTCCGCAGATGTACGGGGTTTGTTGGCTAACGTGGGAGGAGATCGTAGCACTGAGGAAACCTATGCACACAGTGGAGAATGTACAAACTCCTTACAAAAAACAGGTTGCTTGAACTATAGTGAATTGTGTTAACCACTACGCTCACTGTACCACACATTTTGTTTACTCTTTGTAGAAATTAAACTTGGTGATGTAAATTTTCCTTGATAGTTATCTCCTTATTAAATATACTTTGAATTTCAAAACACAGAAACAGATCTTTCAGCTTACAATTAGACCTGACAGTCGCGATCGATAGGCTTTAATGGCTATAAACTTACAGGCATATCTTACATGTCTTTGGCCCATTTCCAAGGCAGTACTGAAGGAAAGGCTTGGGTGACACTGCCTTTATTAGGAATCCTGGAGGGGGAGGAGTTACAGTATCAAGGGCAGGCCAACCAGTTCAATGCCGTAATGCAGTGTTCCACCACACAATGTCCTATTGACTAAGACTTGATTCTTAGACTTCGATGCTTGGGGATTCAATTGCTCATCCCTGCCCTTATATTCTGTGTCCCTGGCTAATGAAAGCAAAATACTCCTCTTGACTGTCTGATCTAACTGTGCCGTCACCACTTGTAGTCCTTAGACTTGTACATCAAGCTTCCTCTGTTCCTCAGTACCCTCCAGGGCCCTGCCAATCATTGTGCATGCTCTACCTTTACTCATTCTTCGAAAGAGCATCACTTCACACTTATCAAGATTAAATTTCATCTGCCATTTCTTTGCCCATTTAATAAATGGATCAATATTATGCCATAGTTAAACACTGCTCTCATCATCTATAGACTTATATATATATCTCCCAAATTCACACTCAAATCGTTGATATTTCTAACCAACAGTAAGAATCTCAGCATTGATGCATGTTGTACAGTTTTCCAATGCTGACAAAACCCTGCACTTGGTACCCACTGCCCCCTATTACCAAGTCAATTTTGGATCCAATTTACCACTTGTCTGGGATTTCCCCAGGCTCCAATCTTTAGGTCCTGTGGGACCTTGTCAAAGGGCTTTCTGTTGTCCATGTAGACATCAACTGGAGTGGCCTCATCAAAACATTTTGCTTTCACTTCAATAAAATGTATTCAAATTGGTCAGTCAGGATCTCCTCATAACAAAGTCATGCGGATTATCTTCAATTAACATCTGCCTGTTCTTGTTATGTGCTGACCGAACATTCAGTGGCATATTTTGGACTTTTCCATTTTAGTTGATAAAAACTTTTAAAAGTCCACAAAGGCCTGTTTGAAAGAAAATTTAACATGCCAAATTATACTCGCAATAAATGTTACATTTTCATTTACTTTGGTCTCAGATCCAGAAAATACCATATATTTCAGTGTATAAGTCATGTCTTGAAACCCTCAAAAATTAGGGTTGACTTGTATGCTGGATATACACTTGAGGCCTTAAATTCAGCTCAAAATACCACTGGACACTGATTTGGTGTATAAGTCGACCCTGAAAGCAACGATTCAGTGTATTAGTTGCCCCTGGAGCACCTCCCCATCGCTGTGCCCCAACACCTCCCCTCCACTGCTGGGTGCCGCCATAACCCATCAAGGCATTCTACAAAAAAAAATTGTCCTTGGCCCATTTCCTTTGGAGTTCTGAAACCGTGCACATAGCGAGTCAATTAGGTAAGATTAAAACAGTGGTTTTCAAACTTTTTCTTTTCACATACATACCACCATAAGCAATCCTTTACTAATCACAGAGCACTGGTGGCATAGGGAATACTCAAGATAGTATGTGAATGGAATAAAAAAGTTTGAAAAACACTGCTCTACTGCTGGCAAATCCCTCCTGTTTGTGCAAGTGGTGAACAATAGAGAAGATTAAAAATTCAGGTGAAAATGAGGTGAGAAGCAAACGGTGTTTTGATTATGTGAAAGACAATGTTTTTGTTGAAGGAGCATTCAGAACGGTTGGACGCTATTACAGAGAAGATGGAAGGAGTGGACCACCTTGCAAACTACCTACTCTATCGTTCACCTTCTGTCCATTCACAGAAAGGATCTATGGTTCTCATGTTGGCCTCATTGATCACCTCAAACCTCACAAAACTGAAGTGAAAGTAATTCAAGGCACTTAAGGGAACATTTGTAGAGGTAATTATCCTGCAATGCGACAGTATACATTTGTTCAGCTCTCCCTCGCCAATCTCAAGCAGTCCCCTCCTATGGCTTTACACGAATGGCAAACTATCAACAACATTTTTTACCTGAGAAGTTAGCCCAACCTAGTTGTTTGAACCAAAATTAGGAAGAGAGAGAGAATTGATGCCTCCAAAGACTGATATCAAAGAGTTGAAGGTACATTTGGAGCCACAATTTATTTGGAAAAATGCTGATGAACATTTAATTTGTACACTCACCTCTTTTGTCTTTCTCTGGTTGTGCTTGTAGAAAATGAAGTTGAAAACAAAACATGAAACATTAAAACATTCCAGCTCCGTACAGGCCCTTCGGCCCTCCATGTGGTGCCCAACCTTATACAACTGCTAAACCCTCCCTACCCTATAACCCTTTTGTCCACGTGCCTATCTAATAGTCTTTTAAATGCCCCTAATGTTTCAGCCTCTACCACCACTCCTGACAAGACATTCCAGACCTCAGCAACTCTCTATGTAAAAAACACTTACCCCACATGACTCCCCGATACATCCCTCCCTTGATCTTATACATATGTCCTCTAGTGGTTGTTATTCCCACCTTAGGAAACAAGTATTGGCTGTCCAACCTCTCTGTGTCTCGATTTTGTAGACCTTGATCAAGTTCCCCTTCATCCTTCTATGCTCCAGAGAGAAGACCTACTAGGTAATTTCCCATCTCTTTGTTAATGCCCTTGTTAAACATTGAGACTGACAAGATTTTGTAATTAGCATGCTATCATCTCATTCCCAACTCTGTCTGCAGAGAGGAAAAACAAATCTGGTCAATCTGTACTGTTTTAATGATCCTGAAGTGGTTAGATTTCATGTCTACTGCTGAGTTTGAAACAACTTCACATAATTGGAAGCAGTGTAACATTCTAAACATATTGTGAAGATGTAATTTTGTTGATACATGATCATCTGTTAGTCTCTGTGTGTTATTTCGACAGAGGATGTGAAAGGTGGATTAAGATTGATTTTCATTCGTAACAGCTGTTTAAGGTTCTTTGCTTCCAGGAAGCTCACTGCTTCCCACTGGGTTCCTTATCCCCATCAATGACCTACTAATGACGACAGCATCAAGTGGGTCTACTTGGTAGGTTCGACATGCAGTGAGTTGAAAAGTCATCTCCTATTCCTAAAAACATAAGGAGTTAAATTCTGCAGCACATGTAGTGTGAAGGTCCATGTAATAACACGGTTGGCGAAGCGGTTGGCACAATGCCATTACAGCGCTAGCGATCGGGACCGGGGTTCGAATTCCGTGCTGTCTGTAAGGAGTTTGCACGTTCTCTCTGTGTTTGAGTGGGTTTCTCCCGGCAGCTGCGATTTCCTGCCACCCTTCAAAACATACTGGAGGTGTGGGTTAGTTGGGTGTAAATTGGGTGGCACGGACTTATGGTCTGAAATGGCCTGTTACCATGCTGTATGTCTAAATTTTAAGAAGTAAAAAAATTGTGCCTGCAGGTGGCTAGTTTACAAAGGCCATTCAGCCTCAATCAGAAGACAAGAAATCCCGAATGCTATGGCTCACTGATGGAGTAGCAGCACCTTCTGAGGGATGGATAGGTTTAGTAACAATGGATTTGTATGAAGACATGCTTCTACAATGCCACAGGTAAGAGTCCCTGAAGAAGGAGTCTAAGTGGCCTGACATGTGGCCCATTTTCCACCGCACTTCTCTCACCATCTTCCACTTAGAGGGGGTCAATGCAAAATCATTTCACGGGCACCATGGACCATGAAAAAAGGTATTCTTGCTGACAAAACCAATTTCTTTGTTCCATGTCATTAATAAATTTCTACTGAGTAATTTGCTAAGAATTGTTGGGCAGTTCTGTCCTGCCCTGAAATGAGCCAGAAGTACATCTTCAAACAATTAACCCCTTGTTAACCCATCATCTCTCAGAGCTGAGTGCATGCTTGAGTTTTTGTGGTGATTGACAAGGGGAAGCATGGACTTCAGTGAAGCTTTTGACAAGGCTAGACTAGAAGATTAGGTCACATGGGATGCACAGTGAGTTGGTAAATTGGTTACAAAATTGGCTTGATCATAAATGGCAATGTGTTATTGATGGATGGGTGTTTCTCTGACTGGGGGGTCTGGAGCTCTAGTACTAACGCCTCCCCAGACTACACTCAAGCGATTTACATAAATTTATCTGAATATGTTTCTTTTTAAGATATTTTAGTGAACTTTGCAACAATACAAACATTAATAGAATTATATATTGAGATACAAATTACAAAAAAAAAAGACCCTCCCAGTTAATTCAAAGCCCTGACCACTACACAAGGTTGAAAAAATAAATGAACACGTGGGTATCTAGTGGCAGCAACCTAGAAATTGACAGCCCAGCATTGAATCTTATAACAACCCCAAAACTTTAGTTTATGGTCCATAAAAGGGCCCCAATGTCTTTAGGAAATTGGTATTTGAATCTTTAATGGCATATCTAATTTTTTTTCTAAACTTAAACAAGACATCAGATAACTTAACCATTGTGTATGTGTCGGTGGAGCATTATCTTTCCATTTAATCAAAATTGCACGTCTGGCCATCAATAAAGTAAAAGATAAAATTCAGTTTTGAGTTGAAGTCAGTAAAATGTCATCATCTTGAAATGTTCCGAAAAGAGCAATTAAAGGGCAAGGTTCTAATTTAACCGTAAGAATCATCGAGAATGTTTGAAAAGTATTTTTCCAATTTTTTTTTTTCTCTAAATTAGGGCAAGTCCAAAACATGTGAATCCAAGAAACCTCAGAAATTTTACATTTGTCACATTGAGGGTCTATATCAGAGTAAAAATGAGATGAGTTTACTTTAGACATATGAACTCTGTGGACCACTTTAAATCGCAATCAACAATGTCGTGCACAAAGGGAGGGAGTATTCATCTGAATATATGAGGTATATTTTAGAAAAAAAAACAATGATATAATATATGACAAAATATGTGCAGATTTTTAAAATTTGTCAACGTCATACCAGTTTGTGTAAAACTCCAACGTTTATTCAGGAAATAAAATATTTTATTTAGAAAAAGTTGGCTATTGACATTCTTTTTTTCAAATTTTATTTAAAAGATTTTTTTAAAAACAAGATACAATCAAATAACAGCTAGAAATTTTTAGATACACAAAAAAACCCTCCCCACCCTCCCAACCTTAAGGGAGCCAAATACAAAAACAAAACAGAATATAAAATATATAGAATATTTCAAAGTATTTTCAAATTCATATAATCCAAATAAGAAGCCCACATATTAACAAAGAAAGAATAATTATCATGCAGGTTACATATAATTTTTTTCCAATGGAATACAAGCTCTTCATTCATTATGCCATCGTACTATGTTAATCTCCACATTATCTTTCCAAGTACTAGCTACACATTTTCATGTTACAGATAATGCTAAACGTACAAATGCAATTTGAAATTTATCCAGCCCCAATCCCTTCAAAGAAACCATATAACCCAAAAAATCGATGGGTCTAATGATAATTTAATCTTAAGTAAGTTTTCCAAGACCAATCTAATTCCTTCTCAAGATAGTTGTACTTTAACACAAGACTAAACAGCATGTAAAAAAGTTCCAGTACATAGTCCACATCGAAAACAAGAGTCCGAATTACTAAACCCATATTTTTTCAATTTCTCTGGAGTCAAATATAACTGATGTAAAAAATTATAATTAACCATTCCATATCTTACATTCATCAATTTAGTTACACTGTAATGGCACATAACCTCCCAATTGTCTTCGGGAAAAATGTAAGTTAAATCACTTTCCCATATAAGCCTAGATTTCTCCCATCCCGATTTATCCATACGATCTTGTAACAATTGGTACATATCTGAAATATAACCTTTCTTTGGTAAAGAGGAAATCAAAGACTCAAATTTCGTCAACATAGGTAAATTCATCTCTTTGCCGTAATTCTCTTTTATCAAAGCTCTGAGTTGATAGTACACAAATAAAGAATTTACAGATATAGCAAATTTTTCCCTCAATTGAGTGAAGGAAAGAAACTGGCCTTCTTCAAAGCAATCCTGAACTATCTTTATACCCTTAGAATTCCATCTCTTTAAATGATTATTAAACATTGAAAAGGGAATCAGTTGATTATGGTATAACGGAGTTTGAATGGATAAAACCATATCTCTTTCACTCCATATCTTTAACAGGTGCATATTACATTTCTGTAATAAATTCATATTCCATTTAAAAATGAACTGATGTATCTCAGCCTCCGAAATACAAGCCATTTCCACCTTCGCCCAACTCGGAGGTTGGTCCACATCCATCAAGCTATTGACATACTTTAGGACAAAGTTTCTGTTTTAATAAGACTGGAGGTTTATTACGATTATCTTCCTCTAGAAGTGTTTCTTTGAATGAAGATTTGGTTGCATGGTGCTGTTGTGTGCGCTCAGGGGCTAATCATAGGGGAAGCATAGACCCAGAGAGGGCAGGGGGTAATGGATATGGTGGGTGTAATTCATGATGTGGCGCATGCCTTCACTTGTCTACACACTTTCAGTGTGTTCCCTTTGCATGCATGGTCTTGAGCTTCTCAACATACATTCGTGCTGCAATAGTCACCGTTCCTATTTATTTCCTGCAGCACAATGGCAACAAAACCTCAGCAATGGTGTTAAGACCATAAGACATTGGAGCAGAAATAGGCCATTCAGCCCATCGAGTGCACTCCACCATTTAATCAAGAACTGATCTGTTTTTCCAGCCTTCTCCCCATATCTTTGATGTCAAAATCTTATCAACCTCTGAATTACCATAAAGGCACCAAATGATCTGGCCTCCACAACCACCTGTGGCAGCAGATTCCACAGATTTACCACCCTCTGGCTGAAGAAATTCCTGCTCATTTCTCTTTAAGCGGATGCCCTTCAGTCCTGAAGTTGTGCCCTCTTGACCTCAACTTTCCCACCATGGGAAACAACCTTTCTACATCTACTCTGTCCACGCTTTTCAACATTCAGTGAGATTTCAATAAATTTCAACAAACCAGCTGTCAAACACTCCTCATATGATCGCCTTTTCATTCCTTGAATCATCCTCAAGAACCTCCTTGGAAACCTCTCCAAAGTCAGCACATCTTTTCTTAAAAGTGATGCCCAAAACTCCAAGTGAGGTCTCACCAATGCCTTGTAAAGCTGCAACATCACATCCCAGTTCTTGTATTATATTCCTCTTGAAATGAATGCCAGCATTGCATTTGCCTTCTTCACCACTGCCTGTTATTGGGCTTGAACCATTAATTCACTCCAGATGCTGGCTGGCCTGCTGGGAATTTTATTTCTGTTTTCCAAATTCCTCATTATTTTTCTTGTGCTTCCAAAGTTCTGCATTGGTGGTACACTGGTTTGCAATATCTTAAAGTTTCTAACAAGCGGTGATAAATATGACATTTTCAATACAGTGAATCAGTAAAAAATAGTAAAATAATATTTTTGGAAGTGGAACTTTTAAATGCTAAAAAAAAAATCAATTAAAATATTTAGCAACTTGTGTAAAATGGAGACCAGCATTGTTATTGGATAATAAATGTTTGGAAACTCTATCATTCACACTTTGAAACTCAGATGGATAGATGTCTATTTTATTAATGATAAATAAATCTGTTGATCATTTACAATTTATATTGGGATCTTGGAAGAAAACTGTTGGATTTCTGCAAAAAGATAGTGAATGAAATGAGCAGATGGAAATTCAAGCAGTAAATGGGAATCAAAGGCTTATTGAAAGTCCAGTAGTTACAGTGCATTGGCTAACAGCGGGGATCACTAATAAATTGAAGGAAGGAGAACGCAAGTTTATTGAGTCAGTGAGGTTTAGAGTTAGATTCGTAAAATGCCCATAAATTTCTGTGTTAATAGGGATGTTTCTCCTGTGGAAAATAATTGGAGTTTGTTTGGGGAAAATAGAGTACTGTTCTGATCCATTTCTCTAATGTTTTTTTTTCAAAAGTCGTTACTTCTTGTAAAGCAGTAACATTCCTCTATTTTTGTCCTGTTCATTAAAACATTTATTTTCTCTTCTGTTTCTCTGCTATCACGTACCCGAGTTTTTAAAATATCTCTTTGCTTCATCCTTTTCCCAAACTTCTGGTATTCCCTGCACTGCACCCAACTTCATGATGCAACCAAGGACAAGGCTTAAAAATGTCCAACTTTTTTTAACCATTGTTTTGCCAGCCAAAATAGCTTAGCCAGGGCAAAATGCCATATGGAAGTTGTAGATTGTTAGAATCCATTAATAAATTCATCCATGGACTCCAGCAAGAGCCAGAGAAACCAGATCGCCGCATCTTGTCATGGGGGAGGGACACTCTCTCTCTCAGGTTATAGATTAAACCGAAGCTCTGTCTGCTCCCCACAGGAGGACGCTTGCAGGGGTCCACCTCACAAGAGGATGAGGATTCTCCTGACATTATTTCAGGTTCTGGTTGTTATCAACTTGATGCTTCTGAGACCTTGGAGTACGCAGATTGCTTGCAGCATGTTTTAGGGTAGCAGTTAGCATAAAGCTCTTTTAGTGCCAGCAATTTGGGTTCAAATCTGTGAGGAGTTCATATGTTCTCTCTGTGACTGCACGGATTTTCTCTGGGTGCTCCAGATTCCTCTCACCCTTCTAAAACCGACAGGGTATATCTTGGCAGCATGAGATCATGGGCGGGAAGAACCTGTCACCGTGCTGTATCTCTGAAAATTTAAAAATACATTTTTAAAAAAGATTGTCTTAAAGGCACTCTGCTGCAGTGAAGTGTACAGAAAAGTCTGAGATCAGAGAAAAAAGCTATAAAAATATAAAGGATGTCTTTCCTTTGTTAACATTATCACCGTCTTGATGTCCTGACTCTTCCGGAGGCTAGGCTAAAGGTTTGGGATACATCTTCAATCTTCTCAGCAAATGGTCAGAAATCATTGTTCATGAGTTGCTGACAACACATAGTTGGGACAGTGTAGCACAGATCAGGCACTTTCACCCATAATGTCTGCATATCCCTCTATTCCCTGCATGTTCAGGTGTCTATCACAAAGTCTCTTAAATACTATTACTGTATTTACTTTCACCATTGCTTCTGATAGTCCATTCCCACTAGTGAAAAACAACTTGGCCACACATCTCCTCTAAATTCCTCTCCCTTTCACCTTAAATACATGTCCTCTTGAATTTGACACTTTTCCTCTGGGAAAAAAATGTTCTGACTGTCTAACCCAGGGGTGTCCAAACTCAAATTCACAGAGGGCCAAAATTAAAAACTTGGACTAAGTCGAGGGCCGAACTAAATATTTATTGAAAATTTTCAACAACATCTGCATGTTTTCTCTTCTTTCAACATATGTAATGTTAAACTTTTTCTTATTAAAAGAAATGTTTAATAATAGTTTTGGATAAACTCTTTCATTGTCATTGGCCCATTTCCTTTGGAGCTCTGAAACCGTGCACATGACGAGTCAATGAGGGATGATTAAAGCAGTGGTCTTCAAACTTTTTCTTTCCACCCACAGACCACCTTAAGCAATCCCTTACTAATCACAGAGCACCAATGGCACAGGGACGCGAGTGGAAAGAAAAAGGTTGAGAACTGTTGTATTGTGGTAACTCCACATCTGATTAGGTTAATTGTTAGGAAAGTGATCAGAGAAGGACCCCCCCCCCACCCCAAGAAAGGCTTAAATCACAGGAACAAAATAAGCTTCCGTCTCACTGCTCCCAATCTTACACACAGTGATGTGGAATGTGGGGTCGCAGCTCCACGTTCACCTAAGTTCAGGAGCTGTCTGTGTGGAGCTTGTATGCTCTCCCCTTGTCTTGGACCAACAGGTCGGTCGCCTGACGAAGGCACCCGAACCCCCCGTTGAAACGCCGGCGTCCGGGGCGGTGGAGGAATTGGCTGAGAAGAGCGCGTTGCTCCCACCCCCCTCCCATGGTTGGAGGGGGATTAAACTGCGATCTCACGGCGCCGGGCTCGTCTCCAACAAAAGGAGCGGGAGGCAGGGTCCGCCACGCACGGAGCGAGGGGGAAGGCATCGCCAACGAGACGTTCGGTCCGGCGTCGCCGCTGAAGTGCAGACCCAGCGAGGATGGTCCCCAACTCCAGCCGCGTCTGTGTGTCCGGGAGCTGGGCGGGCTGAGTGCGGCGCTCCGATCCCCGGGATTCGGGACTCTGAGATCCCTCCACACCTCCGGCATCTTCATTTTCACCTTCAGTGTGCATGCGCTATACTGGCGGCTAGCGGGCCAACTCTAATATTTATTTAATATGATCTTGCGGGCCAAATATAATTATATCGCGGGCCAAATTTGGCCCGCAGGCCAGAGTTTGACATGTGTGGTCTAACCTATCAATGCCTCTCATGATGTTATAAACTTCCATCAGGTCTCCCCTCAACCACCGACGATCCACAAGTTTGTCAAATCTCTCCTCTTCGCTCATAGTCAACTAATCTGAGTAAGATTCTGATAAATCTCCTCTATTCGCTTTCTGAGTCTCTGCATTCTTCCTGTAATGCAGTGTCCAGAACTACACACAACACTCTAAGTGCTGCCCGTGAAGTTTTCTATTGCTGCAACATATCTTCCTTACTCTCATACCTAATGCCCTGCCTGATAAAGGCAGGTTCTATACCACCTTCTATACGACTCTATCTACTTGGTCACTTTCAAGAATCAATGTACCTGAATCCCCATATGGCTCCACTTAATTATGTTTTTAAGAGCCTTAACATTAACTGTATACATTCCCCTGACATTTGACCTCCTGAAGGACAACATCTCACACTTGTGGCATCTGCCACTTCTCTGCCCACATCTGAAACTGAGATAGAACCTGTTGAATTCTTTGATAGCCATCCATACTATCCGCAACTCCACCTATCTTATGAAACACCAACCTACTTTTTCATCAAATCACTAACAACAGGAGTTCCAATACTAATTGATGTGGAGCACCATTGGTCATGCGCCACCAGCCAGAATATCACCCTTCCCTCTCTCTTCAATGATCAAACTAATTCTGAATCTGAACCATCACATTCACCATGGATCCGAGGCAGCTTCACCTTCTGTATCACCCTACATTGAAGAATCTTGTCAAATGAGTTACGTAAGTCCATGTAGACATTATCCATTCCCCTACCCTCATCAACCATCTTTATCACCTCCTCAATAACCTCAATCAATATTGAAAGACTATACCTTCCCCTCACAAAGCCATGCTGACTGTCCCTATTCTGACCATGCTTTCCTAAATGTGCCTAACTCCTATCTCTAAGTATCTTTTGGAGAAGTTTCCCTACTGGATTTCTATCTTCTCATTTCTTGGATTATCCCCATTTCCCTTCATGAACAAGGGAAAACAATAGCTACTCTCCAATCCTCTGGGACCTCATCTGCTGTTAATACAAAGATCTTCATCAATTTCCCAAAAATCTCCTCACCTCTTTCAATAGCCTGGAATATATTTAATCAGGCCCCTGGGGACTTAACCATCTTAATGCTCTCGAAGGAATTAATCTGGTGCGCTCTGTGGGTGTTCACAATATCTATCTATATCACAACTTTCAAGGAGTTACTGTATGCATCTGTACCCCCCAAGGTTTCACTGCTCCACAACCCTCTCCAGTCTTATCATTTACTGTGTGAGAGGAGAGTTCAGCGTGTGAATCTAAAGTGATTCAAGAAAGTCATCATCACCACTATTAAGTTAATAGCAAGAATAATCAGGCTTTATGGGTGAAGAGGTAAAGGAGCTGGTGAAACTGATTCACTAAAAAAAAATAGAGGCAGGTAAAAACTAAACCAAAGCAAGCAATAAAGCAGAGAATTACTGTCTAGAATAGAGGAACTGAGATGCAGAGACCTACTTGGTTAGGTCACAGTTTCAGTACAGTGAACAGCTCTGCTTTTCATATGCGTCAGAGGCCTACAGACACTGAGGAAAGTGTGAGAATTATAATGTAATGTTGGGAAAATAACTAAAAAAATTAACATAATTACTGCCCATGTGGTCGTTCACACTGGGCGCCTTTTTAGACTGCAAGTAACTGAGTGCAACAATCCTGGTGGTTGGACGTACAGTGGAGTGAATGACCATCAATTAATTTTTCCGGTACGATTTACACTGTAGGCTTCCTCCAAAACATTGTCGGGGTCCTGCAGGATAAATCACGGTGCAGGAATTGACTCCAAATTCCTGCTCAGTCCTTTGTAGACTGCCCGCGTAGCGGAGAAATTCCTTAATTGTGCCGTTACACGAATGCAGTCTAAAAGCCACAAATGATTGAGCAGAACTGAGAGATGAGAGCGAAAGAATGAATGGACTGGCGTCTCTTTCTCAAGAGAAGGCTGAGGGATTACCAGCTCAAGGGAGCTGGGGAGAACATATTTCTGTTAAATGGTCTGGTCAAGAGGGGAAATGCATGCTGCCCTTGCAACCATCTACATCCTGTGAGTGGATGTAAAGCAAGCCATTAATGTGTTATTGTTGAATTCCACACTGCCAGAAGCATTCACCACTTTTATTGGATGTCATTTTTAAATTTTCTCACCGCAGCAGTCAAAGGTTTGACAGTGGGATCTCTTGTTCATTCCCAAAAGCAGCTTAATTAAGAAATGCAATAAATCCAAATGGAATATTTGGAGAACCTGCATTGAGATGGATACATTTTTTATAAGCCCCAACATCCTGGTCCAACAGCTAAATCACTGATGATGATCCAGGCCTTTAAAAAATTTATTTACAACACAGTAGAAGCCGATTCCAACCACTGAAACCTGTGCCACCCAATTATGCTCAATCAGTGGTGGCACAGATGGCTTAGCAGTTGGGCGACACGGTGAGCATAGCGGTTGACCCAAAGCTGATACAGCACCAGCGACCTGGATTTGAATCTGGCGCTGCCTTTAAGAAGTTTGCATGTTTTCCCTGTGTCTGAGTGGGTTTCCTCTGGGTGCTCTGGTTTCCACCCACCCTTCAAAACATACTGGCATCGTAGGTTAATTGGGTGTAATTGGGCAGCACCCGGGTTATGGGCTGGAAAGGCCTGTTACTGAGCTGTATGTCTGAATTTAAATTTAACCTACCAACCCCCTACATTTTGGAAGGTGAGAGGAAATCAGAACACCTGGATAAACCCCGCAAAGATGACGGGGAGAACGTCTTACAGACAGTACCAGATTGAAATCTGTGTCGCTGGTGCTGTAATAAAGACCACTGCATAAATTAGCATTTACATTGCAGCATTGATGGAGTAAAATGTTTCATCGTGCTGTTCAGATGAGCTCCATTGCAAATCACCTCCACTTGCACTCCAGCATTAGCAATCCTTCGATCAGTCACACAATATCCCTAAATCCTATGGCTGGTCTCAAGTTCATTTCCTGGGCATTTTTTTTCAAGCCTTTAGGAAATTTGAAGCAGGTCATTACAATTCTCCCAAGATATTTTCATATCTTCAGTCTTCTTTGGCTTGGCTTCGCGGACGAAGATTTATGGAGGGGGTAAAAAGTCCACGTCAGCTGCAGGCTCGTTTGTGGCTGACCAGTCCGATGCGGGACAGGCAGACACGATTGCAGCGGTTGCAAGGGAAAATTGGTGGGTTGGGGTTGGGTGTTGGGTTTTTCCTCCTTTGCCTTTTGTCAGTGAGGTGGGCTCTGCGGTCTTCTTCAAAGGAGGCTGCTGCCCGCCAAACTGTGAGGCGCCAAGATGCACGGTTTGAGGCGTTATCAGCCCACTGGCGGTGGTCAATGTGGCAGGCACCAAGAGATTTCTTTAACTCAAAATAATTCCTCAAGTGAGGGCTTCCAATTCCTTCCGGCTTGGAATGTGCTACTTTGTGAAGGAACATTTGTCCATTCTCAGGTTTTGAGGAACTGAGTTATACTCACTGAAATAAAAGTACTGGTGAAACTGAACACAATTTGCCGGAGGAACGCAACAGGTCGGGCAGGACAAGTGGGAGATAAAGAATGCACTTCAAACTAAAATTTTTTATCAAAGTCTTTTCAAGACAAGAGTTTTAGTTCAAAATTCCCACTTTTTCTCCCAACGATGCTCATCGACCTGCTGAGTTCTTCCAGCAGATTATCTTCGGCTTTAGATTCCAGCATGTGCAGTCTCCTGTGTGACTCCTGGTGCTGGTGACGGAAATAAAAGACAACAGGTACTCCAGGCTTCATAGCTTGATCGATACCACTGGGAAAAAAAAACAATGATTTTTATGGACATGTTCGTGATGAATTTCTAAAATTCCTTTGATTCCATAATCATCGCAGCAAACTGAAAGGTAGCAGTGTCTAACGTGGACCTGAGGTTTCTTGAAACATGAATACACCTGGAAAAGCACATTTTAATCATTTTGCAAAGCGTGAGAACACGGTTACAGCAAGAAGCACTGCCTTGTGGTTTTTAAGTCATAGATTTACACTGGCAGAACCTCTAGTTTCCAGAATGTTTGAGCAGACTATTCCATATATGTTTCTTAGAATTCTCTTGGGATTATTTAATCAGGGTCATGTCCCTTCTCCAAAGGTGAATAGTCTTTTACCACCTTGCCAAATAAGGACGTCCTTATCAGTGCTGGCCTTTTTGAATTGAAAACAAAAGAAGGGAATGCAGTTGACTGCCTCTCCCAGCCAACATTTTAAAATTTACATTTCTCAGCAAGTGTAACGTCACCATTTTAGAAAGGAAGGAGAGAGACAGTGGTGACTAATACGCTAGGTAGCTTAACATCAATTTTCAACAACACCCTGTCTATTCATAATAATATAGTAGCAATGTCTCTGTATACGCTTATCTTTGTGAGGTTTTTCAGTTGGTTGTTTTTCCAGACTCTTTTGTGTAGTCTTCCAAAGGCGCTATTTGCCTTGGCGAGTCTGTTGTCTATCTCATTGTCGATCCTTGCATCTGATGAAATGGTGCAGCCGAGATAGGTAAACTGGTTGACCGTTTTGAGTTTTGTGTGCCCGATGGAGATGTGGGGGGGCTGGTAGTCATGGTGGGGAGCTGGCTGATGGAGGACCTCAGTTTTCTTCAGGCTGACTTCCAGGCCAAACATTTTGGCAGTTTCCGCAAAGCAGGACGTCAAGCGCTGAAGAGCTGGCTCTGAATGGGCAACTAAAGCGGCATCATCTGCAAAGAGTAGTTCACGGACAAGTTTCTCTTGTGTCTTGGTGTGAGCTTGCAGGCGCCTCAGATTGAAGAGACTGCCATCCGTGCGGTACCGGATGTAAACAGCGTCTTCATTGTTGGGGTCTTTCATGGCTTGGTTCAGCATCATGCTGAAGAAGATTGAAAAGAGGGTTGGTGCGAGAACACAGCCTTGCTTCACGCCATTGTTAATGGAGAAGGGTTCAGAGAGCTCATTGCTGTATCTGACCCGACCTTGTTGGTTTTCGTGCAGTTGGATAATCATGTTGAGGAACTTTGGGGGACATCCGATGCGCTCTAGTATTTGCCAAAGCCCTTTCCTGCTCACGGTGTCGAAGGCTTTGGTGAGGTCAACAAAGGTGATGTAGAGTCCTTTGTTTACCCACACTCCTGTTCGGCTCCGAATCATGGGTCCTCTACCGGCACCACCTACGGCTCCTAGAACGCTTCCACCAGCGTTGTCTCCGCTCCATCCTCAACATCCATTGGAGCGCTCACACCCCTAACGTCGAGGTACTCGAGATGGCAGAGGTCGACAGCATCGAGTCCACGCTGCTGAAGATCCAGCTGCGCTGGATGGGTCACGTCTCCAGAATGGAGGACCATCGCCTTCACAAGATCGTATTATATGGCGAGCTCTCCACTGGCCACCGTGACAGAGGTACACCAAAGAAAAGGTACAAGGACTGCCTAAAGAAATCTCTTGGTGCCTGCCACATTGACCACCGCCAGTGGGCTGATAACGCCTCAAACCGTGCATCTTGGCGCCTCACAGTTTGGCGGGCAGCAGCCTCCTTTGAAGAAGACCGCAGAGCCCACCTCACTGACAAAAGGCAAAGGAGGAAAAACCCAACACCCAACCCCAACCAACCAATTTTCCCTTGCAACCGCTGCAATCGTGTCTGCCTGTCCCGCATCGGACTGGTCAGCCACAAACGAGCCTGCAGCTGACGTGGACTTTTTACCCCCTCCATAAATCTTCGTCCGCGAAGCCAAGCCAAAGAAAGAGTAGCAATGTACAGAGAAACAAAGGCAATTATAGCCAGGCTTCATGAAGCAGAAATAATTATTGACAATTGGAACAGAATTCTTTGAGGCGATAAGTTAAGATCAGAATTTATTGTCATAAGCAAAGCATGAAATTCGGGGTTTGCAGCAGCTTCATCGTGTAAACATTGATATTATAATCATCTTACAACATTACGATAAAAATTTAAAAATAATAGGGCACAAAAAGCAAGGCAGTGATTATTCAGGAATCTGACAGCAGCGGGGAAGAAGCGGGTCCCTGTTCCACTGAGTTGCTCACCTTTAGGCCCCTTGGACCTTTTCTCCAATGGTAGCAGAGTGAGGAGGGCCTGGCCTGGGTGGTGGGTGAGATGAGAAGATGGCCTCAGATGTCACAATAATTGCTTGATGGTCCACCAGGATGTACTATGGCTTTGAGTTCGTGGGGAAGGGCAATGTATTGAGAGGCTCTCGAGCAGTGGTTTTCAAACCTTTTCTTTCCACTCACATCCCACCTTAAGCAATCCTTATGCCATCGGTGCTCTGTGATTGCTTAAGGTGGTATGCAAGGGAGATAAAAAAGGTTGAGAACCACTGCTCTAGACCCAATTGTTACTGAAATATTTTGCTTGAGAAAAAGTGTCTTTGGCCCATTTCCTTTGGAGTTCTGAAACCAAGTCAATTAGGTACGATTAAAACAGTGGTTTTCAACCTTTTTCTTTCCACCCACATACAACCTTAAGCAATACCTTACTGATCACAGAGCACCGATGGCACAGGGATTACTTAATGTGAGAGGAAAGAAACTGGTTGAAAACCACTGCTCTAGAGGACAATATGTTGGGTGCGGAGGCTGGTGGGGTGGTGGGTGAGGACAAGGAGAATCCTGTCCTTGTTGCATCTTGGGGCAGAGAGGTCCTGGGCAGATGTGATAAGTAGGTTGCAACCTTATCTTAGAGACAGTTGATAAATCTTGTTCCCATCAACGACACCATCACTATAGAAGAATGACTTTTACTTATCATTTTTGGCATTGGCCAACCTCATTGAGTCATAAAGTGATCGAGAGATACAGTAGCAAACCAATCCCTTCGGCCCATCGAGTCTATTCCAACTCTCAGTCAGCCACTACATTAATCGGATATGAAATAAATTATTGTCCCCTCATTCTTCTCAAACCCAAAACTCTTAATCCACACATCAAGGGATGTGAGAATAAACCAGGGCACTGAAAAGAAATCCATGCAGCCACAGGAATTTTTTTATATGGTAACAAGCCATTTCGCCCCATGAGTCTGTGCCACCCAATTACATCCAAGTAACCTACACCCCTGTACTTTTTCAACGTGGGATGAAAAAGGAGCCCCCAAGGAAAACCCACGCAGATACGGGGAGAACATACAAACTCCTTACAGACAGTGTGAGATTCGACCCCGGTCCTGATCGCTGGCGCTGACTGCTACACCAACCGGGCTGCCCCCGCTCCACACAAGTGGCATCCATGGTCAGGATTGAACCTGGCTCTGATGCTGTGAGGCGCTACTGTGGGCGGGTACTTGGGACCGGAGAATTCATTGGCTACACTCACTGCATCCTATCACAACCCGCTTTGGTGAAGGGACCAGACACAGCAATATGTTTCAAGCTTTCTTCAGTGCAAAGCGAAGGATATCTGAAGGACATGCCGTGTGGTCGACTTCCAACTTGGACTGAACACACACAAGTTGTAGCAATCCCAGGAGGGCCCATTGTTTGCCCAAGAATTTTGTCAGGAACCAGCTCAACGGGTCCGAGAAACAACGAGTCTGGACAGAGATTAGTCACAGCAAAAGGCTTTATTTGCCCACGAGGGAAATTCGTCACAGGGAACCACACACACCCTCACATAAGGTATATGCAGTACAGCCACCGTCGGACAAAACTAAGCAGGTAATAACACCGTGGAGAAAAGACGTGGCAATAGTACCTGCCACCCTCAACTCGGTTCAGGTGCAGCACTAAGATTAATTGGAAATATGATCCACATTAAAATGATGTATCACTAAAGGCCTGTACCCATTATTGGCACACCCCTCAGTATCGATATTCCAGCATCGTCAGGCTCGTGGCCTGGAATGGCCCTTAGATTCATTCCTCAGGGTGAAGAGGCCCAGCTGCTTCATGTTATGGGCTTAAAAGCCTCGAGTGGTCAGTAGGGCCGGCCCAGGTATGCCCAAAATAAAGCAGGTGAATAACGAAGCCAGTGATGGCATGCATTTATTTAAAAGAGGCCATTTACAAGGTGAGCGCTCATCACGGGTGGTATTGACCTTGAATAACAGATGTGGTGGCTTCCGATCAGGTTCCCGCCAGAAATGTCACGTGACCCTCCGCACTCCCCATGTCCCCGTGGGTTTTCTCTGGGGGGGGGGGAGGTTTAGGCTTCCTCCCTTCGGGGGGGGGGGGATGGTAAATTGGGCAATACGGACTCGTGGGCCGAAATGGCCTGTTATCATGCTGTATGTCTAAATAAAAATAAATAAACTACACCAAGAAACATCTGTCAACCTATTAATTTAGCAATCGAATGGATAAAAGGGGATCTGCTGGCTTATAAGCAAAGTAATGGGCTGGGATGTTTGTGGGAGCTTTCTGTGCACAATGCATTCTGTATATTAGCAAAATTGCAATGGAACTTCAGAGCTTCAAGCAGTAAGAAAGAAACACACACCTCCAGATTCAACGACAGTTTTTTTTCCTGCTGCTATCAGCTTCTTGAATGAACCTCACCCTTTCTCTTCAGCAACATACCCTGCAGTTCTGTTTTATTGTAACATTATATATTGTATTCATTTTGCATTATCTAAAGGCTGACTTGCACGCAGAACAAAGATTTTAATTTCATCTTGGAACACACATGGCAATAAGTAATTCACATTGGGACATCTTTAGGATGCTAGCAAAATGTAAGTCTTTCTTTTTTCATATATTGGGTGTATTGCATGGATCCCAAAAGTTCAGGTTGATGAGGCAGGTCAGGAGGGGTCTCCATAAAGGGAAAACCATTCAAAAACTAGTCTAAAAATCTGCAGGGCCACATGGCAAAGAGAGAGTTTCCCCCCCTCCCCCCCCCCGAACAAAAGCACGCATTATGTTACCGGAGTATCATCTGCTCTCAACATCAATCTGTATGGTTCCTAGAAATGTGGGAGAGCACAGCAGTGTCAGATCAATCTGTGCTCCACTGAATGCACGGAATCCCCTTCGAGACTGTCACTGGTGTCAGTCAAAACAATGAGAGGAGCTTTTCTTCCCAGACGAAGCAGTCAGCCTCTCATTTCAACTGAAACCTGATCTGCCAGGCCGGCTGCCTGCTCCAAGCAGTTCCAGACGTTTTCCTGGGAATGGCTACATAACTCGGTTTCGCACAAGCCCTCGCGATAGCACCCTTTGCCTGTCAAGGACGACGCCATCACTCCCTTGCACCTGCGGTGTTTCCGGGTGCAGCTTTCTGAGGTCTGTAGTTTCCTTATGACCGAGGCAAGTGCCTCTTCAATCCTTTCAGAGTGCGACTGCAAAGCCTGGTCCCAGGAAAATCTCGAGCCTCCACCAGTTGGGCTGACACACTATCATAGATCAGTCAGGGTGGAGAATTATGCCTTGTAACGTCAATGATTCTGTTCCCCACCCCCGCAACCCCTCCATGGATGCCGCCTGTTTTGACGATTTCCTCTCGTGGATTCTCTCATATGCAGTCTCCTCTGTTTCCACTTAAACATCAATCATCAAGAAATAAAGAATCCTTAGCCTTCCTTATCTTTCCAGAGACCTCTTGTGATCAACAAGGTGACTTTCCAGCTAATTAATTTGATGGTATCAGTGTTCCATTCAAATGTACGGTGATCTAAACAGAAGCAGTTAACGTTTTGAAAAGATACAGAAAATAGGCAGGAATCTGGTGGAAGGAGAAGAACAGTTGTTCTCAACCATTATTTTTCCACTCACATACCACCTTACTATCCACAGAGCACTTTTATAATCCTATGTAAGCAATTACTTAAGGTGGTATGTAAATAGAGAACCACTGGTTTAGAAGGAAAGGTGAAATGGATTGGAAGCAGTAGAGTGGGAGAAGCCTCGCACGGATCATTAGGACGTTCCAAGCATCAGACTAAATGTCCTTCTCCCATCATGGTTAATTCCATGTTATTCGATGTACTTACTGTGATTGGCCATGTTATTTAAACGTGCTTACCTTATTTCTTATTGAAACCCTGTTTGTTGTTAGGCAAAGTTTTTGTTAACCGCCTGGCGTGAGTGCAGTGTGAGTGGGAAGAGAGTTAGTTGGTGGGCGGGAGAAAATTCTTGGCTGGGTTCTGACTTGGCAAGGGCATGAAATGGTTGGCAGCCAGTCGGCAATTCCTCACATCTCTCCTGCATCTGTGAGGAATGCAGTAAAATCCCCGTTTTCCACAATTCAAGCAACCGGCAAAACAAAAAATTGGTATCTTGATCCATCCAGTGAGTCCTACTTTCTGTGGTTAGGAGAGGCAATAATTTCAAATGTACTCAAAATGGGTTTGCATCTTGAGTACTGGGGAATCACACTAACATTGTCACCCCAAAGTATACTTTATTCATGATATATACAGTTGGTATATGTCTTTCTCTCTCCTATTGTACCATCAAAACATTCTCTTACCATATGCCAGTGTCTTGCATGTTTCTTCCCTAAACAATGCACTGCTGAAGCATTTGAGAGGCTATTACACAATGTTCAGCCCTCAGTCACATTCCAGGCTGCAGGACTACGTGCTGAGGGACGCACTGAGGCTCGGTGCAGCCAACGTGAGGACGGTGTGGTGACAGTCTGGAGTTCTCCCATTACCGAGCACTGACGGGAAGCCCATCAACCAACAGAGGGGGGGGGGAGAAATGGCAGTGGTGGTAATGGGCTATTGAGAGAACAATGTACATTGATGAGAATGTATGGATATGTCTGACATTATGAGGGCAAAGACTTGAACGGTTTTCTTGTTTGTAAATATTCTTTTTTCTGGACGAGCTTTGTCTAATAACAATGTGTAGAAATGACAATGTGCCTCAGTGGTGGTAGCAGTGTATTGAGAGAACAATACACATTGATGAGAATGTATAATACCTGACATTATGAATGTAAAAAGTCTTGAATGGTGTGATAGTACAGATTCTATCACATATGCACAGATGGTAGTGTAAGATGACTGTGATTGGCTGAGAGTGTAGCCACACCTACTGGCAGGTCTTAAAGGATTGCTCCTAGCCAGACCAGGTCATTCTGGACTGGTCCACCTACACGTGATATGCTCCAGTCTTTTAGTTAATAAAAGCCTTGGTTTGGATCAACAAGTCTTTGCTTCTTTCGACATGCATTACAAATTGTTTTCTTGTTTCTTAAATAATTTATTGAGAATAAAGTATATTTTTGGAGAAAAAAAAATCCATTCTTTTACCATGAACGCTGGTAGCAGCTATTTATGCCAAAGAGCTTTGGGCAGATCAAAATGCATCTTTCACTGAGTTGGTGATCATTGATGTTGATTGGAGCATGCATCCCTGGAAATAATCCGGAGAGCTATTGTGTTATGTACCTGCTCAGGATGGACCTCAACAAGGACATTATTTCCAGACTCTTTTTTTTGACATTTGTACTGTCCTGTAGGTGATGGATGGTCATCTCAATAGTACTGTGGGCATTATTGAGGGCAGCAGGCAGTAGGACTGATGGTCTGAGAACGCATTAAGATTTCACAAGGGAGGAACCCCCTCACTACTAGCCAAGAAAGTTCTGTGTGATTATTTGTGAGTTCTGGTGATGAGGCATTCAGCCATAAGTCTTGAACCGTCTGCCTGTGGAGTCATCGCACAGGATTCAATGACTTCTCCTTCCTCAGGGCCTTCAGAACACCGAATGAACTGTTGTTTTCAGCCAAAACTTTTGCCGTGGAGAGCAGATAGTGTGGCAAGGCCCAACTCATTGCGACATTACAAGGCAACAGGGCCTGCTCATTGAATGTTAACCTTTCCCACGGCAAAGACCCAGTCATGGCAAGCTCATATTAAGAGCTTGAATCCTGAAATGGACCTCAATTAGCATTCTGGAGAAAGACCTATCCCTGAGCCTGGAGGTTATGCTGGTTGTCCAGTGCTGCCTTTTTCTTACAAGACCATAGGAGCAGAAATAGACTATTCAGCCCTTTGAGTCTGCCCTGCCATTTAATCATGAGCTGATCCATTTCCCCACTCAGCTGGACTGCCCAGCCATCTCCCCATAACCTTTGATTCCCGGCTATCAATCCCTGTCTTAAATGACATTAGCCGCAATGTTAAGCTTCCTTTTAACATCAGATTTATTATCAGATATCACATGCATCATATCACGTGGATCCCTGAGATTCTTTTCCTGTGGGTCAGGCAGAATTAACATTTACTGGATGTGCAAAAAAATCTGTCCATACATGCACATGTAAACAATGCAATGCAGATAAATAAAAAATCAATAAAGTGCAAAAGTAAGAGCCCTTAACTGAGTCTCTGATTGAGTTTATGGCTGAGGAGTCTGACGGTGGAGGAGTAGCAGCTGTTCCCGAACCTGGCGGTGCAAGTCTTGTGGCATCTGTACCTTTTTCCCGATGGCAGCAGCGAGAACAGAGCGAGTGCTGGGTGGTGTGGATCCTTGATCAGTCAGTAAACGATCATTTCTCCTCTGTTATCTGGATATTATTTCCAATTAATGATTTGTTTTGACCTACAGTTTTCTGCACATTGCCACATGGAAACTTTGCTCTCTACCGGGGAAGTTCTCTGGCCGGAATCGCCTTGGGTCAGTGATAACTTTTAAGATGTTCTACAGATTTGAACATTTAATTTTAGAAGACATCTCAGTGCCATGCTATCAGTGTTCCACAGGGCCAGGATCCCAGTGTTGAATCAGAGATTAAACCAAGGCATTATTTGCCCTCTCAGAGGATGGGAAGTTCTAACCACAGACCACCTATGGCATCCTATGTGGTATGTGAGTGGAATAAAAGATTGAGTACCACTGGTTTCGCTTTTGCCGTTTTTGTGACCTTATTGAGGTTGTACTTTCCTTTGTGAAAGCAACTTCATTCAAAAATCAATGAGTTGACTGTGGAGAAGGAGCACTTTTGAAATGCAACTTATTTATAACTTCACGTTTACAAATCCTTTGTCGTTCCTCAAAGCGTGCTTCCTTTTCAATCACTCATCATTAGCTTGAATTCTAAGAATTAATTGTTGTCAGTTAATATGTTAGAGATGTCTATATTGCATCTATTTTAAGAATATGACATTCCTGCCATACTGAAATATTAATCTCAGTTCTGTGAAACCGAGGGCTGAGCCCTCCTTCTTTTAACTGTCATTCATATCATTTGAGGAGAGTGAACAGAGGCACTCGAGAGTGCTGAAGGCAGGGCCGCTGCATTCACATCCACGTTCAGCGAGAAGTGCAATTTGACGATCCGCTTTGCCTTCTTCCCCGTGAGTGACAGGAGCCAGTTTTCAACAACACAATGCGGGAACGGCTGAGAGAAGAGCAACATCCAGGATAATTACCTTCTTATCTGTCGACTCTCATCAAGCAGCAATGGGTTGTTAATGGTGTTATCCAATGGGATGTACTCAGCAGTAACCTTCAGTTTCATCCATCTGTCAAGATCCACTGATGGAAAGGCCAACACTTATTCCCCATCTGTAATTGCCCTGGGTATGAGGCCTTGCCTTGGCATTTCATCAGGTGTTTAAGGACCAACAACATTGACAGGTCTGTGGTTACACAAACCCCTGAAGAGGACGGTATAAGCCGTTGTGTCAAGAGGCATTAATGAAGCAAAGGAGTTTTCACAATGTGGCCATCATTTAACATGACCAGGAAGGTGGTTGTAATGTCATTTTATTATATTTAAATTTAGACGTACAGCATGGTAACAGGCCCTTTCAGCCCACGAGCCCATGACGCCCAATTACCCTAAACCCCCATACATTTTGAAGTGTGGGAGGAAATTGGAGCACCCAGACAAAACCCATACAGACATGTGAGAAACAGATGTACCTTCACAGATTTTGCTCGAGACAAAAATTGAGAACAAAGAACATTTATTGTACAACAGTGCAAAGTTGGGTGCTTCCCTTACCCTGGAAATACACACACATACTGGGGTTCACCCAACTTTTATACAGTTCATTTCAGTGTAGAGATACCCTCCCCCAACATTCTTCTGCCTCCTGGATTGGTTTGGCATTTGGTAATTCTGACTGCCTACCTGCAGTTTCTGTAAACCTGAAAGACCATGGGGTATCCTGTCTGGGTCCCATCATGTCATTGTCCTTATTCATGAATCTGCCTTTGTCCTTATTCACACATCTCAACCCCCAGGACTTACTAATTCTGCAGAACTTGCTAATTCTGTCCATCACTCTAAGACCCTTCTTCTATTATACTTGCGTAACCCTTCCTCACACTCTTATCGGAATTCATCCCTACTCAGCACTTACTTAACTTCCTCTAATCTAGTCTAGTATTCCTTATTTCATTCATACTAGCTTTATTTCCTACATTCTATTATCTCTCACAGACACGAATATTAACTTAATTTAAATTACACAGGTGCCATGGTGAGATTAGTCAGTTCAGGATTTAGAATTATCAGACTGATAATTGACCATGAGGTTGTTAAACTTCCTGGTTCAGACTCCAAGAGACACTACCCACTGTGTCACCACCATATTTGTTGACTGACACTCAGTTTGGTATGAAACTTATCTGGACAAGAGCTACAACGGCAGATCGATGAATATCCTGTGGTGCAGCGTAGCAATGTTTTGAATGAGGAGGTTCAATGACCTGATGGTCAACATCAGTAAATACAACAAAGCCCTTCTACCAACTTGATGGGGAGTATCACACATCACTATTGCACCAGAAAAGCCCATGAGGACAATTAGTCAATTAGTCTAGTATTCCTTATTTCATTCATACTAGCTTTACTTCCTCTATTCTATTATCTCTCACAGACACGAATATTAACTTAATTTAAATTACACAGGTGCCACGGTGAGCATTCAGGTGGATGTGGCATTGAGTGGTCTGCTTGGAGACCTACGTGGAGCGTGCAAGAGCATGAGCAGTCCAGCTGCAGCCTGGTGTTGAATTTGTGCAGAGCTTGAAGCTCATTACTTCCAGCCAGGGGATGGCTCTGGGTCATTGCTCGAGGACCAAACTTGGAGCAGCATCTGACGACTGAGGTCATTGCCGCTGGTGCTCTCCAGAAAGAAGCCATCCAGTAGAGGACCACTGCTGCCACCAATGCTCAAGATGGAAAGGTCTATTGTCACTTGAAAAAAAGGATTTTCTATTCTTCCTATCACAGGACACAACTGCACATTTTCTATTTGCTCAAACCACTACTTCACTCTGACCTCCTTCCAGATTACATTCCCACCTTGTTTCATTAGCTGGGGCATTATCAAGCACCTTGGCAGACAAAGGCAACTCATGTTACCTAAGCGACACATTACAATGGCCTCACTATAATGTAGCAGGCCACGCCTCTGCATCATTGGGGCTGCAGACCAATTTGAAACAACTTAGTTGAATGTTCATCGACGATTCCCTTTGTTCTGAGTGTTTCTTTCTTACATAAGATTTATGGTCAGAATACATACATAACATTACATAATCACACGGAACCCTAAGATTCTTTTCTTCTTCAGGCAAGGCATTTAATGGTAGTGCAAAGACAAACTGTGCACAATGTAAAGAAATCAAAAAATGTGCACAAACTGACTGTGCAAATCAGAGAGGTGTTAAGACATAGACCAGCAGCAATAGAAATTCACCGACAATGGTATCTACAAAATAATAATTTTTATTAATAACTTAATAATAAAAAATCTAAACTTAACTCCAACTATGCGCAAATGTATATATGTATGCGTGTGGGTCATCCAAACCATTATAGCTGAGGTACAATTTTGAAGAGATGATTCAAATTCAAAGTTCAGTCTTAAATCTCTTGTGTTGAAACTTTGAATCTTTAAGTTGATGTTCGGAAGTAATGACGGAATATTTTGCGATACCTGTCATCAGACTTTTCAAAACTCAGAAATTCTAGTCAAGTTGCTTTCAGAGAAATGTTTATTCATACGAATGATTTCACAATTCCTCTCTCTCTTGTGTAGAGGTTACAGAACTTGCTTTCACAAATCCAGCCAAGGGTTAAATGAAATAACCATCAGAATGTTATGGTCCAACTGCAAGAATGACATTGCTTTCTTTTACCCAGATATGGGTTAGTCAATAGTGACCATTACAATAGCCATGGCAGCACTGTGCTCTCTCTTGACAAAGAAAAGCAGTCAAAGTGGCCATTCTCTCCAAAGCCACTCCAATACTGCATCCCTCCCCTGACAAGGAGAACACAACAGCAGTCCATCACACAGAATGTCACTACATTTCTGTCTCCAGATAATTCTGGTTCATTATACTAAAAAAAACGCTGCTCCAAGTGCCTTTAATCACATGACTGCCTTGATCACTACTGTCACTGGGAGGTTTCATTTTCCCCGAAAAAATGAACAAACAGATGGTTTTTTTGTTTGAACAGGTCTCTCTCTCAGCAAATACTCCTAATTCTCAGGATTTCAATTGACAATTACTCTGGTTTTATGGCTTTTAACTGAACAATTTTGCTGATGACCCAAAGATAGGAGACATTGTGGACAGTGAGAAAGATTTTCAAAGTTTGCAGAGGGATCTGGACCACCTACGAGAATGGGCAAAAAATGGCAGATGGAGTTTAATGCAGACAAGAGTGAGGTGATGCATGTTGGAAGGGCAAACCAAGGTAGGACATATACAGTTAATGAGTGGGCACTGAGGAGTGTGGAGGAGCAGAGAGATCTGGATTTATTATTCCCTGAAGGTGGCGTTGCATGAGGACAGGGTTGAAAAAAAAAGATTTGGGTAACTTAGTTTTCATAAATCAAAAAATTGAGTATAGGAGTTGGAATATAAGGTTGAAGTTGTTTAAGACATTGGTGAGGCCAATTTTGGAATATTGTGTGCAACTCTGGGTGCCTAACTACAGGAAGGATATCAATAAGATTGAAAGAGTGCAGAGAAGATTGACTGGGATGTTGCTGGGTCTTCATGAGTTGAGTTGCAGGGAAAGGTTAAACAGGTTAGGACTTTATTCCTTTGGAGAGAAGAAGAATGAAGGGAGATTTGATAGAAGTTTACAAGATTTTGAGAGGTAAAGACAGAGTGGATGTGCGAAGTCTTTTTCAACTTGGATTGGGGGAGATAAATACGATAAGTCCAACACCTCTAGGTTCCAATTACCATCTGCCTCTTACATTTAAAAAAATACAGACCTACAGCGCAGTAGCAGGCCCATTTGGTCCATGAGCCAGTGCTGCCCAATTCCACCTAATTAACCTACAACCCCTGGACGTTTTGAAGGGTGGAGGAACCTGGAGGAAACTCACGCAGACAGGGGACGAATGTACAAACTTCTTTACAAACAGCGTCGGATTCGAACCTCCGTCACTGACACCGTAACAGCGTTGCAGAAACCAATATGCTAACTAGGCCACTATCTTTTTGTTACATTAATCAGACAGCTCCAACACCATGAAAGGACTGTCTCCATTACCACAAAGTCCTTTTGTTTTGCTCGAGGATAACTGTGAATATTTATTATCCATCCATTGTTTTCATTTTCTCCTTTTAATTATAATTATGTACACTATTGTGGTCTTTTTTTTAATGAATTATCTGTCTGGCTGAAGCAATGTTGGTGCGCATGGATATTTTATTGTGTACAGGTAGTCCCCGACTTACGACAGTAATGGGGACCGAAGGATTGGTTGTAACTCAGGTTTGGTTGTAAGTCGCGAATGTGATTTTGAGCCGCCGCGGGGAACGGGGACCAATGGGGAGCGGGGGCCTTGGGCTGCATGGGAACGGCCTGCCGCGAGTAACGAGGACTTGGGGCTACCGCAGGGAATGGGGACCTCAGGCTGTCGTCGGGGAACTGGGACCAGGCTGTCCTGGGGAGCAGGAACTTGGAGCTGCTGCCGGGAGAGGGCAACCACTGCATACAGTACTTTTAATGCAAAATATGAACTTGTACAGTAGTTATAAAAAAGAATTTTAAAAAAATTTTTGGTCGTATGTGCGGGTGGACGTAACTCGCATTGGTCAAATGTTGAGGACTATCTGTATAAGACAATATTCCTTATTAATAAGGAATGTAGGTCTGTATTTTTTTAAATGTAAGAGCCAGATGGTAATTGGAAAAGAAATGTTCTTGAACCTAGAGGTGTTGGACTTCTCGTATTTATCTCCCCCAATCCAAGTTGAGAAAGACTTCGCACATCCACTCTGTCTTTACCTCTCAAAATCTTGTAAACTTCTATCAAATCTCCCTTCATTCTTCTTCTCTCCAAAGGAATAAAGTCCTAACCTGTTTAACCTTTCCCTGCAACTCAACTCATGAAGACCCAGCAACATCCCAGTCAATCTTCTCTGCACTCTTTCAATCTTATTGATATCCTTCCTGTAGTTAGGCACCCAGAATTGCACACAATATTCCAAAATTGGCCTCACCAATGTCTTAAACAACTTCAACCTTAAATTCCAACTCCTATTATGAAATAAGTTAAAGGCAGTGGTCGTTGGCGTGAACGTACTGAGAGCCACCTGACCCCTAAAGCGCATTCAAGATGACCTGATGTTGCAATGCCACAGGATAAAACATACTCCACGGGTCTGCAAGTAGTCCCGAAGAAATTGATCACTTTAAGGCCTTTTTGTAGTGAAATTGTAAAAACAGGTTTCCTCTGCATTTAAAATACTCTACTTATCTGCATTAAAGGTCCAAAGGTGGATTCGCAGGTCCAACACGGTCTGGGTTCCCTCTGCCAAGGGTAGTAGTGTCAGAGGTGAAGCGAAGTCGCTCCACCTCCTGCGTCGAAGGATTGCCCCTGAAAGTGGCTCCACAGGGGAAGGACTAATGACGTCGCAATGATACCGTCAGCCCGCAACCCAAAAGAGTGAATTTTAAGGAACCCATCTGCAATTATGAGGTGCAGAAGATCTGCCTGAGTCCTAAGACCTGTTCGAACAGATCTCCACTCGTACTCGTACTTGCTCCTCGATCGCCATTGCTGTGTATAGGGCGCTTTCACTTTCCAGCGCTTATGTTCCACATCATGGTGGTGGCCGGCGCTGCTGCATTACACACCGTGCTTCCCTCACGTTCGGAAACTGGCTCGGGAATCTCCTCTGTGTAAAAGGACCACGCGATCTGCCTTTTCTGTCCTCCGCATCAAAGGTAAATTCGCCTTTTCCTTTTGTAACGTGAGCAGGGAAAAAAGCGGCTTTTGTGCATAAAACCCTTTAAGACAGAGATCCCTTCTTGAGTGTGACAGTGGGAGCTTTGTGATCAACAACAAGGGTAGAGACAGACAGCAAGGCTTTATTGGACAACTGAAGGGGTTGATCATTTAACAGTAAAATGACAGACAATTTTATTCGTACATTTGTAAGAACTAGGCAGGATAAATGGTGGGAAGATAGAAGGTTCTGCATAAGTGGACACCCATTTAAGACTAAAATTAAGAATTTCTTCCCTGAGGTCCTTGGAAGCAGTGGAAACAAAGTCTTTGGGCTGATGTGGATAGATTTCTAATGAGTACAGGGAAAGAGGAAATAAAGTGGACTTAATGTATATAAGATTAGAAATGATGCTGTGAAGAGGTTGAATCTGCTTCCTGTTCCTCTTCACGTGGTTATGGATTTAAAAACACGATAAGCCTGCATATTGGTGTGTCCTTGTCAGCTGTGAAATAGGCAAATGATGTTAAGCCTTTAAATTTGTCTGATATTGAGATTTTTTTTAAACAATCAAAATTAAAAATTCTAATTATCAAAACATTTTTGAGGCATTGTGGCTGCGCACATCTCCCGTGGTGAACCGGCCCCCGCTTGTATCGCCGCGCTGGCAGGGCAGCCATTGGGGGTATCTCAGTGCCCCGTGGCTCGGGCCACAGCGTGCACGCGCGCCTCGGGCAACGTGATGACGTCCCCGCCTGTGCGGGGCAGAGCTCATGCTGCCCTTAAAGGGCGCGCGCCAGGTTCAAATAAATCAGTTCGACTGAAACCCCTCAGCGTCCTGTGGTGTGTTTCAGAGTTTGTAGCTGCCGCTACAACATAACATAATTAAAAACCCATAAATTGCTGATAAACCTATTAAACCAAAGCAACGTTTATAAGTAATTTTTAAATATAATTTCAAGTTTGCCTCCTCAGGCTGAGAATTTACAGTCATGTTAATAAGGTTATGGATCATGCCTCAGGTCAGACCTGGTGTTAAGAGATAAGGAGAATTATTTTTTTTCTTGTGGACCCCAGCAACCCCCCCCCCCCCCCCCCAGGGGTATGGTGACAGACACAATATGTCCTTGACCTGCCCTTGAAAGCCCTTGCACAGAATGCCACACCTTGGGGATGAGCCCTGCCAGGGTCAACAGGAACGACAGATATTTGCCCAAAATATGTCAAGTTGGCTCACCCAGAAACATCAGTGGCATCGATGAGAACCTTTGAGGCTGTACCATAAAACCTTCCCAGGAAAGATTCATACTTGAAAATCAAAATGATTCAGAGGCTGGGAAGGCAGAAAATGCTGCAAAAAAATCAGCATCCCAGGAGAGAGAGGGAGAAACAAAAGTTGAAAATGCAAATTTATTGCCAGGGACCATACACGATTGGCGTACAACCCTGAGATTCTTTTCTGCAACCGGGCTAAATTTCTATTACTGGTCACTGCAAACTGCAATCAAAAAAAGAAAACTATGAACAAACTGACTGCAAACACAAATATAGGTACAGTAATCAATAATGAGCAAAATGTGAGTCTTAAACGAGTCTCCAAATGAGTCTATTGTTCAGGAGATACCTGAGCCATAGCAGCTGAACCTGGTGGCAGCTGTGCTCCTTCCTAATGACAGCAGCAAGAACCGGGGTGGTGTGAATCCTCGATAATTGATCATTGTGGCTGCTCTATTACAGCAGCGTTCCGTGTAAATATTTTTGATGATGGGGAGGGCTTTGCCTGTGATTTTCTGAGCTGCGTTCACTACCGTTTGTAGGGTTTTTTGCTCAGAGGTATTGGTGCCCGCATAACAGGCTGTGATGAAGCACACTTTCCACCAAACATCTGTCGAGGTTTCCAGTGACATGTCAAATCTCTGCAAACTCCTGAGGAATTAGAGGCCCTGATGTGCTTTCTTCACATTGACATTTGTACGTTGGGTCGAGATAGTGACTCCCAGGAATTTAAATTTGCTCATCCTCTCCATCTCTCATCCCGCAATGTCAAGCATCCGCTTCGAGGCTGGCTTCAAATGCAGATAAACATTTTAAACTTACCTGGTTGTGCAGTAGCCCTAAAAGGCTGCTCCAGTGCTGCTTTTAGGCAGAGCAGCGCCGTCCATCATAAATACACGGCAGATCAATGGCTGTCTTCCCTACCCATAATCCCCCATGCATCCGGAACTGCTCTGCATTCCCTGGACCAGTTCCGGCTGTGTGGGAGATTAAGGGGAGGGTAGGCAGTCATTGCTCTGCCACGTATTGTGCCGCTTGCGCCGATGAACGGCCCCAAAGGCCGAGGTGGCCCAGTGAGGTGCCGGAGGCCAAAGCGGTCAGCGGGACTGTCAATTTTTATCAGCTGCGCCCAATGGCCTCCTCTGGCCACCCCTGCCCTGAAGGGGGTGAGAGAGGTGAGTGAGTGAGTGGGAGAGAGAAGTGAATTGGATCACAGGCTGACGATGTCATCACAATGACATCAGCCCGCCCCCAGCCAGACGCTTGCAGCGGATGTACCTTTATGAAGCGAGGCGGAGCGCACTGCTCCAACTCTAGCACTAGCTTGAAGAGGGATTGGAGTCACCACCCTTCAGCCACTCATGGACCATTTATGAAGGTACGTTTTCCGACGGGAGGGCTTTACCACACCACCTGCCTTTAACTGGATTGATCTCCATCTTCCATTGCCCAAATCTGCACCACCCTTTATCCTTTTGTAACCTATGACATCCTTCTACCTTATTCACAGCACCTTTGACCTTTGAGTCATCTGCAAACCTACTGACCCCTCCCCCTACTTCTTCATCCAGGTCATTTATAAAAATTACGAAGTGCAGGGGTCCCAGAACAGACCCTTGCAGAACTCCAGTCGACACTGACCTCCAGAGAGAATAAGCTCCATCTACTACTCCGCTCTGCTTTCGGTAGCCAAGATCCCATGGATCGAATGCCTCATATATTGAGGATATTTGCAATGACCACCATCATGAAGACTGTTAAAAAGTATTCATTAATTTACCTGCTACTTTCATTTCCTGTCTTGGTCTCTGGGGATATCACACATATCTAAGCTACCCTGTCTTTTTACATATCCACAGATGCTCACTGTTTGTTTTCCTTCCAATTTCTCCCATAATTAATATTCTCCCTCCTTATTAAATTTATCACCTCCAGCTGATAGATCTTGTAAAATTTACAATCCTTTGGTCTATGGCTAACCCATGTCACTAAATTATGCACCATTCTTTGATTTAATAGTTTCCTTAATCCCCTTTGCCAACCTCAGTTTGTTCGTCTCTCTCTCCTGGGACAAATTGGAGCGAGAGGGAATGGGAAATGTTAACGTTGAAAGCGACTGGTGTCCTTTCGAAAAGGACAATGAAAGGTGATGTGCAAATGTAGCAGACATTTTTGAAGGCCAGTGGTACATTAGTTTTTTTTCTTGCAGTGAAGTACAGGAGTAAAGCTATCTTAGCTTATTTTGGGAGTTGAATCATGGTCTTATCAAAAGGAGGATGCATTTGCCTCAGACAGGGTGCAATGAGGTGTCTGCGAGTATCAAATGAGAAGAGACTGAGTCTTTAGTGTTTAGAGGGATGAGCAGCGATGTAATTGAAATGCCCACCAGCTTCAAGGCTCGTCAAGGGAAAATGGCGGAAAATGTTTTCCCCTATCGAAGGAAATGAGAACTAGTCTCAAAACAAAGGGCAGGTCCGTTCAAGTCAAGTCAAGTTTATTATCAGCTGATTGCACAAGTACAACCCCTATGCAATGGCGTTCTCTGGTCCTCGGTGCAAAACATACAGACACACAACCAGACATAACACACAGGCAAACAATACATAAGCAGGACAAGTAATCGTATGCAAAATAAATAAATATATGTTGTTTGATGAATATGAGGGTCTCGGAGGGTTAGTGTGAGCAGTTCCTTTGGTCGTTCAGCATTCTCACTGCCCGTGGGCAGACAGTTAGTGTAGTGGTTAGCGCGACGCTGTTATAGAGGCTGCAATCAGGACTGGGGTTCGAATCTCACGTTGTCTGTAAGGAGTATGTATGTTTTCCCCTTGTCTGCTTGGATTTCCCCTGGGGCCTTTCGTTTCCTTCCTCCATATTGGGGATTGTAGGTCAGTTGAATGTAATTCGGCACATGGGCTTGTGAGCTGAATTGGCCTCTATTACTACGCTTGTATGTCTAATTTTTAATAATTTTTTAAAAAGATTTTTTTAAGTTTTACATTAAAAACAATTTTAATTTAAAAAAATTAATAAGCTCTTCTTCACTCTGGAGGTGATACTTCTGTGTCTCTTTCCCATCAGTAGCAACTGAAAGATGCTGTGTGTGGGGTGGAATGGATCCTCAACGATTTTGCCCGCCCTCTTCAGACAACGATCCAGGTAGATCACACTGATGGGGTGAATGAGAGGTTTCTTCACTCAGCGAGTGGCAAACTTTGCGAATTCACTCCTCAGGGGATATGGCGGCCGTGCCATTACCTTATATAATAAAGAAATCAATGTATATGGGGATAGGGAAGGAAGCAGAAGATAACAAAGATCTTGTTTGGAGGTAGAACAGACTTGAGGGACTGAATGGCCTACTCCTTCTTGCATCTTTTCTGTTCCTGTATTCTAATATTTTTCCTTCAGCAAATAAGGATGCCATGCACTATGCATTTTCATCTTTCATTAATATAAATTGTAATTAGCTTTTATATATATTTTTTTAAAACATTTTTAGACATTCAGCATGGTAACAGGCCATTTCAACCCACGGGTCCCTGTCACCCAATTTACACCCAATTAATATTCACACACGGTACATTTCAAAGTGTGGGAGAAAACTGGAGCCCCCGGGAAAAACTCACGCCAACACGGGGAGAATGTACAATCTCCTTACAGACAGTGCGGAATTCGAACCCCGGTCCTGATCGCTGGTGCTGTAAAGGCATTGCGCTGACCGCTACGCCAACCACACCACCCCCTACTATATATTGATGACAGATCTAATTTTAAATTTAAATATATTTACAACATGGTAGATGTCCATTCTGGCCATTGAAACCCATGTCACCCATTACCAACCTTGTAAATGTTTGGAGGGTGGGAGGAAACCAGAGCCAGTTATGCGGAGAATGTACAAACTCCTGACGGACAGTGCCAAATTCTAACCCGGGTCACTGCCGCTCTAATTAGCTATTAGCGTGGTGGTAAAGGAATAAAGTTATGAAAGTATAAAGAAGTTTGCTGATGCAAAAATTAACGTTGTGGCAGACAATGTGGAGAAAAACTTCCGACTGCAGCAAGTTTTTGATCGTCTTTGGGGCAAATGGAATTTAGTTCAGAAAAGTGTGCAGTTGTGCGATTGGGAACAAGGAATATAGGATATGAGTGGTGTTAAGGAACAGAGGGATCTTGGAGTTTATGTCTTATAGAACATGGAAAGTAGTAGAACAAATGGGGTAGTTTAAAAAAGTACATGAAATGCTTTGCTTTATTAGCGGATGCAAAAATATGAGACCACGTAGTTTATACAAGAACAATATAAACACAGGTTGGACCACAGCTGACTATTGTGTATTGTTTATCTCACCACATTACAGGAAAGATGATATTTCTCTGGGAGAGGGTGCAGGGCTAAAAATGTGTTGAACTGAGGAAAGATTAGATGCACCGAGGATATTCACTTTGGAGAAATGAAAAGGAGACGGAGAGAAGATCTAAATGAGGGGCATAAAATTATAAAGAGGCTAGATGGATGGAAGAGGAAGTGGGGGGGGGGAGAAGGATGAATAAAAAATTCGGGGGGTAGACTTAAAGTGATTAGAAGAGGGATTAAAGGGAAACGATCCACCAGAGAATGTGGGAATCCAGAAATCGGCCTTATAAAGAGGTGAAAGGAGAAACTTCCATTACACTTAAACAGCACTCGCACATGAAAATCTATGGCTGATAGGACCCATTGCTGGAAGGTGGGGTTAGGCTGGGTAGTTAATTTTCAATGAGCATGGGCATGATGGGCCAAATGGTCTCCAACTGCGTTATGAATGTTTTTTTTATATTTACCTACTCCAGTAGTTTCCAACCTTTTTCTTTTCACTCACATACTACCTTAAGTAATCCCTTACTAAACACAGAGCGTCTGAGGTATCCTATACCAGAGGCAATCTGTGGTTAGTAAGGGTTTACTGAAAGTGGTATGTGAGTGGAAAAAATCAACTTGAGAACTACTTACCTTTTCTCCCCGCTAGTAACAGAAAGCTGGAATGAAAAAAGTGCCATTTATTTCTTCTTTATGACCTTGGACCAGCTCAGATATCTGATTTTTGGATTTATTGTGAGAGTACAAACATGACATCACACTACCCTGAGATTATTTTTTGCCTTTGGGCAAGGCAGAATTACCACTTATTGGTAGCGCATGAAAAACTATACTCTACGAGATACCTACACATGTAAGCAAATAAAGAAATGTAAGCAAACTGACTGTGCAATAGAGATAAAAAATCAATAAAGTGTAAAGTAAAAGTCCATAAATAAGTCCCTGTTTGAGTTTGTCATTGAGGAGTCTGATGGTAGAGGGGGAACAGCTGTTCCTGAACTTGGTGGTGCGAATCTTGTGGCACCAATACCTCTTTCCTGATGGTAGCTGCAAGAACAGAGCATATGCTGGGTGGTGTGGATCCTTGATGATTGCTACTGCTCTCCGTCGGCAGTGTTCCCTGTAGATTTTCTCAATGTTTTTTGCCTGTGATGTGCTGGGTTGTGTCCATACTTTTTGCTGGGCTTTATGCTCAGGGGTATTGGTGTCCCCATACCAGACCGAGACTCTCATACCAGATTCTTGCTGACACCATGAATCCTCCTCCTAAGTTGAAACGTTTTATATGATATTTTAACAAATGCCTTTTGAAAATACAGATATACTGCATTAACTGAACACCCCTTATCTATCTTTAAAATAATTCTATTAGTACTGTCAAATCTGGCCTTCCTTTTATAAAAACCCTGCTGACTCTCTCTGTTTGTTGCTGCAATTATTTAAATTTATATTTAGACATACAGCACGGTAACAGGCTATTTCGACCCACATGCTGCCCAATTTCACCCAATTGACCTACAACCCCTGGTACGTTTTGAAAGGTCAGAGGAAACCCACGCAAAGACTGGGAGAACATACAAACTCTTTACAGACCGTGTGGGATTCCAACCCTGGTCCCGATCGCTGGCGCTGTAACAGCGTTGCGCTAACCACCGAGCTAACAGTGCCGCCTTAAGTTTGTTAGCTAAGTTTGTTGCCAACTAACATCAGATCTAGGTCTACAGATTCCCTACTTTCTTAAACAGTAGCATAGAATTTGCTACCTTCCATTCTGCTGGGACCATCCCAGGATAAGCATTTGGAAGATCATCACAGACATCTACTATCTACTTAGTCAACTGTGTTTTAACTCTAGGATGTCTACTTTCAATTCCAAATGGTTTATGCTGTCTTAGTCTATGAATGTCTCTGTTGTTTTGGTAAAGGGGTATAATATAGCTTAATTCCTTGTTGCAATTTGAATGACTGGTTTCATCATCGTTTTTACTAAGGCAATAAATCTGCTCCATGATAGTTGTTAACTCGGCCTGCAACATCACGGCCACCATCTTCACTCCATCGAGGACATCTACAAGAGGCAGTGTGTTTAGAAAGCAGCCTCTATCCTCAAGGACACCTACAACCCAGACCATGCCCTCTTCACTCTGCTACCATCGAGAAGGAGGTACAGGAACCAAAAGACGATCACCCAGTGGCACAAGGGCAGCTTCTTCCCCACGGCCATCAGATTCCTGAATGATCAATGAACCACAGACACAGCCTTACTTTGGCCTTTTATCTTAAGGTGAGCAAGAACGATTCCTGCATTGCGATGTTGCTGCAAGACAACGAATTTTGTGACATATTCATGACAATAAATTCTAGTTGTCCAGAAAATCGGCTGGTCTAACATCACCAACGTCCCGAGAATGTTGTTACTGCCATTTTACTGGTGTATGCACATAACATATAAATCACATTAAATAGCAGCCAGCGATAGAGGTAGCCAATTTGATGAATTTGTTATCGACTCATAGAATCTTCTAATCAGGCCCAGCTTGTCCATGCCGAATTGTGTGTCCTTCTGCTACAGTCCCACTTGTCCACATTAGACCCATACCACTCCATGCCCCCCTCACAGGGCTGGATTAAAGCCAACTGATACCCAACAATGGTTCTCCCTCGACCCTTCCATTGTCTAACTGACAAGACGAAGTGCTGGATGGGAAATAACAGTTTTCTTCCAGGTCAGACGCCACAACTATATTAAATATAACCTGTATGTGTGGTTTTTTTTATCATTTATTGTGGGGACCCCTTTTTGTGAGACCCTAGTTCAGCTGCACCTTGGTAAATCCAGCACTGGAAAAAAAACTCTGCAGTGCTCCCTTCCCTCGGTACCCTCAGCATGTGCTTATTTTGCTTAATGATTAACTCAGGCCTGCCCCTCCTACTCATATAGATATCTTCCAGTAAGCTACCATACGTGCCTCTGTCGCTTGCTCCCAGGGACCACCACTCTGTGCAAAAAACTGTCCCTTCTAAATCCCACTCCTGAATAACTCCCCTGCCCTTTTTCTATCCCTCCCCCCCCCCCCCTCCCCCCCCCCCCCCCCCCCCGCCAACTTGAATCTCTGAACAAAAAAAAACATGCAGCTTAGTTTCAGGAACTGCCAACAAACCAGTTGCAGGCCCTTCTCCTGGGCCCTAGTCAGTTGGCATTTTAACCCAGTGAATTTGCAAATTAACACCCAAACCACCTCCTTACATCCTGCATACTCAGGAACTGTGCCCAGGCCTTGAATCCTCCTGATTAGAATCCTGAACTTTGCACTACACCAAACAACTGGAACTAAGTTACAAATTACATTGTTTTATGGCCCTACCCATTATGCTTTTCTTACCATTCTTAGGCCTCAGTACTACACACACAAGTGACAAGAGAACACTGGAGCAGAGTTACAGATCCTTTGCCCCATCTAGTCCATGACAAACTATTATTTTTTTCCTTTAAAAATGCAATGCTGGAGAAATTCAGTAGGTCTCTTGGGGTACTTTATATAGCAAAGACAGAGCTGACGTTTCAGGCTTGAGGCCTTCTTCAAGACATGAGCAAAATGTAGCCAAGCGCCTGAACAAAATAGTGGGGGAAGGGGGTGGGGTGTTCAGAGGGAGGAGCACAGGCTGGTGATAATCAGTGGATAAGGGAGGGCAAGCAAGGGGAGGAGGGGGCTGGGGTGATGGGTGGCTCTATGAGATGGAATGGGCTGGAGAGCTGGATGAAAGAAGAACAGAGGGCTGGAGAAGGGAGGGGGTGGTCTAGCAGAAACCTGTTAATGCCATCCAAGTGGGGACAGCCCAGGTGGAAGTTAAAGGTCACGCCTCCAATTTGCAGGTCATCTTGGTTTGACTGTGTGCTCCTCCCCTTGCCCCAGCCCCAGCGCCCCCTCCCCACAATTTTTTTGGTTGCCTGACTACATTTTACTCACATCTTTATGAAGGGCTCCAGCCCAAAATGTTGGTTATGCATCCTTTATCTTTGCTATATAAAGTACGCTATTTGACCTGCTGAGTTTCTCCAGCTTTGTGTGTTTATACTTCAATCATGGAGTCTGCAGACTATTATGTTTTACTTCTATTTAATTTTCCTTGTTTCTCCTCCACTCTCCATCTCAATTAGATTCTGTTTACTTTGTTCCTTGCTTACCCATCCAACTACAGAGCTAAATCCAGGCTGAAGTTATATTTTTACTAGCAAGTGTTTGGATGTGATTGTTACCATGTTGTACGTACAATTCTAAACCTTGGGTACCCATTTTATACTGCACTTTAAATAGCTGTTTAAGTTGAGAGGTAATTTATGATCTGTACAGCACTTTGGTCAATGTGAGTTGTTTTAAATGTGCTATATAAATAAACTCAACTAAACTCGAGCCATAACTGCCCTCCTCATTCCCATATTATCAACCTCTCAGCATCTTAAGCACTCAACCTTGGCCTCTTTTCCTCCCTGACCTTCATCTGCACCATCTGTGAATAAATGAGATAGTTTCTGCAAGTGTTGGAAATGTTGCCCCATCATCTTTGGCTCCATTAGGAATCATAAAGTAGAACACTACTACAGCACCGCGCTGTTACAGTGCCAACAACCCAGGCTAATATCCAACACTGTCTGTCAGGGTTTGTTCGTTCCCGTCATGTCTGCGTGGGATTCCTACAGGTTTCCTCTCATTCTTCAAAATGCACCGGGATTGTATTGGGGTGGCACAGGCTCATGGACCAGAAGGGCCTGTTGCCACGCTGTATGTCTAAATTTAAAAATTAAAATTAATTAAAAATTAAAAAGGATATTTCCAGCATCTGCAGTTTTTAAAAATATTCTTTTAAAGTTTGTGGTGCACCTACTGATGCCTCAGCCTGTGAAATGATAGACACAATGGGAAATTGGCAGGGCAATTTTACTGAAGGGTCTATGGCCAGTAGTCGGAAGGATTAGCTCACAGAACCCCAATCAACCCATTACTTGTGAATTTACTAATACCTTTTTGGTTATTCCTTCCGTTAAATCTCTAATGGTCAACTATGCTCTATTCCATACCCCAACCCACAGTCCTCCGGCACAGCTCTCCAATTTCATAGACTCAAGCTTTTCCGAGCATCTTCCTTCCCTATTTTCCACCATCCCCATCTGTCCCTCGGCCATCTAATCCCCACGCTCTGGGAATTCTTCCCCCATCCTTTAAGCTTCTCTTTCTTTCTTTCAAATCCCCATAAGCCTCAACACTTCCTTAGTGTATGCCCCATCCCAAATTACTCCGAAGGCTTCCTTTTTACTGAAATAACCTGGGATACTTCTACACATTGAAGATGCTGCATAAACATGAGGTGTTGCTAATGCCTTTGCGACTTCAGGATCAAAGCAAATGGTCTTAAGGGTTAGGCAAATTAATTGGCCATTTAATTTGATAATAGACATTGTTCATGGACTTCCAAATAGCATGTTGCTGGTCAATCCATTTTGGACACAATAGTTAAGCATTGGAAAGATTCGGGCTATGATTCAAGAATGGAAGGCGACGTGGTGTAACTGTTAGTGCTGTCTAATATGGATGTATTGTGCGGGCTGGCCCGCCCCTGTACCTGTGACTCCTCCACTTAGAATTCCCATAAAGGCAGTCACGCCCAAACCCCTCCCTCAGGACCTGCCTTGGAACCAGGCCAGCAACATGTGAGACGTGCTTGCAGTTTGTGGCGATTAAAGCCTTCTTAATCAACACTTCTAGTCCGATGTGAGTTATTGATAGCGTATCAGGTGATACATTTCAATAGTTTTCCCGCTTTTCTTTGTGGTTTTCAAACCTACTGAATAATAGAGATTTCCTATTTTATTTGTGGAGATCTTTAATCCTTTGTTAAAATTGGTATGTGGCCAAAGATAGATTTCCAGGCAATCCTTCAGTAGTGTCTTGCAAAATCCTAGATTTATCAATTAATCAGAGCCTTAATTAATCCCTCAGAGATACCAGGTCATCTGAAGATTCCATATCTCCTTCTTAGTTGTTTTTCCTGATTTTGATGTAGCTGGGATCCAAACAGGGAATAGACTGTAGCAATGTAATTCGATTAATAATTTAGAATGCTGCATAGAGCATTGATATCTTTAATCATTTAAAGTAGATCATACAGTGCCCATCCTTTCCAAAGCAGGGATTTTCATTCCCTGCTCTCTTTATTCATTTGTTTAGAATAAGTATCTGCTACAATATGGCCTTTCAAGAAAGTCACTCAAAATGTTCCACTACATCCAGGCCAACAACAATCTGTTTGAGGGTTCTCATTTTTTTTCCTTAGGGTTCGCAATCCTTGGAGTGACATAATAGGACCAGAGTTAAATATTTTGTACATAACAGAAATAAATTGCTGTTCCTGACTGCAATGTTAATTTCACAGGTGCGTGGAGTGAAATTCTTCTTGGGTGTAGATTAAGTTTGCAAAACCTTGAAGTGCTGAGCACTGGATAAACATGGGAGAATGGGAGGGGGGGGGGCGGCACGATTTGGTGTAGCGGTTAGCGCAACGCCTTTACAGCGCCAGCGATCGGGGCCAGGGTTCGAATCTCGTGTTGTCTCCCCGTGCCAGTTTAGGTTTTCCCTGAGGTCTTTGGTTTGCTCCCACAGTTCGAAATGGGGTGTAGGAGGCAGGTATGTTTCTTTCTTTTACTAGACAAAGAAAAAATTGAGATATTGCCAAATTGCATATTATCAAGTGCGAGCTTTATTAATAGATAATTTTGGTCATGATTTGATGTTACATAGGCAAACTAAATTTGAGATTTTAATAGTTGATGGTGGGAAAAAAGGGTTTATTTCTGAAATATATGCTTTATTACAAGAGAAAATGGTTAAACCAAATTTAAACAAGATGAAGAATAAGTGGGAGAAGGATTTATCTATTTTATTATCTCAGGAGGAATGGATGACTATATGTGAAGATAGTTTAACTAAATTGATTAATGTGAGATATAGTTTAGTCAATTATCATTTTTTACACCAGTTGTATTTAACTCCTGAGAAGCTAAAAAGGTATGGTTTTAGTTCTTCAGATTTGTGTTTTTGTTGTGGAACACAGATTAGTAATTTTCTACATTCAGTATGGATTTGTGAAAAAGTTAAACTCTTTTGGGAAAGAATTATGAAGTTTTTGGAAGATTTATTTAAGATTGAATTAGCTACAACATTATCAATGGGTTTAAGATTGGATAAATTTCAAATTGTGTTTATTTGTCTGGTGTTGACTGTAGCTAGGAAATGTATTGCAATTACATGGAAGAATGATATTGAATGTACATAGATGGCATAATGAGTTGAGATCTTGTATTTATTTAGAGAAGATAACATATAACTTATGAAATAATGACTCGTTTTTTGTTAAAATGTGGACTCCATATTTGAAATATATGGGTTTGGATCTATCTTAAATGTCCTTTTTTTTTATTCAAGATGTTAGGGGTTGGCACACTCCACAGCAACGTATAATTAACTGATATATGTTTTTGGCTCTTTTTGTAGGGGTAGTTTGGGGTGGGATGTAGTGGGGAGGGGAGAGTAGTAGGGGAATCTATTTGTATTTTAAATCTTACAAATAAAGTTTAAAAAGAAGAAATGGGGCGTAGGTTAACTGGGTTTAAATTGGACAGCACGGACATGGGCTGAAATGGCGTGTTACTGTGTTGTCTATCTAAATTTAAAATTTTAAAATAGCAAAAACATATGATGCTACTTTCTGATGGCTACCTGTGGCTGGGACTGATATGGGAATGTATTCTTTTTATAAATAGCTAAAGAGCTGATCTCAGAAGGTATTTCAACTAAATTCCCAACATTTACTGATTTTCCTGTTGAAAAGTGTTCTTTCTACCAAGAAAATACCCAACCTTTATTCTTGGTGATTCTATCAAAGTAAATGATTATGTTTGTAAGTTTAGTTTTAACTAATTTTTAGAATGTCCCGATACTTCAGCCAATCACCTTGTTGTTCATGGACGCTGAGGTTATATTTGAAATCTTGTGAGTTGCAGAGGCAGGCGGAAGAACATGATGAATTGAGAGGAACCTCGATGTAGATGAAGCAGGAATATCAGTACAGAACCATTGGACAGAAAGGTCTCTCTTTATACTGTAAGATTTAAGTTACTCTGAGTATTCAGTCTTAAAAACGTGGAGTTTTACAAAGTAACATAAGAGATTTATGGTCACTCTCTGCATAAGTAATTTACTGGAACTCCAATTATTTTCTCTCTAACTAATTAGTTGTATTTGCTCTTTCCCAATCTAACAGGATGTTAAAACCAACACATAATTACCTTACCCATCAAATTTTTTTTGGAGACCTGGACAAAATCCATCAGAGACACATTAGCCCGCAGTTCTAAAAGTTTATTCAGTTTCTCTTCTTATTCTTTGCTATTTCCATACTTCCTCTCACCTTTCTATATTCTAATTTGCATCTATTTGTAAAGGTTATAAGGGTAAAAGCCCGAACAATCGACACAAAGATAGATAGAAAAGCAAGACGTGAAGGGGACCTGGGGAGCTTACAAAGGAATAGATATAATCCCTTTGATGATGGCAGCAGCAATCATCGAAGACCCACACCGTCCAGCACGTGCTCTGCTCTCGCTGCTGCCATCGGCAAAGAGATACCGGTGCCACAAGACTCACACTGCCAGGTTCAGGAACAATCGCTACCCCTCTACCATCAGGCTCCTCAACGACAAACTGAATCCGAGACTAATTTAAGGACTCTTACCTGTGCACTTTATTGATTTTCATTGCTCTCCTTGTATTGCACAGTTTGTTCACATTCGCTATCTGTTTACAGATTGTTTACAGGTTCACGCTGTGTACAGTTTTTTTTTTGCACTACTGATTAGTGGTAATTCTACTGTGGCCGCAAGAAAAAGGAATCTCAGGGTTGGATGTGAATGTTATGTTTGGACTCTGACAAAAAATCTGAAATCTGAGATAGATCAAAGATCTGGCGATAAGTATAATAAGAGAAAATATTCATTGCTTCTTTTGACAGGAAAAATAAAACAAATGTATCTTCTAAATGGTGATAGACACAAAGCTTTGAGGTGCAAATGGATCTGGGAGGCTCAATGATTTGCCAACGCTCGTATTCAGGTACGTAGGTAGAAAAATTAAAAGTCTGTCCCTGCTTATTACTGGAGGAATTGAATACAAATGCTTCAGATGTATTGGTATTGATGAGATCACATGGGCAGAGTGAGCCCAGCATTGGTTTCTGTTTATAAGCCCTGTTAGTGCATTGGAAGCAGCTCCGCTGTGGTCTACTTGCTTCGCATGAATAGTGTCCCCTGTGAGAAAAGAGTGCACAGGCGAGGCTTGTATCTGCTAGAAGTCAGTTGGTTAAAAGTGAGCTTGTACATAAAAGTTCCTCAGGGATCTTCATAGAATAGATGTGAATTGCGAGTCATGATTTAAAAATAATGGGGACATTATTTTTCACTTAAATTGTAGTGAGTCTTAGATACTTTCTCCCTCAACACTGTGGAGCAAAGACTTGAATATTTCAAGATGATAATGAAGAGGGTGGGAATAGACTGAAGTGCAATTAGATCAAATAGATACACAATTGGCACACTTTTGTCTGTTTGCATCAAATAAATAATTAGGTGGGCCTGTGTTTCATTGGGTAGTGTAGAAGATGAAGGAATTATTGTTGTAACGGAAGAGGGAGAATGAAAAGCAGGGGGCAGAGGGTTAGGGGTCAGATGGGGTTCATTTTAATTTAGACGTACAGGAAGGTAACAGGACCTCTGGCCCTTGAGCCTGTGCCATCCAATTACACCAATTAACCTGCAACCCCAGGACATTTTTGAAGGGTGGGAGGAAACCGGAGCACTCGGAGGAAACTCACGGAGATACGAGGAGAACATATAAACTCCTTAGTGACAGTGTCAGGCTTGAACCCCAGTCACGGGCTCTGCAATACCATTGTGCTAAGCAGCGACTCAGGCTTGAGCCCTTCATCAAGGTATGGAAAAATGTCACCAGGCATCTGACTAAAAGAGGAGGGGGAGTGGCTGCAAAGGTAGGAGGTGATAGGTGGAGAAGGGAGGGAGGGAACAGCCGCGATCAAGGGGAGGACGGATGGCTGGGTGAATAGAGAGGGAAGAGGGGGAGGAGAGCAGAAAGGGGAGGGGGAAATGGGGGAGAGGAGAGCAGGTTAGCAGAAACCAGAAAAGTCAATGTTAATGCCATTTAGCTGGAGAGTGGCCAGACGGAAAATCAGGTGTTGTTCCTCCATTTTACGGGTGGTCTTGGTGGGATGTGCAACTGATGTAAGACCTCAGCTTTTAATCCCATCTTGAATACTATTCTTTCACTTTGAGTGTTCTCATGGGTCGGAGATTCCTAGGAATTATGGAGGATGTTACAAAGAGACATTTAGCCCCATCCTACAATCATTTCCCCTCTCCACTTGAAAGACTCCTCCTGTGACAGAGCTTGGAGAAGAGCATCCAATTCAGGAGTCTCTTACTGGATATGTAAAGGAGTGACCTGCCCAACATAGGTGACTGTGAACAGGACCTTAATACAGTGTAGATTAACTGGAATAGAACCAATACACAAATTTGCACTGTAGCCTACTTAATTTATTACATTAAGGGGAAATCTATCAAGGACCCTCGCCATGCAGGCCATCCCCTTCACTCTGCTATCATCAGGAAGGAGGTACAGGAGCCTGCAGATAAACATCCAGCAGCCCAAGGACAGCTTCTTCCCCCCCCCCCCTCCACATCTTCAGATTTCAGAACGGACAATGAACCACAGACACTACCTCATTTCCTTTTATTTTTGTTTGTAGTTATTTATTTATTTTTAAATGTAATTTTAGAACAATATTTGCACAGTAATGGTGCTTTTGTGACAATAAATTCTGTTTTTGATTCAGTTATATTGATTTTTTTTGTTATCAACTTCAACTATTGTCAGAGTGCAGTCACAGCATCACATGAAGAGTAAAACACAAACGTCTGCAAACACCGTGTTTGAAGTAAAAACACAATTGCTGGGGAAACTCAGTACTTTATATAGCAAAGATGTTAGCATTTCACCAAGGGCTCAAACCCAAAACCCTGTTTATCAAAGGAAGGATGTTCTTGCAATGGAGGGAGTGCAGAGGCGATTCACCAGGCTGATACCTGGAATGGCAGGAATGACTTATGAGGAAAGATTGCGCAAATTGGGATTGTACTCGCTGGAGTTTAGAAGATTGAGAGGGGATCTCATAGAGACATATAAAATTCTGGCAGGACTGGATGCAGATGGGATGTTTCCAAAGATGGGAAAATCCAGAACCCGGGGCTATGGTTTGAGGATAATAGGCAAACCATTTAGGACCGAGATGAGGAGGAATTTCTTTACCCAGAGGGTGGTGAATCTGTGGAATTCATTGCCACAGAGGGCAGTAGAGGCAGGTTCATTAAATCTATTTAAGAGGGAATTAGATCTATTTCTTCAGTATAAGGGTATTAAAGGTTACGGAGAGAAGGCGGGGACGGGGTACTGAAATTTAAGATCAGCCATGATCTCGTTGAATGGCGGAGCAGGCTCGAAGGGTCGAATGACCTACTCCTGCTCCTATCTTCTATGTTTCTATGAATCTTTATCTTTTCTATATAAAGAACAGTGATGGACCTGCTGAGTTTCTCCAGTATTTTTTACATCACAGGAATTGGGGGTGGGGTAAAGAGTCTAAAATCAACAGCCAGGGTTACAGGAATAAATCTAGGAAACACTTCTACATCCAGAGGTTGGTAGAAATTATGAATTCTCAACCACAAACAACAATTGATCATTATTTTAAATCTTAACTGGATAGGTTATTAGCCAATTGACAATGGAGAAAAGGTGGATGAATAAAATCAGGTTATAATAAGCCTTGATCTGAGTGAACTGTGAGATAGGCTTGAAGCAAGGATTCCCTGTTTATCGAGAGATATGGCATGGAAACAGGCTACTTGGTCCACTCAATCTGCACTGATCTTCAGATGTCCATTTACCCTAACCATTTTTTAATTCTCCCCACATTCCCATCAATTCCTTCTTTCCCAGTTTTTACCACTTGACTATACATTAAAGTGATTTACAGCAGACAATTAACCCACCAAGAGTGATCCAGATCTCTCCCTGAATGAGCTGGCAGACGAACCTATAGAATTGAGTATAATTTTGCCCTTCAAAAGAGATTTGGACAGGAAGGGTTTAGAAAGATACGGACCAAATGCAAGCGAAAGGAACTTGCCCAGAATGCTAACTCATTGAGCGTGGAAGAGATGCATCAAAAGGCCTTTTACTTGGTGTATAACTTTATGACCAACCCCCAAGCCTTCGGGATGGTATGGGAAAATTGGTGAATGTGGTGGAAGCGCAAACACTCACAGGGAGAAGATGGGTTGGTGGACCTGTAAGACTCTGCTAACACATCACCTTTTAGTTCCTTGAGAACTTAGAAGTATCTCTCTGTGTAACCATTCTATCAATCTACATAAATTCCTTCCTCCTTGTTCATGAGATCATAAAGGCACAGCTCAGTAATTGCTGTACAGTGCCCTTCATAATGTATATTTTTGGCAGATTGAGTGGACCAAATAGCCTGTTTCCATGCCATATCTCTCGATAAACAGGGAATCCTTGCTTCAAGCCTATCTCACAGTTCACTCGGATCAAGGGTTATTATAACCTGATTTTATTCATCCACCTTTTCTCCATTGTCACATATATTTTTGGCTTTGTTTGCCCCTTTGCTCCACAGTTTTAAATTTGTAATCAAACAATTCACGTGATAAAAGTGTACATTCCACACTTTGGTTTGACCGTGTAGAAATTACAGCACTTTTTGTACATAGTCCCCTCATTTCAGGGCACCATAATATTTGGGACATTGTCGTAGAAGTGTACATAAAAAAGTAGTCTGTGATTCGTAGACATCACCAGGTGCTGAGTATCTTCTCTGGCGATGCTCCGCCAGGCCTCTACTGCACCTATCTTCAGCTCCTGCTTGTTTTGGGGGCTTGTCCCCTAAGTTTTCTCTTCAATATATGGAAGGCATGCTCAATTGAATTTAGATCAGGCAACTAACCTGCCTATTTAAGCATTTACCAGTTTTTAGTTTTGAAAACTCATTTGCTGCTTTAGAAGTCTTTTTGGGATCATCGTCTTGCCGTAGGATGAAGCGCCATCCAATGAGTTTGGAGGCATTTGCTCTAACTTGACCAAATAAGATGCTTCTATACACCTCAGAATTCGTTTTACTACTGCCATCAGCAGTTACATCATCAATGAAGATAAGTGCACCAATACCTGTGGCAGCCAAGCATTTCCAGTGCATAACACCCCCACCACTATCTTTCACAGAGGAGGTGGTATGCTTTGAGATCTTGGGCAGTTCCTTTAAGCCTCCACACTTTGCTCTTGCCATCACTCTGATACAGGTCAATATTGATCTCATCTATCCACAAGACCTTTTGCCAGAATTCTGCCGGCTCTCTTGGCAGAGCGTTATCTTCCATCCTCTTTCTGTGGCTAACTAGTGGTTAGTGCGGCCTCTTTGTTTCTGTTCAAGAAGTGGACAGGAGTCATTGACACACCCACTCCTGCCTCCTGAAGAGTGTTTCTCATCTGTTAGATGCATTTGGGGATTTTTCTTCATTATGATGAGAATTCTTCTGTCATCAACAGTGGAGATCTTCCTTGGAAAACCGGTCCCTTTGCGATTACTGACCTCACCGGTACACTCTTTCTCTTAATAATGTTCCGCCTCATAATGTTTTTTTTTTGACCTAAATTGGCACAACTCTCGTCTTCCTTGGAAAATGGCAACTGACTCCAAAGGTGATCAAAAGCTAATAAGCAAACCCGACTCTCTTATACCTGCACCAATTAAACATACCTGAGTCCTCACAAACACCTGTGAAGCCACATGTCCCAAACACTATGGGCCCCTGTAATGAGGGGAATATGTTTAAAAAGTGCTGTCATTTCTACATGGTCAAACCAAAATGTCCACAAATAACATTGAATACAATCTGGAATGTGCACTTTAATCACATGTGAATTGTTTGAATTCAAATTTATTACTGTGGAGCACTCACTTTCAGTCTTAATTCATAATTCAAGAACATTTTATTTGAAATGTCTGCACTGGTACGTTTTATTCGAGCAAGCAGAGAAAATGTTAGATCACAGCTAGGTTTATAGGACCTGGGGGAATAAACTCCTGGTACAATCAGTATTTTATGGTGTGGGGGAATGATGCAAACCAGAGTTACTCGTCGTGTGTATGGAACCTCACCTACACCATTTTAAATATGGACCCTCCTGCACATTCCCCAACGCATTCCAATACAGACCGGTTTTTTTGTGCGTGTAGAAATGGATTTTGTAGAAACAAGGATTGAGAACCAGCCAGGTCGCTAATATGCAGATCCATCGGATGCAAACTTAAACCATGTGGAAATATTTCTGATATGACTACATGTTTTGTGATTTTCACGTTTCCATAGCAAAAATTAGCACAGAAATTCGATATATTTTCAAAGTTTTAAATTGTTTTAACCGGCCACATGAAGAATCACGCAGGAGTCGGGGTGGGCGTGAATAATGATTAACAAGACATCCTTCAAGCCAATGGCTAATGCCTGTTTTCTAAGACCCTGCAATATGCATGACTTTATGCGATACCAAATGTTATTGGTCGCCCGAGATAAATAGCAGCAGACTTGCTTAAAAGCGAAGGATAACGCTGAGTGGCCGCCGAGTCAGTGTGGAGGGGGATCCTGGCTGTTTGTGCATCTCCTCTTTCTGAAAGCTGATTTCCAGCGTAAATAAGGGCAGGAAGATGGGCATGAACATCAAGGCGGAGTCAGCGACAGTCCATGCTCACGAGGTGTGACAAAATTTGACATTTTGGGACTTTCAACACAAAGCACGAACTGTTCTTTTCCAACCCCCTCTCCCGTGACTGACGATCATATCAGACCACACGAGCGGGGAATGTGTATCCCTTTACGATGCATTCTGTTAAATTAACCCCCCCCCCCCACACACACACAATGCAGAAACTGCCTTGTAAAGCGTGCTTCCTGTATTCTGCGGTGATCTCTGGGGAACCACAGCGAAGGACCAGCATCTTCGCCATACAATTGATTTTGCATCTTGCAGGGTGCGGTGGTTTGAGGGTCTTTGGGGGGAGAGGGAGGGGTTCACTCACAGGGGCACGCATTAAGGAGGATCTTTTAAAAAAAAACACTCCCCCCCCCCTTACTTTTCTGAGCATAAGTTCAAACGAGCGACAGGGACTTCGGCTCGCAGATGGAGAGCAGTGATGTAAATGAGGTGCTTGCAAATTCTTAAAAAGGGGTATTTCGAGGAAATAATTTAAGACTCCAGCGCAGTTAACGTGTTATAAGGTTAATGTGATTATGTTAACTAGACAGGCAGAGGGAGGCGGACAAAGGCTTCCCCTTTGAGGGGCTGTGAAGCAGTCCATATTAACATAAGCATTGTGAGGGCAGAGCTGCCACTTTCCGACCCAGTGGTTTCGGACTGAGCAGAAATGTCTTTTGTCATTCACTTTCACAAAACAGCCTTTTCTTCAGATCAGAATGAAAAGTCGAGTATTTTGGAATTCTGTACTGTGAGTGGCTGTTAACCATTCCTCCCCTCCGTTTCCAGTGGCCCTGCAACATTTTTCTCGAAAAATATATTTGCATTGAAAAGTCCAACTGAATTACTGGACGTCCTCATTCTTAGACCACTCCATGCATCTCCCACATGTGGAACTGATGAAATATGTCACTTCATTTTCAGAGAGGGAACCTGAATTTAAACGAGACGCTCCCGTCATCTCACTGGAAGGGAAATGTTTCAGATAACTGCGCCCACGTTCACCTGATCAGTTATTATTTGATACCAAGTAAACCCCCCCAACCACCTTCTTGGATACATTGTTTCTTTTAAATGCAACAAACGAGGAAGCTATTGAATCCCTAACGCCGCCCCGGAGCAGCGTGCGAGTGATGTTTCTTGGAACTGGTCGCCGGTCAGTGATCTTGTCGGCGTGCCGCACTGCAATGGAGAGGACACCGCAAATTCCAAGCCATCGCCAATATAAAATGAGATGGGGTGGGGGAGAGGAGGAATATTCTCTATTGTGTGTCAAGGTCGGTAGCGGGGGGGGTGGGATCGGGCTCCCAATTAGCCAACTCGCGGAGCTGGTCCTGACGTAATTGCATTGCCCGCTTGACTTTAAACAAAATCTTTTCAATGATTGCAAAAGTTTCTTTTGCATTTGATTGGGTTGATGGTTTATTCGTTCCAGTTGTAGGATCATGAATGCCCACCCCTGGAGGGAGGACTGCAACGATTGCAACAAAGACACATTTGGGGCTACCTGCTTTCGGGGAGGACACGAGTAAGGCGGATCCGAAATAACACTTATCTATCCAAAAACTCCGAGGCTGGAGGGGTGGTGGGGCATAAATCGGTCATTCACTCGTCGTAGAACGGCCCCGGTGAAGTGGCAACACTCGTGGCTCGCATGTGCTTGCGGCTATCGTGGGGAGAGGTCGTTCGTGTCAGGGACGGCAGCGTTTGATTTGTCTGCCGGCTGGGAACAGCGGCGGCTCCTCGACCGGCAGCTGATCATTGCATTTCACCTGATCAGGATGTGGGCAAATTCACATGAGCAACGGGGACGAAGAAACCAACAACATAAAATCTGTAGTTGAAGTCAAAGCACAAAGTCCGGGAGAATCTCAGCAGGTCCGATTTGATGCCTTTCCTATTGACCGTTAATTATAGTAGATCAAGATTTGGGGGAGAAAGGTTCGAGTCTTTGTTTTAAAAGATTTATTCCCAGCAGCTACTCTCTATGAAAATAAACGTCTCTTGCTGCAGGTCGCATTGTTTCATTGTTCGAGAGTAGTAAACGGGAGCGGGGGTGGTGGAGGGGGGAGAGAAGGAGGATCCCATTCACTCGGAGCTGCCTCTGCTCCCTCCCCACCCACCCCCCCTCCCCGGCGAAGGAGCAGGGCCAATGAGGCAGCGCGCCGCTTAACCTCTGCCCGCCGACCTCGCCGTGTGTGCCTGATGTCATGGGGCCGTACAGCTCGGCGGCGCTGCCGGGGCTCGGGCTGAAGGAGGGCGCGGTGAGACGGTGCTGAAAGCGGGCAGGCAGGCCAGCGAGCCAGCCGGTCTTCCAGAGAGAGGGGGGGGGGGAGGGGAGGGGAGGGGGGGTGGGGGGAGAGGGAAGGAAGCCGGGCGGAGCCGAGCGTTGCTGCCGGCCAGGGAGGGAGGGATTGGGGGGGCTAAAAAAAATAACACAAAGAAAACCCAGGCCACCTCCACAAGCCGGCTGTGGGTGCCCAGTCGTGCTGCGATCGCTGCTGCCCCACTCCCCGCACCGGCGGAGGCACACCGGGTCCCAAGAGCCGGCCACGGCTCGGCCTCGCTCCCGGGTGCCTCTCCCTCTCTCTTGCGTTCCTTCGATCCCACTCCAGCTTTTGCTCTGTCTCTCTCCTTCCCTCCCCACCCCCTCCTCCTCCTCCACCACTACCCCCCACCCCCTCCCTCTTTCCCTATACCCTCCCCTCCCGATTGCTTTTGTCTGATTCCTTCCTGCTTCTCTCGGGCTCAGCCTCTCTCTTCCCCTCTCTCTCTCTCTCTCTTTCTTTCTCTTCCCCCCCCCTCTCTCACTCTTCCCCCCCCCCCTTTAATAAAAGATGCCGAGCTCGCTTTTCGCCGACATGGAGCGGAACTCCGGCGGTGGTAACAACAGCAACAACGGCGGCGGAACCGGGGAAACGCTGGATGACCAGAGAGCGCTGCAAATCGCCCTGGATCAGCTCTCGTTGCTCGGGCTGGACAACGACGAGAGCTCCATTTACGACAACGAGCCGAGGAAGAAGAGCGTCAACATGACCGAGTGCGTCCCCGTGCCGAGCTCGGAACACGTCGCGGAGATCGTGGGGAGACAAGGTACCGACAAGGCAGGGTCCGTGGCCCTGCATCCCTCCCGTGTTTTTAAAATGTTGCATTTTGGCTGTGACCCCCCCCCCCCCCCCCCCCAACTGATGTCCCTCGACTACGGGTAGTAGCGCAGCTTTGGAACGTTCGATACAATGTATCCATCCTGGGACAATGTATCTATTTTATTCTGGGTAGCTTCCAGTTTGTGGGCTCCTCGCATCCGACACCATGTATCATTCCAGAGAAGAGGCGAGATCTCCAATAATTGCAGCCTCTGCTGAACCTCCACCAATTCTATTCTACACCCCATTCCAAGCCCCTCTTTACAGCGTCTTTTGTTTGAATTCGACAGCACATTTTGACCACGGAAAGGGCTGTGAAGGGGAGAGAGTGTTTGCAGCGGAAATCTTGCACACTGCTTTCGGACTGTTGGCTCGAACACACACACACACTCCCCACCCCCTTTTCCTCGAGTAACTGATGACAAAGGAGAGTGCAGACATGCGAGAGGAGCGCATTGTGCGGGGAGAAGCGCCTGGGACCGAGCTGCGTCCTTCTCGTCTGCTTTGTTGTAGGGTCACTAAACGATGAGATTTGTGTGTTTTTTTGGTCTCTCCCTTGTTCTCAAGGTTGCAAAATCAAAGCTTTGCGGGCGAAGACCAACACCTACATCAAGACTCCGGTGCGTGGGGAGGAGCCAGTGTTCGTCGTGACCGGTCGCAAGGAGGACGTAGCCATGGCCAGGCGAGAGATCATCTCGGCGGCCGAGCACTTCTCCATGATCCGAGCGTCTCGCAACAAGAACACGGCGCTGAACGGCGCGGCGCCGGGTCCGCCCAACCTCCCGGGTCAGACGACCATCCAAGTGCGGGTGCCTTACCGGGTGGTGGGGCTGGTGGTGGGGCCGAAAGGGGCGACCATCAAACGCATCCAGCAGCAGACCCACACCTACATCGTCACCCCGAGCCGGGACAAGGAGCCGGTGTTCGAGGTGACCGGCATGCCGGAGAATGTGGACCGGGCGCGGGAGGAGATTGAGGCTCACATCGCCATGCGGACCGGAGGTCTGATCGAGCTGACGGACGAGAACGATTTCCACGCCAACGGCACCGACGTGGGCTTCGAGCTGAACGGGGCGGGCAGCCTGTGGAGCAAACCCACCCCCGGTCGCAAGCCCTTCTGCAGCTACCGCAATGACAGCTCCAGTTCGCTGGGCAGCGCCTCCACCGACTCCTACTTCGGGACGGCCGCTCGCCTGGCCGATTACAGCCCCCCCGCCGCGCACTTCGCCTCCAACGGGGGCCACGCCAATGGTTTCGCTTACGGCGACCCTCTGCCCGCCGATGGCGAGCGGGACCTGAGCTTCGACCCGGCTCCCGCTCCTCCGCCCTCCGCCCTGCTCTGGTCCCAGTTCGAACGCCCCCCCGCCGCTGCCAACGGGGTCTACCCCAGCGCCGCGTCCACCAACGGCGCGTCCCCCGCGCCGCGGCGAGCCAACGGGGTGGGCTCCGGCGCCGCCCCCCCCCGCCTCTCGCCCCCGCCGCCGCCGCCCCCCCCTCCTCCTCCTCCCCCCCCACCCCCGCTGCCGGCCAACGGCGTCCCCGACCCCCACCCGCTGGCGCGCCGGGTGCGCAGCGACCCGCTCAGCGGCTTGGCCTCACCCATCGGCTTGGTGCCCTTCCCCGGGGGCGGAGGTGCCGCGGCTGCCTCGCTGCTCCCCGGCGCCCACCTCGCTGGCGGGGTGCTGGCCGAAGCCGGCGGCGGCTCTTGCTCCTCCTCCACCTCCTCGTCCTCGTCGTCCTCCTCCTCCTCGTCCAGCATGAGGAGGAAGGGCAGCCGCGACTGCCTGATGTGTTTGGAGAGCGAAGTGATCGCTGCCCTGGTCCCCTGCGGCCACAATCTCTTCTGCATGGATTGTGCCAACCGCATCTGTGAGAACAACCAGCCCGAATGTCCTGTGTGTGGTAAAGCTGTTACTCAGGCGATACGTATATTTTCTTAGAACAAAAAATGCAAACAAGAAAACACCTTTGTAATATTTGCATCCTGCAAAGTTAGCAAAAAAAACCTTACATTAAACATATCGCGTTTATTCTGTGAAATCCGCAGGTTTAAGATGACTCTAAAGCAGAATTGCATTACAGATTGAAGTATTTTATTCTTTTTTGACTTGAAAAATTATATTTCGTATGGCAGATGTTTACAAGTATTTTAATTTAATTTCAGTGAAACTTTTTTGTAGCTGGGTTTAAAAAAAACTTTTTTTTATTTTCGAATGGCCTTTTAACTGGGGGGCGCCACGAACACTGTATGGTTTTGTTAATCACACCACACTCTTGCCTGACTCCCGAGACCACGCCGAGCAGTATTCAGGAGGGAGATTAGGGGGGGGGGGGGGGGGGGTCTGGGCAAGCAAAAGTGAGAGACTTTAAAAAGTAAACCCGCTTCACCCAGCATATTTTCTAGTCAATGGATATAAAACATATTTTATTCTATATTATTACGAAAATGAAATTATAAAAGTAGCAAAAATCAATGAAAGGAAACAGTTAAGCTTTCTAACATTTGTATAAGTAGGATCCAGTGAAAATTACAGATTCTGTTGCACCACCTATAGTTTTTAGTATTTCTATTTTAATACATTTGTTTACCACTTGTTTATGTATATGTAGGTGAAGTTACTTGATCGTAAATGTACTTTATTGAGCAAAGTTTAAAAACGAAATATATTTTATTTTATGATAAAGGGCCTTTAACCTCATGGTCAAATATTAATATTATATTTGCTGAGACAAGAATTGAAATTGTATCAAGAGTTTTATTTTTCTGACATTTAAAGTTCTACATAATAAAGGTAAAACTTAAGTAATGGGTGCTACTTCACGTTTTTTTAAGTATTTCTATATAAATAAAATTGGTACATGGAATCAATCATTCTCGAAGCATCTGTTGGTCTTGATGTACTACACACACTTGAGGGGGTGCTGGGAGCCAAATGGCATGGAGTTGCTGGAGGAAAGCAACAAATCTCTTCAAAGTAAGCAATTTGTGAATAGGTTTAATGAGATGACAACAGGAGATGATGTTTGCATCAGTACAAAGTACCTGATTATGTATGCACACTATAGATCTATTTAAAAAAATCTGTATTATAGTCATGCTAAGATACTGTGAATAAAATAGTGTACAACAGCTACATTAATAGTTGGTGCATGTGCTGTTTGGCTTGTAGTTCAGACTGTTTAATTTGCAATAAATGCCGATTGAATTATTTTTAAATGATTGTGGATTTTTCGGAGGAATTGGGTAGGGGAGTTACAATTAACTTTTTTTTAAAAAAACCCTCATTCTTAACTGCTCTGTGAATGTAATAGATCCAAGATAATTTGGTGTGGGGTTCTGAAATGGCTTTGGGTCTCTGGGTATCCAGACTCACAGACGTACACTCCAGCTGTCGTGACAATAATGGACCATAGCAGACTTGGCCTTATGTGGCTCCTGCTTTAATGAATTGGAAACGTTTCCTTTTCACTAGCCTTGCATGACCTGTCTTCTGTTACAGTGAGATTTTTTTTTTAGCTGGACCCTTTCCAGATAGCATGAGGCTACAGCTGCTTTTGTAAAGCCAAGTACTATTTAGGTGTGGTTTGAATCGAAGCTCAGACGGGAAAAGTTTCTGAAACAGCAGTGCAGATGTTCTAAGGGGAAGAATTTTTAAAACAAAACACTTTTTTCTGTCAACTGAACTGGTGAGAACTGGATTCAGCCACATATGCAGATCTTTATGGTATTCAAAGTGCTGACTGCAGGTAAGAGTTTTTACTACTCTGCAGTGGGGAAATACTCATTTCACTTTCGGTGGGGGGGGGCAGTGAAATTGTGGAACAAAACTTAACTGCGTTTTCAAGCATTTGCTGGTTCTGTGAAACAGGATCCAATAGGCTTACACAAGTAATGTAATGGATAACATTAATTTACAGCAGATGGTTATTTCAATGGAAACATCCAAATCATTGCAATTACTTCACAGCCCTTAAAACTGGAATTCAAGGATTTTGTATGTGGTTATCACGGTGGGCATTCCGAAATCAGTGCATCGTGCAGCTCTCGGGTTGTGAGGGTTTTTAAAGAGAATTCATCTTACTAAACAGGAACAGTTACAGAGAGAGAGAGAGAGCCCTTTTACACTTAATATCCAAAACCCATTGGTGAACGTAGAAAGCCAGGAATGAATGAAATTATACTTCCAATATTAGTTTTATTGTAGACTTAAGAAAGTTTTGTTTGTTTTCCTGAATGCTTGTAGCAAGCTATTAATAATTTTTCATTATATTACTTAGGGTGCATGGTTAACGTAGCAGTTGGTGCAGTGCTATTACAGTACCAGCGACCCGGGTTCGGATCTGGCGCTGTCTGTAAGGAGTTTGTACGTTCTCCCTGTATCTGCTTGGGTTTTGTCCGGATGCTCTGGTTTCCTCCCACCTTTCAAAAACCATATGGGTTTTTATTTAGGTTAATTTGGGTGGGCACAGGCTTGTGGGCCAGAAGGGCAGTATGTCCAAATTTAAAAAAAAATAAAATCACTTGTGGAAACTGTACTATGTATTATTATAAGATTCCTTCGCTTGAAGATAATTGACTGCCTTGTTAAACCTTAAATCAAATGTCTTCATTTGGGCAGTATGTCCAAATTTTTTTAAATAAAATCACTTGTGGAAACTGTACTATGTATTATTATAAGATTCCTTCACTTGAAGAGAATTGACTGCCTTGTTAAACCTTAAATGTCTTCATTTGCTTATATTATGTCTCAAAACCTTAAATGAAGGGAGATATCAAAATGTACAACCTATGAACAAAAAATTATATTTAAAGGGTGGATTATTTTGCACTGTTTAGGAATCAGGGATGGCCAACCTTTTAATACAGCAACAGGCCATTTTGGCCCATGAGTCCATGCCGCCCAATGAACCTACACCCCTGGTTTGTACTCGTGGGCTGAAATGGCCTGTGTACCCTGCTGTATGTCTAAATTAAAAATTAAATGGTTGGCCACCCCTAGGTTTAGCTGGTGCTTGCTTTGAACATCACTAATTGGTAAAGTCACGTAAAACAATTTGCTGTTGGAATGTAGATAGATGCAGGCATTAGTTTGGAATTAATTGCATTTCATTGTGACTTTGTTTTACTTTGTTTACATCCCAGTTTATTGGTGTCTGGCATGTGGCTACGTCTCCAGCCAATTACCAGAGAGTGACTCTGAGGTCTCTCTGCTTCTGATAATTTCTTTGTGGTCACCTGTCTGTATAGTGGGTATATATCTGCGTCCTGTGCTGTGGGGCAGCAGTATGATTGTACAGACGTACGATCTTTGGGTTTGTTTCCCCACACAACTAGTAGACCTGCCGCTTCACAGCGCCAGAGACCTAGATTCAGTCCTGACCTTGGTTACTGCTTGCCTGTTCTCCCTGCATCTGCGTGGGTTTCCTCCCAAAGTCATACAGATTTGTAGGTTTAATGGTCACTTTAAATTGTCCCGAGTGTGTAGATTAGAGATAGAATATAGGGAGGAGGGGAGGTGATGTCATAATGGGATTCATGCTAGCAGATGGTTAGCAGTATCTCAGTGGGCTGAAGGGCCTGTTTCCGTGTTGCGTTTCTCTAATTGGCTCATCATTTGGTTGAACATGCGCCTCTGTTCATTGTCAGTGATAATGCTGAGTGTGACAGGGAAGGCACAATCTGTCACCTTTGTACATCACCCATAACACAGCATAATCTACCCAAGCCACTTTCCAGGTCAGCACCTAAAAGCAAGAGAGAGGTTAAGGAAGAAAAACTTTTGTTCTGGGCAAAAGGTTGTGTGTCCCTTGAAATAGCATTTGGTCACTGGGGGATCTTCCTGGACCCAGCCAACTAGGGACCTTTGAATGATTCAGTTCAGTATAAACTAGCAACCAAACTCCATATGGCTTGGGCCCCTACCAGATGGTGCAATTATTCCCCAGGCCATAGGAACTTCATTATAGAGTTTATGACAAACATATTGACATAAACTAACAATAACTCTTGCTTGCCAGGAGGCAATAAGATGATGAATTTCTCATTTGCACAAGTACCAGGTTATTGTTCATTTGTTTCTGACAGAAAGGTGACTGACCGTGCTGGCTGTAAATTTGAAGCTGGTTCAGAAAGCATTTCATCGCAATGAGTTAAAAAGAAAACAAGGAGAGGGAGGGAGTGGCAGGGCATCCCTTTCAAAAAGCTATTGCAAGCACGGAGCTCTGATTGCCCTCCGGCCTCACAATAAGATTCACCATCAATTTGTAATTAATCTGCCACCCAATTTAATTTAGAGCCGTCATCCCACCCTCATTTGTCAGATTAGAGCCCTGCCTCTCTGCTCAAGCAAGTGCAGTGCATGAACATAGTTTGTGACTTCTTGGCTCTGTAATTTTCATCTATGACCCAGATTAGGTTGTAGCTTGGTCCAATTGGCAGACACAAGCCTCTGGATGAAGCTTGTGCATAAACATGTATAGTATTTAACAGTTCCAGGGCTGCCAGGGGCACTGTTTTTATGTCAACAATAACAATACGCGATAATTATAGTTACTGATTGTGACATTGAGTATCGAATAACTGAACCCAAATGTTTATTATTATAAATGTTTACATACACAGCGTGTTGATAATAAACAAGGTAATATAAGGAGACGAGAAACCCGGATGTGAATGTGACGTTGCAACTGGGCATCTCTCCAGATGGTGAGTGGCCAGACTCCAGTCAAATTTCCTTGGCATTGGACTAAACTGAAGACCAGCCCTTGAAGCAGCAGAGAGAGAGAGGGACAGAAGGAACTTGGCAGGATTGTCAGCACTGGTCACACTTCAGTAAGTCCTACTGGGGGCCTAGCGCTGGCAAGGATAATGAAGCTCTGCATTCGCCTGCCTGGAGCTTTAGGATATGTGAGTGATCTTGGAAAAGCTTGAACGTCATACAATTGATTGACGCTGAAAGAAATGTGTTTTAATAGGCTGGAAGAGAAAATAAAGCACTGTCTTGTCCTATACAGCAGTCAAGGCTGAATTGTCTGGAAGATTGGTGCTTAAAGTTTAAAGTACAGTATTCTCAAATGGTGGGGGGGGGGGGGGGGGGTGGGAGAAAGTGAAGCCTTACATTCACTTTTAATGAATTGTAGTGCATTTTATTTCAGATTATTCCCGTGGGGAGGAAATTTTGTTGCTGGTTTGAGGTTTTTTTTAGTATTGCACATGGAAATGGGGATCAGGTCACAGTTATTTCTGTCTGCAACAAGGCGTATAATCTCAGTTGGTCAGGAGCTCAGCTTGAGTTGTCCCTGTTCAGTCACCCCACCCCCGCCAAATGGCATATTTTTTTCCCCAGAAAAAGGGTGACGGTGAATGGAAGTATTGCTCCAAGAAAATTCCCGGTATTGCAACTTGAATGGAGACATGTAGTTATCAATACAAGCCTAAAATATTTTTGACTGCAGTGACGCTTTTCTTGATTAGCAACCTGACCCACCAGTTGTCCCAAGGGAAGATTGCCCCTTCCTTAGCTGCAATCAATTATCAACAGGTTAAAGAGGATTTCTTTAACATTTTTTTTCCTGAGTATTTGTCACCTCTTGGAAACATTGACTACTTAATGCACTATTCCCACTGATAAGAACATCAGAAATAAGAGCAGGAGTCGGTCATCCAACCCTGTTGTGCCATTCAGGGAGATAGATGATGGCTGATTGATGATGGGCTCATCTCCAACTTCCTGTCGTTTACTATGTAAAAAATCTATCCAACCTTGTCTTAGATATGTTTAATTGAGGTCGCCTCCACTGCTTCAATGGGCAGCAAATTCCATTGATTCACCACCTTAGAAAAGCAGTTCCTCATCTGTCCTAAATCTACTAACCTGAATTTTGAGGCTTCATTCCCTAGTTCTGGTCTCCCCCTCTATCTTATCTATGCCTTTTATAATTTTAATTTATAAAATCCCCCTCATTCTTCTAAATTCCAGTGAGTACAACCTCATGAGAATCGATCTCCCCTCATAGATTAATTCCCTCATGACTAAAATCAACCTGGTGAACCTCCTCTGGCACAAGCACTCCCAAGTCCCGCATGGGTAGCATGCTGCAATTGCTCGCTCTTTAATAATCTTCCATTTTTCTTTCCAAAATGGATAACCTCAAATTTACCAACATTGTACTCCATCTGCCAGACCTTGGCCACTCATTTAACCCATCTCTATCTGTCTGAAGACTCTGTATCCTCTGTGCAATTTGCTTTTCCACTCAAATTGTTAATTGAGTTATCTCACTGGTTTGTGAGAGCAACTGTGCCTGAATTTGCTGCAATTTTTCCAATATGGTGGTTAGCATAGCGGTTACTATGGGAACACTTACAGTGCCCATGACCCGGGTTTGAATCTGGTGGTGTTAGTAAGGAGCTTGTACGTTCTCCCTGTTCCCTCCGGGGCCTCCGGTTTCCTCCCACCATTCAAAAGCTGTACCGGGGGTTGGAGGATGTAATTGGGCAGCGTGGGCCAAAAGGAAGGGCCTGTTAACGTGCTGCATGTCTACATTTTAAAAAAAAATGACACCAGGCCATCAGTACTTCATTACGTGTCACTGCTTGGATGTCCCAGGATCCAAAAGGTGAACTGGGGTGAATCTGGTTGGAATCAGGAGTTTTAATTGCTGCCAACAACTTCCAGCCAATTGGCGGTGAATCTTCTGTGCACTTGATAAATGTCCAATCTCTCCTGCTTTTGTGTTGCCTGGTCTCCGCGTGGAAACATCAGAAAGGTTCCAATTCATCAGACCCATTATTTCTGTACATTTGCATGAATTTATTGAAGGGTGGAGAGGATGTCCCAGTAGGGAGGGTTACTGCCTCACAGTGCCAGCAGCCCATGTTCATCTCTGGCTTCAGGTGCTGCCTGTGTGGACGACATGGCTTTATCTTGGCTGCTTCATTGTCCTCCTGTATCTCAAAGATGAGTGGGTTGGGGGGTTAATTATCTGCTGTACATTACCCCTCATGTGGGTGAGTGGTTAAATCTGGAAGTAATTGACAGGAATGTGAGGAGAATAAAATGGATCGGTGTAGGATGAGTATAAATGGGTGCTTGTAGGTTAGCACAGACCCATTGGGCTGAAGGGTCTAATTCTGTGCTTTGTGGCTCTGATATTTTTTAAATTTTAAAAAGGCTTATTCCGATTCTAATTTTCTTGAAATATCTCTGAACATCAGCAAAATTGTTCAAATTCTTGACAAAATCAGAGACAAATGCTCCTTTCCCAGCTTTCATTTTTTGGGGCAGTGTTCATCCTCACCCCACCCACCTCTCGGGCCCAAATCTCCACCGAGATTTCATCAGCCAACCCTGGGTCTAGAGAGGTTAGTCGTACCCCTGGGTCCAGGTGAGCAGAGTGGATTCAGCAGGAACTGGCCATTTATTGAAAGGCCAAGAAGGGGGAGCGAATTGGCCCATTGAGCTTTCAGGCCTCTTAATGAGCCATGTCACCCCCCCACCCTTTTGAAGATGACATAGGAGTTGAATCCAATCCGACCCACAATGGGCCTTCGCACGGGATAACAAATGAGGTGATCTCTGACTTAAAACAGCAGCTAAGATCACTGCACCGACAGAATGGGTCCACCTTGCTCTGAATGTGAAAACTGAATCCAAGTATGGTCGCATCCAGCTTTGTTTTGGCTGGTCTAGATGCAGCTGCCACCTTTTTTCCCCTTTTGGTGGTAATTCAGTGCTGCCCCTATAATATTTATCGTCCAAGAGTTACAAGTGCTGCCTTAGTCGACAATTCAGGCTATTCACAGGAAACATAAGTTACAAATTGAAACCTAATGATCACTGTTGATATCGTCAAACCCTTGTGGGAGCCAACCGCTCGCAGAGACCCTCCAAACAGCCCACGAGCACCGAGTGCTCCTTCTCTAGGGATACACGGGTGTCCTCAGAAAAGCTGAGCTGTCCCCTCGAAGGCCCGCTGGATGCAGCTGCCACCACGGATGTATAGTGCTCCTAATTTTTATTTTCCGACTCGTTCGGCTGGGTTGAGACTCCTGCTCTGCCAGAAATTATTCAAGACTTCAAAGTTCATGTTTCCTTCAGAAATGGTAGATAACTGATAATTAAATGATTTCATCCTATGAAAGAATTTATGGTATTCAAAAAAAAACATTAAAAAGTGCGTCCAAAGTTGTGGCCAATCGACTGCATTTTCTGTACTTTTATTAAACTAAATCTTAATCATTTTATTTCTTTGTATTAAAGTTAGTTGCAAATAGTTTTTGTTTAAATGTATTTGTTCTTAGACATCATTGTAACTCCCAGTGCTGTCATCTATATTCCATCCTGATGTATTTCTCAACCTACATACTAGTTAACCACACTGTTGGGTATGAAAAGATATTTAAGCCAGATTTGGTCAGGGAGAGAGATTACCTTTCCCAGAGGACTTCATTTAACTTGGTGGATTTTTCCAACAATCCCGTCAGTTTCATGCGAACCATAATTAGCTTTTTAGGTCCAATTTATAATTCTATTTTTTCTTTACTTGAGTTTAAATTCCATGGCTACTGCGGTAAGATTTGAAATCCTGTCTCTTGATTGATGTTTCAGAACTCTGATCCAGGAATTTAACCACATCACTCCGATGGATCAATAAAGGAAGAGATATTCATCTTTAATTAAAGGAGTTATTTTGACGGTGACATGGGCAGGTGTGGATGTGATATGCCAAAGGATCAGTTTTCATACTAAGTCCCTATGACTTATCCCTACGCCATCGGAAATGCGAAGAGGCAGTATTGAACCAGCCTTGAGTCCCAGACGAGACTTACAGCCCTGAAGTGCTTCTGGCAGGGCTATAAAATGAAACTGGGCAACGGGGTAGCCCTCTCCAACGAGCTTCATGCATTCTACACTCGCTTTGAGCTGGAGGCCAGCGGGGTTACAGCATGCACCTCTCCAACCTCAGGTTGGTCACTACCGTCAGATCAGCTTTCTGGAGGGTTGACCTGCTGGGTGCTTCCTTTGAGCCGATGCAGACAAGATGGGAGTATTCACAGACCTCTTTAACTCTCCCTGCTTCAAGACATCCCCTTCTGCAACATCCCAGTGCAGACGAAGCACACCGTGAAATGAAGTGTCTACCGTTGCTCTGTCGTGCATCAGAACAAACTACCTTGAGCTGGTCCATGACTCACTTTAATTCCGACCCACTTAAATTCACCTACTGTTGCAACAGGCTCATTTCCTGGATCTCCCCTCACATTACAGCACCTGGACCACAAGGACTCCTACATCAGACCTGCCCATGCCACCATCAAAATAACTCCTTTAATTAAAGATTAATATCTCTTCCTTTATTGATCCATTGGGAGTGATGTGGTTAAATTCCTGGATCAGAGTTCTGAAACACCAATCAAAAGACAGGATTTCAAATCTTACTGCAATAATCATGGATTTTAAATTCAAGTTAAAAAAAAAATAGAATTGTAAATTGGACTTAAAAAGCTAGTTTTGGTTCACATGAAACCTACTGGATTGTTGGAAGAATCCAACAAGTTAAACGAAGACCTCTGGGAAAGATAATCTCCTTCCCGGACCAAATCTGGCCTAAATATCTTTTCAAACCCAACAGTGTGGTTAACTAGTCTGTGGATTGAGAAATACATCAGAGTAGAATATTTATATATATGACATCAATATATATTGATGTCTAAGAACAAATACATTCACTCACTAGAACTCTACCTCCACACAATTGTACAGAACAAACTCATGCCCAAATTTTGTGACTTTGGCTTCAGTGACCCCATCTGCAACTCCATCTATAAATATGTGGTTTACACGAATGTCTGAGACAGGATTCTAACAGTGACAAATCAGAGTATCGTAGGGAGAAAGAGGGAGTAGAAGCTTGGGGCCAGGACAACAGCCTCTCCCTCAATGTCAGCAAAACCAAGGAGCTGGTCATAGATTTGTGAAGAGGGGCAGAGTTCATTCCCTCATCTACATCAATAGTGCTAAGGTGGGTCTAGTAGCTAGCTCTAGGTTCCTGGGGAACCAGTCCAGTGACTTGACCAGGTCCATCCATGTAACACGATAGCCAAGAAGGTGAGCCAGTGCCTCCACTTCCTCAGAAGCCTTGGAAAACTTGGCATGCCCCCTACATCCTTCAGTGACTTCTACAGATGCACCATTGAAAGTGTCCTGTCAGGGAGCATCACTCATGGTCTGCCCAAGAGAGTTGCAATCGCATCTCAGACCATCACGCAAACCCACGACCTGTCCCTGCGTCGACTCTATCTACACTTCCTGCTCTCTCAGAAAGACAGCCAACATATTGAAAACTTATCCTATCCCGACAACATATTCTTCACCCAACACATACACACCCACCAACCACTGTCAGGGGGTATGAGCTCGTATACCACCAGGTTCATGGACTGTTTCTCTCCTGTCATTATCAGAGTCCTGAATGATTTCCTCTGTAAGTGCACTTCTGTACCGTGTCTTACTTGCTGTACTATTCAGGCGATGGCTGGCTGGATTGCTCACAAAACAAACTCTCGCTGCACCTTGGTACATGTGACAAAAATGACACGTAAACTTGAACTTGACTCAATTACTTTTAAGACTCTTAAGTCAATGGATGAAGTTATTTTTATTTAAATTTAGATATATAACATGGTAACCAGCTCTTTTGACCCACACCCAATTGACCTGCAACCCCCAATACATTTTTTGAATGGTGGGAGGAAACTCCTTAGACACTCCCCAGTCCTGATCACTGGTGCTGCAACAGCGTTGCGCTAACTGCTACTTTAACTGTGCCTATGTTATTTATCTTCTGTTCAAAGGATCATTTACTGTAAATAATTAAGATAGATCCTGTTGGTGGTAAGTTCACATATCCGAACAAAAACATCAGATGGTTGAAGCATATACACTAGCACTGTAGCTAAGATACACAATGTACTGAGCTAAGAGTTCAGAAACTTTCAAATCTTAGTCCTCAGATTATGCCAAGCTGTCTGATTAAAGAAGGTAATTATTGTATCTTTTCTTTATTGGTGTTAAATGTTTTACTTAACTCTCACAGGTCTTCTTCTTCTTTGGCTTGGCTTCGCGGACGAAGATTTATGGAGGGGGTAAAAAGTCCACGTCAGCTGCAGGCTCGTTTGTGGCTGACCAGTCCGATGCGGGACAGGCAGACACGATTGCAGCGGTTGCAAGGGAAAATTGGTTGGTTGGGGTTGGGTGTTGGGTTTTTCCTCCTTTGCCTTTTGTCAGTGAGGTGGGCTCTGCGGTCTTCTTCAAAGGAGGCTGCTGCCCGCCAGACTGTGAGGCGCCAAGATGCACGGTTTGAGGCGTTATCAGCCCACTGGCGGTGGTCAATGTGGCAGGCACCAAGAGATTTCTTTAGGCAGTCCTTGTACCTTTTCTTTGGTGCACCTCTGTCACGGTGGCCAGTGGAGAGCTCGCCATATAATACGATCTTGGGAAGGCGATGGTCCTCCATTCTGGAGACGTGACCCATCCAGCGCAGCTGGATCTTCAGCAGCGTGGACTCGATGCTGTCGACCTCTGCCATCTCGAGTACCTCGACGTTAGGGGTGTGAGCGCTCCAATGGATGTTGAGGATGGAGCGGAGACAACGCTGGTGGAAGCGTTCTAGGAGCCGTAGGTGGTGCCGGTAGAGGACCCATGATTCGGAGCCGAACAGGAGTGTGGGTATGACAACGGCTCTGTATACGCTTACCTTTGTGAGGTTTTTCAGTTGGTTGTTTTTCCAGACTCTTTTGTGTAGTCTTCCAAAGGCGCTACTTGCCTTGGCGAGTCTGTTGTCTATCTCATTGTCGATCCTTGCATCTGATGAAATGGTGCAGCCGAGATAGGTAAACTGGTTGACCGTTTTGAGTTTTGTGTGCCCGATGGAGATGTGGGGGGGCTGGTAGTCATGGTGGGGAGCTGGCTGATGGAGGACCTCAGTTTTCTTCAGGCTGACTTCCAGGCCAAACATTTTGGCAGTTTCCGCAAAGCAGGACGTCAAGCGCTGAAGAGCTGGCTCTGAATGGGCAACTAAAGCGGCATCATCTGCAAAGAGTAGTTCACGGACAAGTTTCTCTTGTGTCTTGGTGTGAGCTTGCAGGCGCCTCAGATTGAAGAGACTGCCATCCGTGCGGTACCGGATGTAAACAGCGTCTTCATTGTTGGGGTCTTTCATGGCTTGGTTCAGCATCATGCTGAAGAAGATTGAAAAGAGGGTTGGTGCGAGAACACAGCCTTGCTTCACGCCATTGTTAATGGAGAAGGGTTCAGAGAGCTCATTGCTGTATCTGACCCGACCTTGTTGGTTTTCGTGCAGTTGGATAATCATGTTGAGGAACTTTGGGGGACATCCGATGCGCTCTAGTATTTGCCAAAGCCCTTTCCTGCTCACGGTGTCGAAGGCTTTGGTGAGGTCAACAAAGGTGATGTAGAGTCCTTTGTTTTGTTCTCTGCACTTTTCTTGGAGCTGTCTGAGGGCAAAGACCATGTCAGTGGTTCCTCTGTTTGCGCGAAAGCCGCACTGTGATTCTGGGAGAATATTCTCGGCGACACTAGGTATTATTCTATTTAGTAGAATCCTAGCGAAGATTTTGCCTGCAATGGAGAGCAACGTGATTCCCCTGTAGTTTGAGCAGTCTGATTTCTCGCCTTTGTTTTTGTACAGGGTGATGATGGTGGCATCACGAAGATCCTGAGGCAGTTTACCTTGGTCCCAACAAAGCTTGAAAAACTCATGCAGTTTGGCATGCAGAGTTTTGCCGCCAGCCTTCCAGACTTCTGGGGGGATTCCATCCATACCTGCTGCTTTGCCACTTTTCAGTTGTTCGATTGCCTTATATGTCTCATCCAGGGTGGGAACCTCATCCAGCTCTAGCCTTAGGGGCTGTTGAGGGAGCTGGAGCAGGGCGGAATCTTGGACTGAGCGGTTGGTACTGAAAAGAGATTGGAAGTGTTCTGACCATCGGTTGAGGATGGAGATCTTGTCGCTGAGGAGGACTTTGCCGTCTGAGCTGCGCAGCGGGCTTTGGACTTGGGGTGAGGGGCCGTACACAGCCTTTAGAGCCTCGTAGAAACCCCTGAAGTCGCCAATGTCCGCGCTGAGCTGTGTTCGTTTGGCGAGGCTAGTCCACCACTCATTTTGGATCTCCCGGAGTTTGCGCTGAAGATGGCTGCATGCGCGACGGAAGGCTTGTTTTTTCTCTGGACAGGACGGCTTTGTAAGGTGAGCCTGGTGGGCAGCTCGCTTCTTTGCCAGCAGCTCCTGGATTTCCTGGCTGTTTTCGTCAAACCAGTCGTTGTTTTTCCTGGAGGAGAAGCCCAGTACCTCTTCAGTGGATTGCAGTATGGTAGTCTTCAACTGATCCCAGAGGGTTTCAGGGGACGGGTCCGTGAGGCGGGTTGCAACGTCGAGCTTTGCTTTGAGGTTTGCCTGGAAGTTTCCTCTCGCTTCGTCTGACTGCAGTTTTCCAACATTGAACCTCTTTCTGGGTGCTTTATTGTTCCTGGGCTTTGGCTTGAAGTGAAGGTTGAGCTTGCAGCGAACCAGCCGGTGGTCAGTGTGGCATTCCGCGCTAGGCATGACCCTGGTGTGGAGCACATCTTGTTTGTCACTTTCTCGCACCAGGACGTAGTCCAGGAGGTGCCAGTGTTTGGATCGGGGATGCATCCAGGTGGTCTTAAGGCTGTCCCTCTGCTGAAAAAGGGTGTTTGTAATGACAAGCCGCTGTTCTGCGCAGAGCTCCAACAGGAGGCGCCCATTGTCGTTGCACTTGCCGACGCCATGCTTGCCCAGGATTCCTGGCCAGGTTTCTGAGTCTTTGCCGACACGAGCGTTGAAGTCGCCCAGGATGACAACCTTGTCGGCTGTAGGGGTACGTTGGATGAGGTTGCGCAGGTCGGTGTAGAACTTGTTCTTTTCTGCTGGTTCCGCCTGGAGGGTTGGAGCATAGACACTGATGAGGGTGATGTGACGCTTGTTTTGAAGTGGGAGTCGCATGGACATGATTCGGTCCGAGAGGCCTGTCGGAAGGTTTTCGAGTTTGGAGGCAATGAAGCTCTTGACCATGAAGCCTACACCAGATAGGCGTCGTTCATCCGAAGGCTTGCCAGACCAGTAGAGTGTGTAGCCCGCGCCGCGTTCTTGGAGGCTGCCTACATCTGCCAGGCGGACTTCACTGAGAGCGGCTATGTCGATGTCAAGTCTGAGGAGTTCATGTGCAATGAGGGCAGACCGACGTTCAGGTTGGTGGCTGTCAGTCTTGTCTAGCATGGTTCTGATGTTCCAGCATGCTAGCTTGAGTTTGTGAGCATCTTTTGAGGGGGAGGACGTGGAGGGGGAGGACGTTGAGGGGGAGGACGTGGACCTGTCCTCGGGCCTGCGCAAAGGAGCTTTTAGGTGGAGTGCAGTGCGCGCAGTACTGGCCCCACCCTTTACACCCATGGTTCGTGTGCCGTGGCCAAGCAAGCTGGGACGTGGCAGCGAGGTCCTTGGGTCGTAGGTTTTATATCGGAGTGGCCTTCTCCTATGCAGGTTTCTTACCCGGGCTGGAGGGGTCTGCCTCCCCTCCTAGGTCGGTCCATACTGCCCGGACCGGGGCCGAGGCCGCCGCAGTTCACCCTGTGCCTGGACTGGGGCCACCGCCTCCCACTCCCTGCCCGGACCGGGGCCTCCGCCTGCCTCACTCGACCGAGGCCGGGGCCGCCGTCTCCCCCTTGCTCCTGCCCGTATCGGGGCCGCCGCCGTCTACCCTTCGCCCGGACCGGGGCCGGGGCCGCTGCTGCTCTCCCTGTGCCCGGACTGGGGCCGCCGCCTCCCACTCCCTGTCCGGACCGGGGCCTCCGCCTGCCTCACTCGACCGAGGCCGGGGCCGCCGTCTCCCCCTTGCTCATGTTTTACTTACATTTATGACGTTAATTTGTAATGTATTTTAAGGTATTTCGGATCATCGTAAACACTTAGGACATTAAACAGCACAAAATACATCGTGACAGATAGGGGTCTTCGATTAAATGGGAGATATAATTGAGGTAAACCAGAAACATTTGCTTAATGTAATTGCTCAACTGAGTGATACTTATTTTCCATAATAATAGCAGGTGTAAACAAACATACAAATAACTGCAGACGCTGAAAAACCTGAAATAAAAATGGAGGATCCGGAAATGCTCAACAAGTTATGCGGCATGTGTGGAGTTACACATTTAAGATGCTGCCTGACCTGCTGAGTATTTTCTTGTTGTATTCTCATCCAGGATAGTGGCATCTTTAAATTAACATGAAAAATTATGGAAGAAGAAAACTGACCAAATACAAAATAATTTTGGATTAATATTTGAGAGTCTGGGTATAACACATCATGGTACTGGAATAAATCCTGAAAGAGTTTAAATATTATTTTGGCCAACTAAGAACTTAATCCAGTTAGTTCTTAATGGTTGGAATGGTTAGAACTTAATGGTTAGTGTAGTGGTTAATGCAAAGCTATTATAGTGCCAGCGAACGGGGTTCAAATCCGGCTCCGTCTGTAAGGAGTTTGTACGTCCTCCCCGAGAAGGTGTGGGTTTCCTATGGGACAACCTTTCAAAACCTAAGGGGGTTGTATGTTAATTGCGTGGAATTGGGCAGCATGGGCTCGTGAGCCAGAAGGGCCTGTTACCAAGCTGTTTGGCTATGTCTAAATTCCAAATAAAAGAAAATTAGCCTTTTTTCTCTGTGATGGAGAACTTTGGCTCATCCATTGTTTTTGTTTGGTCTACCCACAGGATTTCTGCCCATCTTTAATGCTTAATAGTTCACTTATCCACAAATTTCAGTGAGTTACAAGACACTATTCAAAGAAGTATGTGAAATAGATTTAATAGTAAGTCTGAAAGTGGAATGAGAAGAAAAGGCAATTGTTTCAGGGCTCTGGGGAAAGAACAGAGTAAAGGGGAAATGTTCCACAGAGAGAAGAAAGCTTTGCACTGCCATACAATTCTATGATTCTATAAAGCTGAATAGTTCTATTAACCACATAGTCGGATGAGCAGTCATTTAATCATCTAACCCTCCCAAAGACCTAAAGGTGTAGAAAAACACCAAGGCAGCAGATGCTGGAATCTGGAGCAAGCAATGAGAGGTGGAGAGACTCATCAGGTTAGACAGCACCTGGATGTCAATGTTTCAGGTCAGAACCCTTTCTCAAGAAGTGGTTTAAGCCCAAGTTCAAGCACAGAAATGCTGGAAGAACTCAACCAGTCTCGCAGCTTCTGTAAGAGGTAAGGATATATTACAGATGGTTCGGGCCTGAGCCCTTCTTCAAGGTATGGGGGATAAAAAGGGAGGTGCCTGATTTAAAGGCTGAGGAGAGGAATGGGGAAGAATGGGGGGGGGGGGGGGAGTCCAGACTAACAGACAAAAGGTGTTAATTGGATATGATCAGAGAAAAGGTGAGCATTGATTTTGGTTCTGTGAAAGGAGACAGAGAGGAAAGGGGAGAGAGAGGGACAGAGCTAGAGATGGGGGGGGGGGGGGTTGGGGCAAGCATTTTAACAAAAATTGGAGAAGTTGATGCTAATCCCATCTGGTCAGAAGATGCCCAGACTGAAGATGAGGTGCTGTTCCTCCAATTTGCAGGTGGTCTCAGTCCAGCAGTGCATGAGACCATGGACAGACAGACATGTCAGCAAGGGGAGTGGAATGGGGGATTGAAATGGGTGGCCCCTGGGAAATCCACCCTATTGCATGCAATTCATGCAAAGTTCAATCTATGAACTTATAACTACAAAAACTTTTGGATGCTGTAAATATGAAGTAAAAAAAAAAATTGTTTGAAATATTGTTGTGTTTGGAAAGAATCAGGAGTGATGAGTCCGGACACAAGTGTTATAATTAAAGGTAACTTTATTGAACACATGGGAGACAAACAGGGGAAGACATGAAATGATACTGTGAGAGATAATAGAATATAGGAAGTAAAGTTAGTATGAATGAAATAAAGAATAATAGACTAGACTGGAGGAAGTTAAGTAAGTGCTGAGTAGGGATGAATTCCGATAAGAGTGTGAGGAAGGGTTACGCAAGTATAATAGAAGAAGGGTCTTATAGTGATGGACAGAATTAGCAAGTTCTGCAGAATTAGTAAGTCCTGGGGGTTGAGATGTGTGAATAAGGACAAAGGCAGATTCATGAATAAGGACAATGACATGATGGGACCCAGACAGGATACCCCATGGTCTTTCAAGTTTACAGAAACTGCACTAGAGCAGACTGAATTACCAAATGCCAAACCAATCCAGGAGGCAGAAGAAAGTTAAGGGGGGGAGGGTATCTCTACTCTGAAATGAACTGTATAAAAGTTGGGTGAGCCTCAGTATGTGTGTGTATTCCCATGGCAAGGGGAAGCACCCAACTTTGCACTGTTGTACAATAAATGTTCTTTGTTCTCAATTTTTGTCTCGAGCGAAATCTGTGAAGGTACATCTGTTTCTCACAAATGGGGGCTCGTCCGGGATCGTACTCCCTCCACTGACAGAGTGCCCGACGACGGGGGTAGGTGCACCCCGGCTGATTCAGCTGGACTCCTGGACGAAGGGTGACTGGTCAGTGGACGAAGCGAGTGATATCCGAGAAGAGGCATTGAGAACAAATGACGGGAGAACGTTAAGGAAGCGCGCTAGGAATAGCTAATGGATCTCGGTAAGAGGAATTTATTTACCTGCTAGTATGGGAGGAGTAAGTAGCAAGGGAAACAGTCCTGGAGAAGGATGGGAAGATCAGATACCTAAACATAGTCCGTTAGGATTAAAGTTATCTGATTGGGGTGCTGGGAAAACCCGTGGGAAAGATAAACAGACCATGGTGAGGTATTGCTATCAGGAATGGGTTAAGAATCCGATAAAAGGGAGTTCGGTATATTGGCCAAAGTTCGGATCCGACAAGGACTGGATGTGTCAGGCATTGAACATCTGGCTCTACCAAAATCAAGGAGGTAATACCGAGAGCAGAGAATATGCAGCCTGTTGGCTCAGTGGATCGTTTGATCAAATGATTTTGAGTGAAAAGAAATGTAAGAACAAGAAGGACGAGGAACCTTCTGCCCCTGAAATACAAGGATGGGATGTGTTACATTCCCTTCCTCCACCTTATGCTCCCCCTGTGCCGGCTCCTATCTTTCCCCTCTCACCAACACTTTACCCTTTTTCACCTTCCCCTCTTCCTCCACAGTTAGAGAAAGAAAAAGAAAGTAGGGGTGGTATGACGACCCCCTCACAGAGTACAAGATTACCGCCTCACTTGACACGAGAGGGAGGAGATTTTGATTATGAGGGTCATTCAGAACATCATAGAGGAGGGGATAAGCCAGAAATTAACTGGATGAGACCTTTACGAGAGGTTCCCATGAGAGGGGACGTGGGGGGTCTTGGGTTCGTAAATGTGCCTCTGACCAGTACGGAGGTGCGCAACTTTAAGAAGGAAATGACTTCTCTGATAGAAGACCCTCAGGGATGTGCAGAACAATTAGATCAATTTTTGGGACCTAATATATATACCTGGGATGAATTAATGTCTATCTTTAAGACTCTGTTTACTTTGGATGAGCGTGGAATGATTCGCCAGGCAGGGATTAGAGTCTGGGATAGGGAACACCAAGGGGGACCAGAGGCGATACCTGGAGAAGCTAAATTTCCACTGGCGAACCCAAATTGGGATAAGACTACTAATGATGGTCGCACACGAATGGATGAGTACAGGGTTAATCTAGTAAAAGGAATGAAGGAGTCTGTTCCAAAAGGACAGAACTTTAAGAAGGCATTTGAGGTTCCCCAAGGTCCCGAGGAGACCCCCTCTGCATTTCTGAATAGATTGCGTGCGGCCATACAGCAATATGGGGGGTTGGATATAGGATCCCCAGCAGGTGAACAGTTGGTATTGATGGGCTTTGTTACTAATTCAGCCCCAGATATCAGGAAGAAATTACAAAAGACAGAGAATTGGCATGAACAGGGAATAACACAGCTTTTACATATCGCACAAAGGGCATGCATCCAGAGGTCTGAAGATCAACAGAAAGGAAAGACTAAGATTTGGTTGTAGGCAGTCAAGGAAGTTGTGGAGGGACAGCAGGGAAATGTTAGGAGCTGTGTGCCAGCTCCTGGACATTGGGAGTTGCGTCAGGGATGGGGAAGTAGAGACCAGAGCAGAGGCAGGGGTAGAGGAGAATTCCGGGAATGACGACCATCCCCGGGACCCCGTGGAGACCCTGGTAGAAATTGGGAAACAGGAGCATTAGTTTGCTATTATTGTAAAAAGGAGGGACACTTTAAGAGGGAATGCCCAATGCGAGCCAGGGAGACGCGATCTTATGCATTGATGGAGGCAGATTATGAATAGGGGGGTCACGGTTCTCAGTCAATACACACCGTGGGGCTGCACGGAGAACCATTGGTAAATTTAAGCATAGGACCCCACAGTGACGAGATGACTTTTCCAGTAGATTCTGGGGCAGCCTGGTCTAGTATTTTACAACGGCCCGAGGGTGTTAAAACAGAAGGGACAGTGCTGGTTTTGGGAGTGGGAGGACGGGATTTTACAGTCCCTATGCTAAAGAATGTAAGGATACAAATGGGACAAAAGATAATAACAGAGGATATTTTACTCGTTCCCCAAGCTGGAGTTTGCCTGTTGGGACGAGATTTACAAGACCAATTGGCTATCGGTACCAGACCAAAGGGATCAGGTATCGGGGTTCAATTTTATGTACTAACAGAGGAGGTTCGGGAACTAATAAATCCTAGAGTATGGGCAAAAAGAGGCAATAGAGGAGGGTTAGATGTTCCTCCCCTGCAAGTTACTTTAAAAGTCCCTGACCAAGTAATTAGACAAAAACAGTACCCAATTCCTATGGCTGGCCGAAAGGGGCTGCAGCCAGTAATTGACCAATTGGTGAAAGATGGTATACTCGAACCTTGTATGTCACCTTTTAATACCCCAATTTTTCCTGTCCGAAAACCAGATGGTACCTATCGATTAGTGCAGGATTTGAGGGAGTTAAACAAAATCATTCTCACCCATTATCCGGTTGTACCTAACCCCTATACGATAATGGGTAAAATTGATCCCCATAGTAAGTGATTTAGTGTAATTGACCTCAAAGATGCCTTCTGGACTTGACCATTGGCAATAGACAGTAGGGACATGTTTGCATTTGAGTGGGAGAATCCTTTTACAGGATGGAAAAATCAATACCGGTGGACGGTCTTTCCCCAGGCTTTTACAGAATCACCAAATTTGTTTGGCCAAGTTTTAGAACAGGTACTAGATGAGGCCCCTCGGAGAGAGAATTGTCAATTAATACAATATGTTGATGATTTATTAATCACAGGAAAAACGTGTGATGTGGTTAAACAATACTGTAGAATTTCTGAATTTTCTAGGGAATAAGGGTCTTAGAGTGAGCGAATTAAAGTTGCAATTTGTTCAATCTGAAGTTAAATACTTAGGTCATCTGGTTAGTCAAGGAATTAGGAAGATAAGTCCAGAGAGAACACACAGTATTCTGCAGATCCCGCCTCCAAAGAGTGCTCGAGAACTTAGAAAATTCCTTGGTTTAGTGTGATACTGTAGAATTTGGATTGAGAATTATTCTAGCCTGGTCAAATTTCTTTATGATAAACTTGCGACTCTAGGGGGTGAAACTGTTGTCTGGACGGAGGAGGAGATTAAAGATTTTACCTTGGTGAAACTGTCTTATTAATGCCCCAGATTTGGCTTTACCCAACCTAAATAAGCCATTTGACCTATATAGCAATGCGAAAGACGGTGTGGCCATGGGAGTATTAACGCAAGAGAGGGCAGGTTTTAGACAACCAGTTGCCTTTCTGTCAAAAATTTTAGATCCTGTTTGTCGTGGTTGGCCAGAATGTGTGCAAGCAATTGCAGCCACTGCTATTTTAGTCGAAGAAGGACGAAAGATTACGTTTGGTGCCCCGATGTTAGTTCATACTCCTCACACAGTCCGTACCATTCTCTTACAACGTGCCGGAAGGTGGCTTACTGATTCTAGAATTTTAAAGTATGAAGCGATTTTCATAGATAGGGATGATTTGACGCTGATTATGAACAAAGAACAGAATCCAGCTACCTTCTTGGTTTCTCCAGATTCTGATACTGTCCTCAATGATATAGAGCATGTATGTTTAGAAGTGATAAATTTACAGACAAAAATTAGAGATGATTTAAGTGATGAACCTTTACGGGAGGGTGAAAGATGGTTTATTGATGGATCTTCCCGCTGCATTGATGGCATTCGTTATAGCGGGTATAGTGTAGTGTATGGGAATGAAGGAGTTGTGATTGAAGCCGGTCGTCTTCCCGGTCATTGGTCGGCACAATCCTGTGAATTATATGCCCTCTGTAGAGCTCTCCAGGGTTTAGAGGGAAAGGTTGGCACAATCTGTACCGACTCAAAGTATGCTTTTGGTGTAGTGCACACCTTTGGAAAGATTTGGAAAGAGCGGGGATTGATAACTGGGAAAGGACAAAAGTTGATCCATGTTCAATCCTCAGATGCTCTTATGTTACCTGAGGAGATAGCTGTAGTTCACGTACGGGGCCATCAAATTATTGACAGTCCTGAAGCACAGGGGAACAGACGGGCAGATGAAGCTGCCAAACAGGCTGCATTCACAGAAAAAAATAGACATGCAGCTGTTACTGCCCACCCCACATGAGGTTCAAAAGACTCCCATCTTTTCACGGGAAGAGGAGGTTTATATGAAAGACCATGGAATGCGTGAAACTGCCGATGGGTTGTGGTGGACGGCAGAGGGACGCCAAGTACTGAACAAAGCCTTGGCTTGTCAGATTATTGATCAGCTCCACCAGCAGATACATTGGGGAACACAGGCACTTGTTGATGCTTTTGTACGATCCTTTAATTGCTTGGGAATATACACCATAGGCAAGCAAAGTACTCGGGGGTGCCCAATCTGTCAGCGAATGAATAAGAAAGTCATGTGCCAGGTAATGCCTGGCAGTCGCGATGTAGCCGTACGCCCATTTCAATGACTACAGATTGACTTCACGGAATTACCTAAGATAAGGATTTATAAATACCTCCTGGTGATGGTGGATCATTTTACTCGATGGGTTGAGGCTTTCCCGACCCCTAATGATCGTGCTAGCACCGTTATCCGGATATTACTAGAGTCTGTTATTCCGTGTTATAGCATTATTCAAACCATTGACTCAGATCGAGGTACACATTTTACCTCTCAGGTACTCCAGGGTGTGTGTAAAATTCTGGGAATAGATTGGCAGTTACATACCCCATGGCACCCCCAGAGTTCAGGCCGTGTTGAACGGATGAATCAGACCCTGAAAAATCAACTCAATCGACTTCATGAGGAAACTGGCCTCTCCTGGATTAAATGCTTACCCTTAGCTTTAATTAGGACTCACACAGCTCCTCGTAAGGACTTTGCTGTCTCACCATATGAAATGATGTTTGGTCTTCCTTACATGGGATTCCACACTGATACCCCTACCCCTGAGGCTAATGACCAGTACATATTTACAGGGACTTTCTACTTCTCTGTATGACTTACGACAGAAGGGTTTATTAGCTCAAAACCCACCCCTGGACTATCCTATTCATTCTATTAAACCTGGTGATTGGGTATATGTAAAATCGTGGCAAGACCATAAACTAAAACCGATATGGGACGGCCCTTATTGTGTACTTCTGATTACAGACACTGCAGTGCGAACAAAAGAAAAGGGGTGGACTCACATACAACGCATTAAACAAGCTAATCCACGAACTAAAGATGTTGATAATACACCCTCCACCTGGCGTGCAGTCTCGCATCCTTCTGGTCTGAAAGTTACGCTACGCCGGGAAAAAGTGCTGTAATGTTATTTTTATTATTTGCTGTATTGTTTTTCTGCTGGTTCCCAATTTTTGGGAAACCACCCAATTGTACACAATGTATGAAGTCCTGGAATAGGGGCAGCAGAGGTGATGCAGGTTGGACCAGTGGCTGCCTATCTTCCACACACTTGAACACACTTCACAGACAGGGACTTTTCAAACACACTCCTGATTCCCTGTACCAATGAGGTTGCGGCTCTCTGCAAGCAGTACGTTGTCTCCGCTCCATCCTCAACATTCATTGGAGCGACTTCATCCCTAACATCGAAGTACTCGAGATGGCAGAGGCCGACAGCATTGAATCCACGCTGCTGAAGATCCAACTGCGCTGGGTAGGTCAAGTCTCCAGAATGGAGGACCATCGCCTTCCCAAGATCGTGTTATATGGCGAGCTCTCCACTGGCCACCGTGACAGAGCTGCACCAAAGAAGAGGTACAAGGACTGCCTAAAGAAATCTCTTGGTGCCTACCACATTGACCACCGCCAGTGGGCTGATATCGCCTCAAACCGTACATCTTGGCGCCTCACAGTTTGGCGGGCAGCGACCTCCTCTGAAGAAGACCGCAGAGCCCACCTCACTGACAAAAGACAAAGGAGGAAAAATCCAACATCCAACCCCAACCAACAAATTTTCCCCTGCAACCGCTGCAACCGTGTCTGCCTATCCCGCATCGGACTTGTCAGCCACAAACGAGCCTGCAGGTGACATTTACCCCTCCATAAATCTTCGTCCGCGAAGCCAAGCCAAAGAAAGAAAGACAACTCAACTTAAGTGAAATGCACACCTTACCCACGACTCTTCCAGAGAGAAAGAAATGTGGCATGCACCGACTGCACCGGTATGTTTATACTGTTCTGAGCTGGGTGGCTGGCAAATGATGACAGTGAATCATTTAAATGAGTCAATAGTAAGGGTGGCCAGAGTCTAACCTTGACTGGCAGGTGATGCGACTTCTGAATAAGTTCCAGACGGTAGTGGGGTCACATGACGCTTCACAATCCACAATGTTCCAGACAGGGAGGTCACATGTTCCTCCACAATCCACATATAACAAATGTTCAACAGACTAGAAGCAGCAAGAAACAGTTCAAAAGGTTTTAGATCAATGACATCATCAGAATTAGGAAATGCTGAAGATGATTATGTTTTATGGCACAAGTGAAAGGAGGAGAGAATAAGGGTGACTGGAGGGTATAGAGGAGGGAATAAGTGACAACAGGAAATTCATAGTGATACAAACACCTACAGCACAAAAGCAGTCCCTTCAGCCCATCTGATCTACGATGACTCATTTCCACTAATCTAATTTTTATGGTCCCCACATTCTTATCAACTCTTCCCAGATCAGCTGCTCTGTTAGTCACCTAGGGCAATTAACAGTGGCTCTTTGGATGTGGATGAAACTGGGTTAAAACGGGCATGGTGATACAGCGAGCATGCAAGCCTCTGCCCTTGGCCCCTGAGGTCAGGATTGAGCCCACGTCTCCAGCGTGGTGAGAAAACGGGCGTGCAAACCGATGAAAGACGGGCCCAGAGGAAATGGAAGTATAATTTCTGCGGCTGTTGAGATTGCAAAGTTATTATGCGCCCAATTGAAAGTTGAGGTGCGGTGTACGTTGAGCTTCACTGGAACGTGTATGATGCAGGACGGAGAAGTAAGGTGATAGACAGTGAGAAACTTGGTGCCAGATTCACAGACTGAATGGAGATGTTCCACAAGGTGGTCATCTCAACAGCATTATTTCTCACCAATGAAAATGAGACTGATGATGTGCAACAAGTGTCATCTGGACTGAAGAATAGATATTTCAATATTCAGAGATATAACACTGTAGGATGCAGTTTTGTACTGCCTAATCATTCAGCATTTTTGTTGGCCCTTTCCAATTGCCTTGTGAAATGGGGTTAACCGGGCAATTTACTAGGTTGAAGACCCAGGTACAGGGTGCAGTGAACTGGATTCACTGGAAGGGTGCTGTGCTGATGGCTGGCTCCGCCCCCATCTGGCCACATATGACCCTGGTTTCCCGCCCAATCCCAGAACCCGTCTGAAGACTACTGTTGAAAGCGTTTGCTGTCCCTCCAGTCGTGAGAGATTTTATTCACGCTACACAGGGCTATTTGAAAGGGCCGAACCGGGCAAGCCCGGTCAAAATCTACCCGGGTCCCAGACCTACCTCGGAGGTGGTCAGGGAACCCAGTAAAACTTACCCAGGAATCCTCCTCTGCCGATTTGAAAGGGGAAAAGGATCACCCGGTTACTCTGGAGCTATAAACAGAAAGAACACGTCAATCATCACGTCATTGCAGGGGACGCTATTCCCCAGTTTGGCGATTTAACAGGTAGGTTAGGCTGCTATTTGAAAGGTGCAGGAGGCACACATGACTCAATCATCTCACCCAGGTCCCAGGAAGGCTACCCAGGTACTGCAATTTGAAAGCTTCTGTGCTCTTAGGAGCACCGTGATAATTACCAGTTACTCGGTTAGTGATGGTGAATATTGATAAGACACAAAAGATATTTCCCTGAAAATAGTGCCACGGGATCTCATATGAGGCTGATGTACTTTTAACACTGAGAATCTGAAGTAAAGCAGAAATATTGTCAGTCGGCCGGGCAACTTCTATGGAGAGAGAAACAGTTTCAATCTTTCAGAAGAAGGGCTCAGGCCCAAAATGTCGACAGCCTTGTATTTTCTATGGAGGTTGTGTGACCTGCTGAGTTGCCCCAGCAATTTTTGTGCACTGCACGAGACCCCAGCATCTGCAGATTTCTTGTTCAATGTTTCAGATCAATAGTCTTTCATCAGAGCTGGGTAATAGTTGGACGTCAAACAAGTTTCAAGTTGGGAAGGAAGGGGGAGAGTCGGAGACGACTAAAGGACAGGCCAGTGGTGTGTCAGATCTCACTAGAGGGGGGTCACAGCCTAACGATAAGGGGAAGGCCCCTTCCTACTGAGATGAGGACGTTTCTTCACTTAGAGAGTTGTGAACTTTGTGATAGTACAGATTCTATCACATATGTACAGATGGTAGTGTAGGATGACTGTGATTGGCTGAGAGTGTAGCCACACCTACTGGCAGGTCTTAAAGGATTGCTCTTAGCCAGACCAGGTCATTTTGTGATATGCTCCAATCTTTTAGTTAATAAAAGCCTTGGTTTGGATCATCGTCTTTGATTCTTTCGACGCGCATTACAAACTTGTGGACCCCCCGACCCCAGATTGTTGTTGAGAGCAATTCATTCGACATTTCAAAAGCAAGTTGTGTGTAGCCTTTATGGCGAAAGGGATCAAGGGTTATGGAGAGAAATGAAGAAGGTGGTACTGGAGAAAGCAGGAATAGGGTATTGAATTTGTATTATCAGCCATGGCAGTACAGACTCGAAGGGCTGAATGGTCTTCTCCAGTACCTCTTTTCTAAGAACGGTAACAACGATGGAGATGCTGGCTGACAGGAAATGGAATGAAAACACTGACTGGAGAGGAGAAAATAGAGATATTAAAAGAAATTACCCCCCCCCCCCCACCCCTGTATAATGTCTAATCCAGATGTCGATACCTGTAGCACCTAGTCCAACTCTGAAACCTTCAATTATCTGAGGTAAACCTGCGCGGCTTTGATTCAGAACACCAGTATGGTTACAGCCGAAGTCAATGTGTCAGCGCGGGCAGGAAAATGAGGACATCCTGTCTCGAGCTGGTTGTTCACATATGAGCCTTGAATGAATACTATTGCCTCTTAATGAAACAACTCTTATGTCCACCTCAAGGCATTGATGCCGTTCAATCACCCATCAAAAGATCCCAAATGCAAGCGTGCTAATGGAGGAGTTACCAGCCCAGAGTTGCACAGGCGTAAAGATCTTTGTTCGTACCTTTTTTTCATTCTGTCATTTGAATTCATTTGCTGAATGATGGCCTTATAACTCCCTCCTAAGCAGCTGTTATTCGCTATTTATTGGTAGACTGGATTTAATGCTTCAGAGTAATAAACATTTATGAAGTGCTGTGCAATCCGGCATTATATTGGTGCTAAAAGAACTCCCCCCTCATCATCTCTCACATTATTGCTGTCAGCTCTTGTTCCAGGGATATTGTTAAACCTTCTTTAATTCTACACAATTACAGAGCGGGGATAATTTTAACAACACAAAATGGTAAGAAATTTTAAAGAAACGAAAGTGGTTGAATGCTCAGCAGGTCAAATAGTGTTCTGTATAGAGCAAAGATACAGAACCAATTTGCCCTTCACCAAGGTATGGACAAACGTTAGCAGGCACACAAACAATATGGTGGAGGGGCAGTGGGGGAGGGGAGCACAGGCCCACCAGCAGAAGAGAGGGCACAGCAGCAAGCAGGAGGAGGAGGGATGGCTCTGTGAGTGGAGAGGGAAGGGGTGGAGAGCTGGAGGGAAGGAGACAATGGGAAAGGGAAGGGAGGGAGAACTGAGAATGGGCTAGCAGAAACTGGAGAAGCCGATGTTAATGCCATCCGGTTGGAGGGTGCCCAGACGGAAAATCAAGTGCAGTTCCTCCAATTTACGGGTGGCCTTGGTGGGATAGTGCACGAGGCCATGGACGAACACGTGAGCATGGGAGTGGGGTGCGGAACTGAAGTGGTTGGGCACTGATTGTTTCCCTGCCACTGGTGTGGACAGAGCAAAGGTGCTCAGCGAAGCAATCTCCAAGTTTGCACCCCAGTCTCTCCGATGTAGAGAAGGTCACAGAGGTGTTAGGTGGAGGGTAACCTTTTAAAATTCTTAACGTACAAGTTTGGAGCAGGAGTAAGCCAATTTGCTCCTCAATCTTGTATCCTATCAGTCCCCAATTCTTACTTCCCTGTGGCCCTTGCCATATTCTCTTTCATGAATCTCGAATTCTCAGATAGATGGCATGGTCAAATGTGAAGTTGTATACCTTTGGGAAAAAAAATTACGTATAATCTAAAGAACAAATACAATAATTTTTTTGAAAATTTGGTTTCCATATATGTAAAAGATTGGTGTTATAACTTTATAAGTATGTCAATGAGTAGAATTTGGTGTGAACTTTGTCACTTTTCGGCTTCTCCTTAATATTTCATTTGATTATTTTTGCTAGAGGTTATGTTTTTTTATATCCATACTTAGATTTTGACCAAGTGTTATATTTTATTGTACACTTTATATTTAAAAGATATATTGATAATTGTAAGTGTTAGAATAATTAGGTCATAATTTATCTATAATGTAATATCCAGTATCCACCTCACTGACAAAAGGCAAAGGAGGAAAAACCCAACACCCAACCCCAACCCACCAATTTTCCCCTGCAACTGCTGCAACTGTGTCTGCCTGTCCCGCATCGGACTTGTCAGCCACCAACGAGCCTGCAGCTGACGAGGACATTTTACCCCCTCCATAAATCTTCGTCCGTGAAGCCAAGCCAAAGAGAAGAATATCCAGTATTTTTTCTTTTTCCTTTCCTTTTTTTTCTTTCTTTGGGGTTTTTTTTTGTGTGGGAGAAAAAATGATTTTTAAAAAAAAGCATGTATTGACTTTGATATATTGAAATTTTGGCTTTGTATGCAATTTTTAGATGTGGCAATGAAATCAAATTCGAAAAAAAAGTCTTGAATTCTCATCCCAAAATATTGATGCCTCTTTTCCTCCTAGAGATGCTGCTGGATCCATTTTGCTTCGATACTGATGAGGACACAAAGCATCCACTGAGTTCCTCCAGCGGTTTGGTTTATGCTCCAGGTTCCAGCATCTGCAGTCTCTTGCTCACTCTGGGTTTATTTCTAATGAGAATTGACAGAATAACTTGAATTCAAATGTGCAACGTGGCCCGACGAGCCAACTGCACCAGTTAACTTATAACTCTTGTACATTTTGACGGGTGGGAGGAAACCGGAGCACCCGGAGGATGCCCACACTGACATGGGGAGAGCGTACAAACTTCTTACACACAGCGGCGGATTCGAACCCATGCTGTAACAGCGTTGCACTAACTGCTATGCCAACCCTGATGGCCTTTATTACTTTTAAGAGATTGGCTAGCCTTATCAATAAAAGCTCCGGGGTGACACAGTTAGCGTAGCGGTTAGCACAGTGCCAGCGACCCAGGTTTGAATCTGCAAGATGTCTGTATGTTCTCCCCATGTTTATGTCAGTTTCCTCCCACATTCTGACGGCATAAGGGGTTAGGAGGTTAATTGATCTCGTTGGGATATTTGACCAGCACAGGCTTGTGGGCCTTTTACTGTGTTGTATTAAAAACTTAAATTTAAGTTCATTTAAATCAAATGAAAATTAAAATAGAGGTGCTGGACTCATGTTTAACCTGCTTCCTAACTTTAACTTAAATTGACTAGCTTTCCAATGCTTCTAGTAACTTACAGAGTGGCAAGAGGTCAACATTGTGGTCAGAGAGAAAGGCCTAATTGCAATGGTCGGAAGAGCAGATAAACATATTCCCCACCCCATAAAACATACCCTGTAGATCATTCGATCACTATTCCCACCATCGTCTCTCTTCTAACCCTTTCCCAAAAGAACAGTGATTAAGACTCTCAATTTTTTTTTTTGGATCAGATATCAGTAGTGATTGAGATGTCCCCAAATCCTTGTCTGACCTTGTGTCCGGATCTTCCAGTTCTCTGCTCGGAGTGAACAATAACCGTGAAACCTTCCACTACCAGTTAGAGCCCACCACCTAGTCCAGCTCACCCAGGTGTAGGATTCCAGTGGTTTTCAACCTTTTTCTTCCCACTCACATCCCACTTTAAGTATTCCCTAAGCCATCGGTGCTCTGTGATTAGTAAGGGATTGCTTCAGGTGGGATGTGAGTGGGAAGGGAAGGTTGAGAATCACTGACCTAACCCTACTCACTAAGAATAGTCTGTAATATGTATAGCACAGTCACATTCTAATCAGCCCATCTGCTCAGTTCTGGTATGTGGAATCTTCCTGCAACCGCTAGGTGGAAAAAAATTGCCCCTCAGGTCCCCTTTAAATCTTTCCCCCCTCTCCTAACTCCACCTGGCCAGCTGTCAATCAACCACCCGGGATATAATCCTGAACCGGCCCCTCCTGAGCCTGTCACTTGGGAGCCACCAGTACAGCTACCACTGTAGCAGAGACTTTTAACTGAATAAAGCCTGTTGTACAGTCTACCTCGAATTTTGTGCCTGCTTATAGCTGCAGCTGTGCATCTCAGGGAAATAAAAACTAACTATCCACCTTTTAAAAATTTTAATTTTATCAATACAGTGCAGTAGAAGGCCGTTCTGTCACGTGAAACCTATGCCGTTCAATTACGCCCAATTAACTTACCATCCCCCCGTACATTTCTGGAAGGTGGGAGGAAACCAGAGCTCCTGGAGAAAACCCACGCAGGTCACTGGGGGAAGGTACAAGCTCCTTCCAGATTCAAACCTGGGTCACTGGTGCCGTGATTCTGATAACTGCTATGCTAGCCGTTCCGCCTCGCAATGTCATTTTCCTCTACAACATTTCAGTTAACTAAACCAACACCTGGGGACAGTTACTTCTCACAAGAGAATAGAATGTCTGGACCATAAGTTAATACGTGGGAACAATCTGGCAGATCGTGGGATGAATTGGATGTTTGGAGAAGATCCAGAACATTTCTTTCAATTCCGTTCTGGCAGCGACGAGTCTGAGGCTGATAATCCCAGTATCCAGGAGGTTGATCTGCGCTGCCATTTATATCCAGGAAATAAACAGCCTTGTGTGTTCATTTATCTCTGTCACATGAAACCAGTCTTGGACGTTGAGTCATGCATTGGGAGAAAAGGAAGTTGTCATTATCTCAAAGAAAGATTTATTTACCGAGGTACTGTTTATTTAAAAACCAGTTTTCACAATGTCAGTGTGCTTGCTCTAAAGTGACCTACAGACAAAATAATGCATTGAAACCCCTGTTATCTGGAATTCAAGCAACCGGCAAAACAATAGAGGAACATAAATAAATAGATAGAAGTTAAAATAAATAAAGAGTTAAATAAAAGTTTAAGATTGTAGATGTTCTCTGAATTAACACATAAATCTTTGGTGAAGATAGGAGCAAATATTTGGCTGCCTTGGTCGTGCTTTGGTTATAGCAGCTGTTTGAATAAAACAGGATGAAGAGCCGGTTAATGCCGCTCAGCGTTGGGGCGGCTCTCTTAAAGTGGCTCCTTATCCCTGCTTAGTAAGTCTTTATCATTGTTAGTATATTATTAAGTATATTAGTAAGGCTTTATCTGTAAACTTTGGGGGGGGGGGGGGTTAATTATCTATAATGTTAATCTGTAAACTATACTGTTCGTATTTTGGGCAGTTCCATGGAGGGGGAGGAACCAGCAGATGCAGTGACGGTCAAAAATTTTCAAAGAATGTGACTGAAAATAAAGTGAAATGCTTTCAGGTTTATATATTCATGCAAGTGAAGTTTGCTCAGTGTAAGTACAGTACAGTATTTTTGTCTTTTAAACTCTTTCTTCTTTCTGCAGGTGTATTGGTTAGGTATTGTATCTCAAGCAACCGGAAAATCCAGCATCTGCCAATCGCCATAGGTGCCAGATAAAAGGGGTTGTACTCTACATCTGGGGTCCGTGCTGCTTCTCTTTTCCGCAGATGCTGCCTGACATGGCTGAGTGTTTCCAGCATACTTTGCATTTATTTTAGATTGCAAGCAAAATTTTTATTAATCGTCAAGTGCTATTGAGCAATAGTCACCATTATAATGTACACAGACTTCCATGGAATTCAAAGGGTCCTTTTATTGTCATATTGTAATAATGGCATGAAAAATATAATATGTTTAATGTGCTTCAACGATTGTCTGCTATAAGGCAAACATTGCCTCGCCAGGAACTTTGCACGGCACCCCTGAGAGAACTGCATAGAAACAAGGAGCTATTCTCCCAAAGGTCCATGCTGAAGTTTGTGTTTTGCTCATTTCCTCCTTCTTTTTCACCAATATAACTAATTGCTCCCTTTTCCCATAGTCTCTCCTTAGCTGTGGCAAAAGTCTCCGCCTCGATTGTTTCTTGTCGCGGCAATTTTTGGATTTCTTCCAAATTCCATCTTGAATTTCTCGGTCAATGTCATGCCCAAATGCTTTGATTTTGATTTTCCGCACTCCTGGAAACGCCCTCGACCTCTCCATCGAAACCCCCCCACCAAGATTTAAAAGACCTTTATTTTGTCATCTCCCCAGCGAATAATGACCTCATAACTCCTTTCCTGACAACATTGCATTTCTTGAATCGTTCCAATTAAACCTTATTCTTGGCCTCTGTATCTAATTTGGAATGTGACATTAAGAGCTGTTCACTTCAAAGATGGTCTACACAAGGCTCGAAGCAAGTTTAGCAGTTTGTTTTTAAGTTCCATTCCTCCGAAATAATGTTTGGTTAACTTTTTTCTCTCTAAAGGTCCTATTAATCTGTATCATTTCTTTAAAACACATACATATATGTAGAGCATTTTTTTCCCCTTTATCTTATTTCAGTCCTTATTTTCTTTTCTTATTTCTCTTGCCAAAAAGCAATTAAGTCCTATTACATTTATCTCCAGCAATTCATTTGCCAATTATATGACCACGGTGCATTTTTATTGATGCCTTTTTGTACGTCGTGGTCGTCCTCCTCCATGCCACCATCAATCACGGATGTCTTTTTATCTAATTTTGTTTCATTTGTATTAAGTTTTTTCTCATTTATTTTGCAGAATATAGTTTTCCAAGATAGTTATCTCTGATCAAAGGTAGCTCATCTCTGATGTGAACTGCAGGCAACCATCAGAATGCTTCGCAATTTTTGAGCAATGGCTTCATCTACTCTGTTTCTGATCTTAATTCACGGCAAAAAAACAAGCCAATGCTATATTGTTATTTTAAATTTATACTTTTTAATTGAGAGGTACTGCCCAGTAGCAGCCCTCTCCGATCCACAATCCCGCGCCACTAGAATGCACCAATGTGACCAATTGACCTACTAATCCTGCATGTCTTTTGGAACATGGAAGGAAACCAGAGACCCAGAGGAAACCCACACGGACATGGGGAGAAGGTACACATTACAGACAGCGGCGGATTTGAACCTGGGTCGCTGGCGCTGTAAGTGTGGTGCTAACCGTCCGCCAATCTTAAGCAAATATTCTTTACTTTGGCTTTGCGGTATCTGGGTTGAAACTCTCTTGTGGGGTTCGGGGTGCTTTTGTTCTGAGGCGAGAACAGCAAATTGGAGCCAGCCTGAAAGCTAAAATAAGATGCTGCAGTTAGAATTAGGCAGTTACTCTAAGGTTCAGACAGTGATGAATGATCACTTGCTCAGACTCTACTCTCTGGGGATTTGACCAAGGGTGTACACTGTTGCCAGATTCAATGGAAATTACACATCCCTACCAGAGGAAGCTGCTGTGCTGCCATTGTAAGCATGGCAGCTATCCACAAGGAAATTCTGACCAGGAAGAAAGGTACAGAGGATTTGTAAAGCACTGATAAATTAATCAAAAGCATCTTAGGAGAGTGGGTTGTAAAATAAATGAGGTATAGGTTTGGTGGGGGGGAAGAAGCAGATTACATTTTGAACAATTTCTGTAAAGTGGTTGCAAAGGGAATAGGAAATGTCTTATCTGTGAGGCAGTGAAGCTTTTGAGATGAGATGTATTTTCTTGTCCAGTGTAGCCAGACAGAGGTAAAAGAATAGCAGATGCCTGCAATCTAAAATAGAAACAGGAGGCTGGGGATACTCAACAGGTTAGCAGGAACATCAGCAGATTTTTAAAAAATCAAGTTAACATTGCAGATGTTAAGGTGAGCCCATATTTGGAGCGTCGAGTGCAGGTTTGGTCACCTAACTACAGGAGAGCAAGAGCGCAGAGAAGATTTACTAGGACTTTGGGAAATGAGTTACAGGGGAAGGTTAAACAGGTTAGGACTTTATTCTGTGGAGTGCAGAAGAATGAGAAGAGATTTGATGGAGGTGTGCAAAATTATAGGTAGAGTCAATGCAAGTAGGCTTTGTCCACTGAGACTAAGTGAAATACAAATGAAAGGGCATGGGCTAAGGGTGAAGGGGAAAAGTTTAGGGAGAACATGAGGGGGAACTTCATCCAGAGAGTGGTGAGAGTGTAGACAAGCTGCTAGCCGAAATGGGGAATGCGGGCTCAATTTTAACTTTTATTTAAAAATTTGGACATGTACATGGATGGGAGGGTTTGGAGGGCTATGGACTAGGAGCAGGTCAGTGGGATGGTGCAGAATAATATTTCAGCACAGATTAGAAGGGCTAAAGGGCCTGTAAATTCTATGGTTCTTAATAAATTTTGTTAGTACATGAATTGCTTTGGCAACTTTTCAGCATTAGTGTGAGGAGTGAACCAGTTTTATGCTTCAGTTGCACTAACATCATGAAGAGATTGTACTTCAGGCTCTCATTGGAAGATCGTGAATTACTGCACCGGGAAACTGAAATTCGTTAGATGATATGAGGAAATTGATCATGTATTTTGACATTAGTGCAAAACTTTTAAGTCTTATCACAGACAGAAGATAATTTACCAAAGGGCTGGGGAAACTCAGCAGGTCCCACAGCATTCGTAGGAGGCAAGGTTATACAGTATAATCAATCTTTTGGATCTGATCCCTTCATCGAACAACACCAGGACCGTCAATCTGCACTTTCGTAACATCTTTTTCATTAACTGCTGATACGCTATCAATAATTCACGACAGGCTAGAAGTCGTGATTAATAGGCTTTAATCACCGTAAACCGGTTCCAAGGCAGGTACTGAGGGAGGGGTTTGAGCGTAACTGCTTTAATGGGAATTTTGAGGGGAGAAATCACAGGTTCAGGGGCAGGCCAGCCCATACAATACATCTGTATTAGACAGTGGTTCCACCACAACTGCCAAGTGTGAATATTCATCTCTCTTTTATATTTGATTTTTTTTCCCTCTTGGGCAGTCATTTCATTTATAGTTATATTTGCTAGAGTATTTTACATACTTGCGTAGCTGCAACAAGCAAGAATTTCAGGAACTCTTTACATTGTACTTATGTACATGTCAATAAACTCACCTCTCATTCTCATCCATTCTCTCTCTTCTCTCTCTCTTTGACTTGGCTTCGCGGACGAAGATTTATGGAGGGGTAAATGTCCACGTCAGCTGCAGGCTCGTTTGTGGCTGATAAGTCCGATGCGGGACAGGCAGACATGGTTGCAGCGGTTCTACAACTTCACCAAACTGCAGTAATTTGCAAACATCAGAGATGTTATGGAGATAAAAAATGCTGGAAGACTCAAGTCCTTACAGGCACAATATCTGCAAATTATCATTTACCATTCGGTTGAAAATATTGAGTTAAGGGGATTTTATTCAATTATTTTATTTGAAATATAGACTGATTATTAAGTAAATGTCCCAGGGCCTGAACTTCTTCAGTACATTCCATGGTTTACCAGCTGATATTAAGACAGACATGTGAAAACACTTTCTGAAATTCTGCATGCTGTGGTATCTCTGTAATGTGTGGAAAACGCAGTACACATCTTCGTTCTTAGCTTCCATCCAGTGCCTATCGTAAGAAGCATATACCTGTAATATGGAAGAGGAGAAATTTACGATAAACAAACTAAGACGATGTTTGACCTTTCCAAAAAAAGAAATGAACTGAGAATCCTTTCTCCAGAGAGGCCAAGGCTATGGAATAATTTAATAGAGATCTTTGAGATAATGCTATTTGATAAGAGTGGTGTGGAAGAAGGCATCTTACACACTGATTGTCCACTTCAGGTAAAAAGCAAGAGAACACGAGCCAGTCCTCATCAAGGGAGTGTTAAATTTAAATTCCAGTGGCTATGTTTTGTGAGGAGTTTGATGAGATTTGGTACGTCACCAAAGGCTCTTGAAAATTTCTGCAGGTGTACCATGGAAAGCATTCTGTCGGGGATGGAAGTGTCACAGAGCAGGACAGGAAAAATCTCCGGGGAGTTATTAACTCGGCCAGTGGCATCACATGCACCAGTCTTCCCTCCATCGAGGATATCCACAAGAGGTGGTGTCTTAAGAAAGCAGCCTCTATCGTTCACCACCCAGGCCATGCCCTCTTCACTCTGCTATCATCAGGAAGGAAGTACAGGGGCCTGAAGATAGCACAAGGACAGCTTCTTCCCCTCCACCATCAGATTCCTGAATGGACAATGAATCACAGACTTTCTCCTATTTATTTATTTTTTTGAAATGTAATTTAGAGCAATATTTGGCACTGACTTGCTGCTCAAATCAACAGACTCATGACTCATAAGTTCTGATCCTCAAAATTCATAGAACCAATAACTTCAGGAGTGAATGCAAGATAAACATCTTCATCCTGACTCATTCAGTTAGAATATGAAACAGGCTGAGGGTGAAATCTTGCTTGACACTGGTCTGCACTGAGGACCATCAATCCGCTGAAATAAACTTCCAAGCAAAACAGTTTGATAAAGATATTCACAGATCCTCTTAATTGATAGTCATTGTCTTCTGTGAGGCCAATAAAAGTGAGTGTAATGTCGATTTATGGCACCCTTCCTCTCGGAATTGTGGTTGAGTAATGATCGTGGCCCTCTATGTCCACTGGGCCTTTGGATGGACAGCACCTACTCTGTGATTCTGAAGCAGCTCTTTGACAATTGAGAAATACCAGAATTCCCACATCATAAAAGATCTACAGTCTTTCAGGAAGAAGATATAGGAGCCTGAAATCCAGCAGCACTAAGTTCAAAACATTTATTTTCCAACAACTATCAGGTCTTTTAAATCTCTTGAACTTCCCTAATGATAAACTACCAAAAGATCTATCTGCAACATTGAAGCATCGCTTTTTTAAAGTAATTGCAAGTTTGAATACTTATTATCTGTTCTTTTATATTTATTGTTTTGTTTTCTAACCCATGATGCATTCTGGTAATTTCGGGTCAAGTTTATTATCATCTGATTGCACAAGTACAACACAACAAAACAGCGTTCTCCAATCCTTGGTGCAAAACATGCAGACACACAACCAGACACAACACACATACAGACAAATAATATGTGTGCAGGGCTAGTATTCATGTACACAAATAGATAAATAAATATTGCTTCATGAATATGAGAGTCTTGGAGGGTTAGTGTGAGCAGTTCCTTTGGTCGTTCACCATTCTCACTGCCCGTGGGAAAAAGCTGTTTCTCAGCCTGGTGATGTTGGCTCTGATCCTCCAGTATCTCTTCCAGAATGGGAGCAGCTGAAAGAGGAAGTGTGTAATGACTTTGCCCGCCCTCTTCAGGCAACAATAGTGGGGCAGTGGGGATGGGGAGGGACACCCCAGTGATCCTCTCTGCCATTCTTATGATCCTGTGGGTTGACCTCCGATCTATTTCTCTGCAGCAACCGTATCACACCGTGATGCAGCCGGCCAGGATGCTCTTGATGGAGCTCCTGTAGAAGGCTGACATAATGGTGGATGGTAGCCTTGCCCGCTTCAGTCTTCTCAGAAAACATAGTCACTATTGCACCTTCCTGACAAGTGAGGAGATGCTATTAGGCCATGATAGACCACTTGGTTCTCTCCACTCTCTTCACTATTGATGTGTAGTGGAGTGTGGTTGTGCCCGGTCCTCCTGAAGTCCACGATCACCTCAACGTCGAGACTCAGGTTGTTATTCTCGCACCATAACACTAGTTTTTCCAACTCTTCTCTGTAGTGTGACTTATCATTGTTGATGTATAAATTTAATTTATACAATTATTATTGGTTTATTATTAAGATCATGAAAATGATGTCACTTTACCCTCTAAGACAGTGGTTCTCAACATTTTTCTTTCCACTCACTAATTATTCCCTCTGTCATTGGTGCTCTGTGATTAGTAAGGGATTGCTTAAGGTGCTATGTGGGTCGAAAGAAAAAAATTTAAAACCACTTTAATCGTCCCTAATTGACTCGTTATGTGCATGGTTTCATAACTCCAAAGGAAATGGGCGAATGACAATTTTTCTCAAGCAAAATATTTCAGTAACAATGGGGTCTAGAGCAGTGATTCTCAACCTTCCTTTCCCACCCACATACCGCCTTAAGCAATCCCTTACTAATCACAGAAGACCGATGGCAGAGGAAAATGTGGAAAGGAAAAGGTTGAGAGCCACTGCACGAGACAGTGATTTATGTCTGTAATTTTAAAACATCAAAAGGGATGTTGGCTAAACTTACAATGCTCTTGCGGCTCTGTCCCACCTTGCATACTCAGTAGATCTACAATCTACAATCTACATGGGCTTCTACTCTGGCAATGCTTTCATTTTAAGATTTCATTCATTTATTTAAATTGGCTTGTGCCTTTCACCAGCTGTTAGGAACCTTCTCCAGCCCCACATCAACCCCTCCACCCCCCACCCACCGAGATAGCTGCAAACAGAATTAAATGAAAAATCAGTCACAAGCTATTGACTTTTCAGATATTTCTATCATAAAGACTCATCATGTGTTTATTACTGTAACTGATCATTCGAAGAGGAGAGAGTGCGAGATTGTACAATTGGCATGGAGAGTCAGATTTGGCTTGTAGCACTGAATTCCTTCTTTGACACCTGCTTTGAAACCAATCTTTCCACAAATGTATGCCAGACGAACATGTTTTTTTAAAATTTGTATTCAATATCCCTCGGGCGGAGAAGCCTGTTATCTAGACCTAATTAGTCTGGAGGTTGTACAATCTATAGTTATTGGCCAATCCCAAGAACAAATGAACAAAAAGCATGAGGAAGATAAAATTTCAATTGTGCAACCAGTTATGTAGCAGTGAATTTGGGATTGCAGTGGATAGTGTTTTGATTTGATCTCAGTTAAACTGCTGAGAAAAGGTATGGGGCAGGAGATGGCCTGCTTTAGTAATAGCCAAAAAGCCCTTTCACGTCAGGCCTCCACGTGGAGGCCAGCTATAATGCGGAGGGGAAACATGGAACGTACCTTTCGTGAAATAGCACTAAAAGGCTGCTCCTGCGCTACATTCATGTCGAGCGGCGCCTCCGGAGCTGACGGAGGTGTCATCAGCCCAGCCCTAACCAACTGCAATAGCGGCTGTACATTGCACTCCACCGATTACTCTTCCCTGAGGGGGATCGCAGTCGGCGCCTTGGAGCCAGCCATGGCGCTTTCAAGAAAGTAAGTCCCCAAACGTGCAGGTGGAGAATCTTTACAGTTAGGCTTTTTCATTGCATGAACGGGTATAAAGATAGGGAGATAGGGAGAAGGGGAGAGAGGGAGAGAGAGAGGTGGAGGGAGAGTGATAGAGGTACAGAGAGAGAGAAAGAGATTAAGAGCTTGGAAACGTGACCTTCTATCCAACTTTCTCGAGCTGACCAAAATCTCTCATCTGCCCATCCCGCCTGCCTACGTTTACTCCATATCCCTCTAAACCCATCCGACCCATGTATCTGTCCAAGCTTTTTCTTCAACATTTCAATTGTACATGCCTCAACCATGTGCTAATCCATACACTGCGTGGTCTCAGGAGCACATGATATCCACACATCAGGTCTAAAACTTGGTGTAGAAGAACTTCAGTTGCAAATTAACTGGCACAGTTAGCAATGTAGTTAGCGCAATGATATTACAGCACCAGCGATCGGAACCAGAGGTTCAAATCCCACGCTATCTGTTAAAGAGTATGTACTTTCTCCCCATGTCTACATGGGCCTCCTCTGGTGCTCCAGTTTTTTTTCACCCTTCAAAGCATGCCAGGGATTGTAGGTCAGTTGGGTGTAATTGGCCGGTATGGACTATGGGCTGAAAGGACCTGTTACTGTGCTGTATGTCTAAATTTCAATTTAAATTCACAATCTCTGTGACCACATCAAGGAAGAGCAAAGGTACGATTGCAGAGACACTGAAATCATGGACTTTTGGGCCTATTGATAGATATAGCAAGGAAACAGGTCCCCAAGAACATGGCAACTCCATTATGCCTCAAGTATCCATTTGCATTAATCCTACATCCAATTTTCACTCCTCCCACTCATCTGCACATTAAGGACAACTTAAAGTTAACAGCCCTGAGATATTGGCTATTCCTGAAATTTCCAACATAAAACTTTTGGTTTCAGCATTAACATATCTTCCTGTTTGTTCGTGCTCTCTCTCTCTCTCTCTCTCTCTCTCTCTCTCTCTCTCTCTTGCCCCCACCCACCTACACCCCAACTGCCCTTATCAATTTATTAATCAGACCCCTCCATAAATATTGAAATCAATCAGCAAATATGGTTTTTTTCCTGTCAGAAATGTTATCTTTGTCCCATCCATTCCTCCCCCATTTTCTCTGTATCTGAAATCTAACTTGTTTCCTCGCTGCCCCCATCATGATAAAGGGTTTCCAATCGCAACATGAGATTGATTTCTCTTTATACAGATACAGCTCGATCTTCTGAGTATTTACAAATTTTTCTACTTTTCTTTCCTAGTACCATAGAATATTAAAGCACAGAAACAAACTCTTCAGCCCTTCTAATTTGTGCTGAACTATTTCTCTGCCTAGCCCAACCGACTTGCACCCAGTCCATACTTCTCCCATCCAGGTACCTATCTAAATTCTTCTTAAATGTTAACATTGAGCCTGCATTCACCTCTTCAGCTGGCAGCTTGTTCCACACTCCCACCATTCTCAATGTGAAGGCTCCCTCGAATGGTCCCCATGAACTTTTCCCCTTTCACCCTGAACCCATGTCCTCTGGTTTGTATCTCACCTACCCTCAGTGGAAAAAGCCTACCTACATTTACTCTGTCTAGTCCCCTCATAAATCAAATCTCTACTCTCCAGGGAAAAAAAGTCCTAACCTGATTCTTATGAAATGGGCATTGAAGTGTAAACAAAAGACACTTTGAATAAAATGTTTGCTAAAACTTTCAATTGAATTTTTTCTACATTTTTAAAAACGTTAATTTTATCTCACCACGAAGGATCCCGCTGGAGTATTCATTTCCGTAGCCTAGAAATTTTCTTTCTCAAATATATAAAAAAGCCTGTCAGTTGAAATCTTCAGTGCTTAGAAAGGATGTTAAAGATTTAGAGAGGATGTGGAGGAGATTTGCTGGAATGGTCCCTCGTTGTAAGACCTCAGATACATTGTGACATTGAGGAAATTAGAATTGTTCTTCTCATTGATAGATTTAATCAAAACCTGTTCCCTTGAAGTAAAAGGGCAGAAACGATTACCAGTGGCGCAAATATAAACTTCTTGTTAATGAATTAGATTGGACACATAAACATTTCTGTTGTTGTGCATTTTGATTTGGAAACAGATTTAATACTTTCCCTCAGTTTGGAAAATTGTTTGAATACCAGAAAAGGAGATACAGATAGAAAATTCCCTGAAAGTGGTGTCACGTGTAGATAGGGTTGTCAAGAGAGCTTTTGGCATATTGGCCTTCATAAATCAAAGTTTTGAGTATGGGAGCTGAGATGTTATGGTAAAGTTGTATAAGACATTGGTGAGGTCACATTTAGAGTATTGTGTACAGTTCTGGCCACCTAACTACAAGAAAAATATCAATAAGATAAAAAGAGTGGTGAGAAGATTTACTAGGATGTTGCCTGGACTTCAGGAAATGAGATTAGAACTTTATTCCCTGGAGTGTAGAAGAATGAGGGGAGATTTGATAGAGGTATTTAAAATTATGAGGGGTATAGGTAGGCTTTTTCCATTGAGGGTAGATGGGTTAAGGGTGAAAGGGGAAAAGTTCATGGGGACCATTCGAGGGAACTTCTTCACACTGAGAGTGGTGGGAGTGTGGGACGAGCTGCGAGCTGCAGTGGTGAATGTGGGCTCCATTTGAACTTTTAAGTAGAATTTTGACAGGTACATGGACCAGAGAGGTGTGGAGGGCTATGGGCTGGGGGCAGATCGGTGGGCTGAAAGGTGTAATGTTCTATGGGGTCAATGTTCTAAGGAATTTCTGGGATATAGGGAAAGAGCAGGGAACCATCTGAAGAGCTAGGCCCAGAGATGAGGGACCCATTGTCCCTCTGTTCTGCTTTATTGGTGATGCAGCTTGTGCAGTGGCTTGTCTCACAGAATCTTGGGTTCAATCCTGATACTCGGGTGGAATCTGTGTTGGGTTTCCACATTCTCAATCTGGATAAGTGTGAGGTGATGCATTGTGGAAGGACCAGCCAGAAGGCTGAGTACAGGTTAATGGTCGGTTACTTAAGAGTGTGGATGAACAGAGGGACCGTGGAGTTTAAATCCACTCATCCCTCAAGGTCACCACACAGGTTGATAGGAAAGTTAAGAAGGCCTATGGAATGCTAGGATTCATTAATGGTGGTGGGGGGGGGGGGGCGCGATTGAATTCAAGAGTAGAGAGATCATGTTACAGCTCTGCAAACCTTGGTAAGACCACACTTAGAGAACAGTGTTCAGTTCTAGTCACCTCATTATAGGAAGGATGTGGAAGCTACGGAGAGGGGGCAGAGGAGATTTACCAGGATGTTGCCTGGATTGGGAAACAAGTCTTACGAGGCAAGGTTAGCAGAGCTGGGACTTTTCTCTTTGGAGCATAGACAGAAGAGAGGAGACTTGATAGCAGTTGACAACATTATGAGAGGCATAGATAGGGTGGACAGCCAGCACCTGTTTCCTGGGCAGGATCAGCAAACGCCATGTACAAAGTGAAGGAAGGGATATTTAGGGGAGATATCAGGGGGAAGTTTCTTACTCAGAGTTGTGCCAGGAATGATGGTGGAGGCAGAAAGATTGTGGGGCGGGGGGGGGGGGGGGGTGAGAGACATTTAAGACACTCTTAGACACATGGATGAAAGAAAAATAGAGGGTTATGGGGTAGGGAGGATTTAGTATCTTTTTTCAGAAGGGATATATGGTCTGGTATAACATTGAAGGCTGAAGAACCTGTACTGTGCTGTATTGTTCTATGTTCTATAATGACAGATCTGCGAGTTAGTAGGTTAACACTAAGTTTTAGAGCACGGGAACATTCTTTTAGGACTCAGAAATTAAGTTTTGGAACAATATTGGGAGCAATTATGTGGATGCCAAGGTCATACACCATTATGCCTTGCACATAACAACGCAATAAACTTGCAATTCCAAAGGAACTTCGTTTTTTCAGGGTTTTTTTTGGAGCTAATACTACTGCCGATGGTGAATCCCTATGCTTTCTGGCAAGCATAAGGCAATTTTGTGTAATATTACAGTTTTTAATGCATGACAATTAAGGAATCTTGAATGTTATATCTTGAATCTTGACTATATCAGTCCATATTAGAGTGTCTGAGTGAGCTGTGGCCGTTAATTCAACTTCATTTCATATTTTCCAAATGTTGCTTCACTTTTCTCCATCCCACCACCCATACCCTAGCCTAAACCATGCTAAGAGTCTTTATCATTCTGTTGTTAGTTCACCAGAAGTTTGCAGAATGTGGCCATGGTGATTGAAGAAATGGCCAAACCTACTTCACAGAGATACATGGAGAGGAAAAAGAAACAGATGTCGAGGAAACCCTTGGTGGAAAAATTGGGAGAGGTGTTAAAATGGTATGACCAGAGGCCCTTGATAGGACCAGAAGGATTTAAGGCCAGAATATGGAAGCAAGGTGGGAGGGTGAGGGGAAATGAGTGGCATGGTTAGCGCAACGCTGTTACAGCACCAGCGATTGGGATTGGGGTGTGAATCCCGCACTCACTGGTTGGATTTTGTGCCTTCTCCCTGGGTCTATTTGGGTTTTCACCGGCGACTGTGGTTTCCTCTCACCCTTCAAAGGTTGTAGGTCAACTGGGTGCAATTGGGCTGTATCGGCTCGTGGGTCGACAGGGCCAGCTACCGTGCATTTTTTCTAAATTAAAAATCAAATTAGAAAGGGGTGTGGGGCTGTCGCAAGGTTACACAGATAAGAGGGTGAAGAAATGGGGGGGGGGGAATGAGTTATTTAAACAATAAAGATGAAGCCGTTCCAATGATTGGGGCCATAGCTGGCTTGAGGGGCCGCAGGAAGAATTGGGACCACTGGCATTAAGGTCTTACTTCCATTGGCTCAGTTGATGGTGTTTCTTTGCAGTTCAGTCAGAGATAAGCAGAAATCTCCATTAACAGTACTTTGCATAACCACACTTTACAGAGAGTGGTGATGAGCTTGTGATTTAAAAAAAAATCTTATTTAAGAATTTTAAAACCACATTTACAGTTATTAATTGAATAAATTGAAATGTGGCATATATGTATAAGTAACAATCCCTCCCTCCATCCCCCCAAAAAAGTTGCCAACTTCCATTTTCAAATATAGAAGTTTTGTAGGAAAAAAAAACTGAAAAGCACCAAACTTGAATCTGCTAAATTTATTTTAAATGGAAAGAATAAGCAAAACCTCCATCTTTCATTATCTTTCTCAAATACAAAAGAAAATATTTTGGCACACAAATCATTTTGATCGAAAGGGCACTCGGTCGAATGCAGACCTCCCCCAAGGGCAACACAACATTAAAACCTTGGACTTCACACCTTTCCAGTGATCAAAATGGAGAACTGGCTCGGAGATGGGTTGGTGGAATCAATTAGCAAAACATGTCAACACGTCAAGAAATGAAGAAGGGAGGCGATGCTGTTAAAATCAAATGAAGAGAGCAAGAAGGGACGATTTCAGCAGAAATTTCATTGCCGGGCATTTGGACTGAAAACCCTGTATCTTTGCTGTAATTTCCATGTAATTCAAAAAAGCTAGAAGAGATATACCATTCAGATCTCGAACCCTGGCTTATCTTTTATACCGATAACAGAGTTAATGGAGAGCAGTTGAGACAGAATAATATCTCATGGAACCATCCACCCAGGGTTTAGTGTTGAACAGGAGCTCTGGTGGGTGGGGGTGGGGGAGGAGGAGGGGGGGTGGAGAGCGGCAACCGGGGCAGTTGGGGGAGGATGGAGGAATGGGAACTAAGGAGGGAGGGGAGAAACAGGGACCAGGGAGGATTGGGGAAGGGAGAGGGGAGCAGGGACCAGGGAGGGAGAGGGACAGGACCTGGGAGGGAGGGGGAGTGAGGACCAAGGAGCATGGGGGAACGGGGACTGGGAAGGGAGGGGGAGTGGGGACCGAGGAGGGAGAGGGGAGCAGGGACCAGGAAGAGGGGGGGGATGGGGACCACGGAGGGAGGGGGGAGTGGGGTCCAGGGAAGGAGGGGGAATGGGGACTGGGAAGGGAGGGGGAAGCGGAGACCGGGGAGGGAGGGAGAACAAGGACTGAGGTGGGATGGGGAGGAGGAGTGGGAACCAGGAAGGGATGGGGAACGGGGACTTGGAAGGGAGGGGGATACGGAGATCGGGGAGGAAGGGAGAAAAGAGACTGAGGTGGGAGGGGGAGTGGGGACCAGGGAGGGAGGGAGCGGAGAGAGAGGGAGGAACGCAGTGGGCTTCAGTGACACAGCACCAAGCCTATGTGGCCAGGGGTGAGCAAAGGTATTTGCACAACCCCCAGCCCTCTCCTTCGGGAAGCCTCTATCCCATTGCCGTCCACAAGCACCTCACTTACCGGACAGTGTATCACCGTGTATTGGTCAGGGCACAGAGCTGCCTAGTTTGCCTAATGGTAGCACCAACCCTGGCCGCAAAAGATCAAATTTCATGACTTGCTCATAACAATAATTCTGATTCTGACCTGTTGGTGATTTGAAGGATAATTTAATACACTAAAATAGGTGCCTTCAAATTGAATGGTCAAACACCAGGATTTCTTTTTCATATTACATTAATAAGTAAGAAAATATATTGGTGATTTTCAGTGAGTTGCCGCAAGACTGCAGTTTTCCTTTTGTAATTAGATGTAGGTTTGAGAGAATAATTGAGTGAAACACGGAAGCCTGCCTGATGCTGTAAAATCACACAGAAATGCTGGAGGATCTCAGGTGGTCTGCAGTGTCCACAGGAGGGAAAGATATATTACTCTCGTTTCGGGTTTGAGCCCTACCTCAAGGATTCAGCAAATTACAGGAAGGCATCAGATTAAAGACTAAAATCTGGCCAGGAGGAGTCCAGACCAACAAAAGGTGTGAATTGGATATGACGGTGAAAGGAGTGGTGAGTATTGATTTTTGGCTCTGTGAAAGGAGACAGAAGGAAAGAGCAAGAGAAAGAGGGAGATGGGGGGTGGGGAGGTGACAGGGTGGGGGAAGAAGGGGACATCGGAGAAGTTGATGTTAGTGCCACCTGGTTGGAGGGTGCCCAGGTGGAAGATGAGGTGTTTCCCCTCCATTTTGCAGGTGGTCTCAGTTTGGCAGAGCATGAGACCATGGACAGACATGTCAGCAAGGCAATGGGATGGGGTATTGAAATGGGTGGCCATTGGGAGATCCAAGTTACTGCAGCAGACGCGGTGCTCATCAAAGTGAACTCCCATTCAGCGCCCAGTCCAAGCACTTGAAATGCCAAGACATAGAAGACTAAAGATCTAATGCACTGGAAAAGTGATTAGTGGAGGTTGGTTTAACAGGCAGTACAGAAATGAGAGCTGAGGGCCTGTTTCTGGGCTGTGAATTGTCAGACTCTACGGGTTGGTGACTCAGGCCAGTAGAAGTGCTGGCTTGCCAACAACAACCGCATGCCGGAGAATGAGAACTGTGTGGATTTGAAGTCTGAGGTGCTCAGGGGAAGAGATTTTACAAAGATTCTTGGAGATATACAGGAATCTGCAGATGCTGGAATCTATCAGATAGAAGGTGAACATCTCAAGATAAAAGGCTTCAACTGAAATGTCAATCATTCTTTTTCTCTCACTGAAGCTCCTCAATTGTTTGCGCTCTCCAGTAGATTGTGTTGCGCTCAAAACAATTCTTGACCGTTTCCACTGTTAATAACTCCATTATTGACGGCTTTGGTTTGTCAATGGCATGAGCTCTTAAATTCCTTCCTGAACATTCTGGCCTCTCTCATACTTCCTTTAAAAGTTCCTTTAACTTCAGCTGCCCCTTGATAATCCATATACAGTAATACCCCTGTTATCCGGAATTCAAGCAACCGGCAAAAGAAATCGAGGAAAGTAAATTAAAAAATTAAAATAAATAACAATAAAATAACATGCAAAAAAAGATGTATGTTTAAAATTGTAAAAGGAAATGTTCACTGCAGTAACGCATAAACCTTTGGTGAAGATGGGAGCAAATATTCAGCCAGCGGAGGGCCTTGGTCGGGCTTTGCTCGTAGTTGCTGTTTGAATGAAGATGTGATTGAATAAAATGGCGTTGCCCGGAATGAAGAGCTGGTTGATGCCGCTCGCCGTTCGTTCCCTTAAAGTGTCTCCTTATCGGGCAGCTCTGTGGAGATGCAGATGCAGTGACGGTTAAATGTTTTCAAAGAATGTGACTGAAAATAAACTAAAATGCTTTTAAGGTTAATGTATTCCTGCGAGTGAAGTTTTTCAGTGTCATTTTTTTTGTCTTTTGCGCTTAAACTGTTTGTTCTTAATGCAGGTGTTAGGCATTGTAAGAGTAATTCTCAAACGATTGGGATCGCCCAATTCCCATAGGTGCAAGATACCAGGGGTTTTACTGTATTCAGTGACATATCTCTCGTCAATGGATTTGAAACATTCAGTGTTTACTTTATTTCAATATCTTCCATTGCAGTTGGAGAACTAAGGGACAGTGAATCGAAGCACTAAACCTCATTTCTTTTTTTAAAATTATATCTCCTTTAGGCTGCCTTCTCTCTCAGCTACCTCTGGATAATCCACATGTGCAGTGCCACATATCTTCTGCCGCGTGCTTGAAACATTCAGTGAGAGGTGGGGGTAGATGGTTTCAGGGAAGGCAACTTT